>NW_017731392.1:4166197-4240749 GCF_001890085.2 Hipposideros armiger | reverse complement strand
ATGCAGGCCCTTCTGAGCTTACTTCCAGGGCCTCATGTGATTTATCTGAGCAGACCTACAAGTCTGCGTACTCGAAGATTCCCAACCTAATGTATTCTGATGAAATAAAGTAGATGATCTTTGAAGAAAAAAACAAAGTAGATGAGGGGAGGGAGGGAAAATCTGACAGAGCTTTCACTCTGAACAAGAAGTAATTTGTTTTCAAAGAGCAGCCTAAATCTACCTCCTCAGAAGCCATATCTAGGCCTGATCTCAAGTTGCCTTGACTCCACAATGCCCATCTTCCTCCATAGATCACCACCACTGCAAAATGCCTCCCCTAAGTGTCTTGTAAACTGTAGAGTGCTGAGGCATATTTGAGTGGCTCTTTCCGAAAGCCCTGACTACCCTTTCTTCATGTTTTAACTCAGACAAAATACTTCGGGAGAATTCCAAACCTCCAGGCCCTTGCACAACCTTCCTTTTCCCCTCTATCAGTACTGATGAGAACAACATCCATTTTTAATTAGTAGCGTTTTTTCAGAATGAAAGCACCGTTCACTTTTGCAACTGTGTCAACTTAAAACAGCTGCTGTTTTGAACTATCTCTAGATGATCTGTCTTTTTTAATCAGAGTAGACCTCATACCTCTCTGCTTCCTGGAAAACTTTCATCAAACAGCACCAGATCTTGAATGCCTCAGTGCCTCAGACAAGAAAAAATGTGTTCTCCAAATTTATGAATAAGTAGGAGATATCTTGGACTGGGCGATGGAGAAAGGGTCTTCCCGCAATGGTGTCTGTGGCAGATTCTGGGAATTGCCCGTGTCCCCTGCGAATAAAACTGATTTGGGGGTTTAGAGAGGGGAGTGGGCAACACTGTGCCTGCTTCCAGGAAGCAGCTCATGATGAAGCTAAGGCTCTAAGCCAGTCAAAATCCTGCACCCTGCTTTCCCAGCCAGGCCTAGCCAATGAGATATAAGAGAAACTGCTAAGGCATTTCTGAACCAGATTTTACTTTCCTGTGAAAATGAACAGATGTATCTGGCTTTACCCTTCTCCTGACCTAGAACATGGCTGGGATCCCTGAAGCTGGATATTATGTCCATGAGGAAATAGGCATAACAACAGAACAAAAGAGGTAACGGCTGACATGGAGTCAAGCTACTGACCCCATGCCAACAGCTGCCTACTGCCAGACCTCGTGTTAGAGAAGGAAAGTAAGACCTTTTTTGTTTAAGCCATGGTGTGCTAAGTTATCAAGGAATACCAGTGAACTCATTCCTGAGTGCTCCATTTGGGTTTCTCTAACGTGTGCTGGATCTTGGTCAAATTAGCACAACTTGAAGGGCAGACTCACATCCTCAGTGCTATCAAGGGCACACAGCAATGGTAACAGCTGCTATTTCTAGTCACTTACCTCTTCCCAAGGCCGAGAGCAGAACTCTTTCACCGTGTCAGTCACCTTTTCCTCAGAGGGGGATTCCTCTGATGTAAGGTTTAAAAACTTCATCACATAGTAATAAGCTGAAAATGCCTGCAAGGGAAAAATGCAGTTTTGTACTGTATCCAACACAAGAGAGACACTGACTCACTTTCCAGAAGGCCGTACCCCTTGTGAAGGTGCCCGGAAATCTCTGTTGAGTAAATTAATGGGATTTTTGATACTTCAGACCCTGGAAGAGGAGTCACTTTGCTGATGACATGCATTTCTGAACCAACTGGTAGCTAATTTTCTCTATAATTTTAATGGAAGGGTCAGGAGGGATGGGAGAAAGAAATATAGGGAAAAGAGAGGAATAGGTTACAAAAATCCCATCTTTAAAGAAGTATTCTATGTGAATTTTTAATAAATAAAAACAAAAATTCTATACAAAGGTATTAAGAGTGATCCCAGAATGGCAATTATAAGGTGTTTTTCTTGTACTGCTTTTTTTTGAAGATTTTTATTAAAAATACAGCTAACATACAATATTATATTAGTTTCAATGGTACACCATAGTTATTCAACATTTATATACCTAAAGAAGTGAGCACCGTGATAAGTCCAGCAACCATCTGACACCATACCACGCTATCACAATATTATTGACTATATTCCCTATGCTGTACATTACATTCCCGTGACTTATTTGCTCCGGTGGTGCATGAGTTGGGTGGGGCAGGGTCCCAGCTGAATCAGCAAGGTCGAGCAGCCAGCTCACCAGGCTAATCAGATTCGTATTTGGCCTGTGGGGGCGGGCTCAAGTGTGAAAGATGGTGCCCACCTGCCGGCTGCACGGGGGAACCCCTTACCAGGAAAATGTCCAACAGTCCTCCCCTGAAGCCACACTCAGTCCTCCCCCCCGTATATCTCTGAGGCCCCCCGAGTCACTCTTCCTCTGCTGGAGCCAAAGGTGAGTGCCTGTGGGCAAGTGAGTCTGTGCGCAAGCTGTTTAAGAGGATGTCTGGGTTTCCCGCAGCCTTCCATCCAACCCGAATGGTTGGAATCCCCTGTTTTTCTCAGCCAGATATTGTGGGGGCTCCTCTTTCTGGCACCAGTACTCTGGGCTGGGGAGCCTGGTGTGGGGAGCTGGGGTTCCTTGCTCCTCCGGGGGGAATCTCTGTGGCCGAGGTATGTCTCCTGATTCTCAAGCACCACAGGGAGGTTTGGGGGCCATTCCATATCTCTTCCCCTCCTGCCAGTCTCATTGTGGCTTCTTTATATTTTTAGTTATAGGACTTCTGTTTGGCTAGACTTCAGATGGCTCTCCAGGTTGTTGTTCTATAATTTAGTTGTAATTTTAATGTGTTCACGGAAGGACGCAGCCATAGTGTTTATCTACTCCGCCATCTTGGGTCTCTCCTTTGTGCAAAAGCTTTTTAGTTTGATGTTCCACTTGTCTATTTTTGCTTTTGTTGGTTTGGGCTCTTGGTGTCATATCCATGAAATCATTGCTAAGACTAATGTCCTGAAGCTTACCCCCTATATTTTCTTCTAGGAATTTTATAGTTTAAGGTCTTACATTTAATATTTCAATCCATTTTGAGCTGATTTTTGTGTATGGTGTAAGATATAAGTCCAATTTCATTCTTTTGCATGTGGATATAGTTTTCCCAATACCATTTATTAAAGAGACTATTCTTTTTGTGTATTTTTGACACCCTTGTTGAAAATCAGTTGATCATATATGTATGGATTTATTTCTGGGCTTTCTATTCTGATCCATTGATCTATATAGTCTTTATGCCAATACCATATGTTTTAATTACTATTGCATAATATATTTTGAAATCAGTAAGTGTTATACTTCCAGCTTTGTTCTTTTCTCAAAGTTGTTTTGGATCTTCAGGGTCATCTGTGATCCTGAATTTTATAATTGTTTTTTCTATTTCAGTAAAAAATGCCACTGGGATTTTGATGGGGATTGCAATGAATTTTTTTAAGATAACTTTTGGTAGTATGGACCTTTTAACAACATTAAGTCTTCCATGAACACTGGATGTCTTTCTATTTGTCTTTAATTTCTTTCATCTATATTTTGTAGTTTTTAGTGTACAAGTATTTCACCTCCTTGGTTTATTACTAAATATTTTATTTTTTATGATATCGTAAATGGGATTATTTTCCTAATTTTCAGATAATTTGTTGTTAATGTATAGAAATGCAGCTGATTTTTGTATGTTGATTTTGTATCCTGCAATTTCACTGAATTCATTTATTCTAACAGGTTTCTTTTGTGTGTTTGGAGTTTTTAGGGTTTCTTTATATAAGATCATGTCATCTGCAAACAGGCAATTTTAGTTTTTCCTTTATGATGTGTTGCCTTGTATTTCTTCTTCTTGCCTAATTGCTCTGGGGAGGACTTCCAGTAATATGTTGAGTAGAAATGGTAAGAGTGGGTATCTTTACCTTGTTCCTGATCTTAAAGGAAAATCTCTCAGTTTTCACTACTGAGTATGATGTTAACTGTGTGTTTTTCATATATGGCTTTTTTTGTGTTAAGATAATTTCTTTCTATTCCTAGTTGAGAGTTTTTATCATAAAAGAATGTTAAATGTTGTCAAATGCTTTTTCTGCATCTGTTGAAATGATCTGATGTTTAACCTTCGTTCTATTAATATGGTGTATCACATTAATTGATTTTTGTATGTTGAACCATCATTGCATCCCATGGATAAATCCCACTTAGTCATGATATATGATCCTTTTAATGTGCTGTTGAATTCAGTTTGCTAATATTTTCTTGAGGACTTTGGTTGTTCAAAAGTGTGTTGTTTAATTTCCACATATTTGTGAATTTTCCAGTTTCCTCCTGCTGTTGGTTTCTAGTTTCATTTCATTATGGTCAGAAAAAAATACCTGGTACGATTTCAGTCTTCTTGAAATTTTTTTCTTTTTTTTTTTTTTTAAGAGCACACGCTCTATCCACTGAGTCATCCGGGCGGCAGCTCAGCTCAAGGTGCCAAGTTCAGTTTTAGTTGCAGGTGGGCATAGCCCACCATTGAACAGGCAATCTTGTTGTTACACCAGCTGAGCCCTCCTGCCACCTGTTGGCAGCTCAGCAACAGCTCAGCTCGGGCGCAGCATTCACTGGCTCATGTGGGAATTGAACCGGCAGCCCTGTTGCTCAGAGTTCACACTTTTTTTTTTTACATTTAAAAAAATTAGTTTCAGCTGTACAACACAGTGCAATAGTTATACTTTTTACGCCTCAAAGTGACAACGCCCCTCTCCTAATCTGCCGCCCCACTCTCCCCCATATCATACATATCTATTACAATTCCCTTGACTCCACTCCCACACTATACTCCACATCCCGTGACTATATATATATTCAATTATAGTTGACATACAATATTATACAGCTTTAGCTTCAGGTGTACAGTGCAGTGATCAAGCCTCTACCCCATCCATGAAGTCTCCCTAATAAGATGTGACCATCTGACACCCTACAAAATATTTACAACATTATTCATTATATTCACGCTCTTAAGCTCTTAACCAACTGAGCCACTCGGCTGGCCCTCAGTCTTCTTGAATTTGTTAAGACTTATTCTGCGACCTAATATGTGACCTATCTTAGATGTGCACTAGAGAAAAATGTATATTCTGATGCTGTTAGGTGGAATGTTCTGTTATTTGTTAGATCCATTTGGTCTATAGTGTTGTTCAAATCCGCTGTTTCTTGATTTTCTGTCTTGTTGTTCTATTCATTATTTAAAGTGAGGTATTGAACTCTCCTGCTGTTATTGTATTGCTGTTTATTTCTCCCACCAGTTCTGTCAATGTTTGCTTTAAATATTCAGGTATTCTGATTTGGGATGCACATATATTTATAATAGTTGTATTTTCCTGGTGAATTGACCCTTTATCATTATACAACATCCTTAGTTTCTTATGACAATTACTTAAAGTCTATTTAGTCTGATGTAAGTATAGCCACTCTTGCTTGCTTTTGGTTATCATTTGCATAGACTATCTTTTCCTATTTCTTCACTTTTGGCCTATGTGTGTCCTTAAATCTAAAGTGAGTTTCTTATAGATAGCATATAGTTGGATCTTGTAGACAACATAAAGTTGAATCTTTAAACTTTTTGTATAGTTTTAGTTTTTTATAATTAGCATTATTAATTTTTATAATAAATGTCCTCAAATTATTACATTTCAAAAGACTTTCTGAAATTAGTCCTAGAGCTCATTCTACCTGCAAAAGGCTTAATGAGTTAAGCACCTAGAAATTCTCTTGTTTTTGCTAAGATGTGACACTTGCTTTTTAAAATAAGCAAGTTATTTTTAAAACACTGAACAAACAGATAATTTTACTAAAAATAGGTAAATTTAGCAAAATATTGAGCCTTCGGTATGATACATAGCAATCAAGTCAGCGGGGCCTCCTGGTCCATGCCACCCCCTACCCCCAAAGTTTTGCATGCTTATAGGGTCTTGAAAATGTTTTCCTGACATTCAGAAGCTTCCCATTAGCATCTTATAATCCTCCTCTTATTCATTTCTCAAAATATGAAAGTTGCCCTCTTCATTTCTTTTCCTTCAAAATGGGTAACAGATGTTTATTGTATAGAATTTAATTATTACAAATTAAAAATGAAAGTCTCTCCTTAATCTAACCATCCCTAGAGAAAAACACACTGAACAATATACTGTTTAATAGCTGCAGCAAATATATACGAAGGTCAGTGTATGTCAAATATTAAAACTTATGTATATGTTTTTACCTAAATGTGATCATACTAGATATCATATTTTTTATAATCCTGCTTTTTTTCATTTGATTATAATACATCATGGGCACATTTCTACCTTACCCATTTAAATGGCTATAAAAGGTTACTACTATGTATGGATCTATTGTAATTTACTTAAATAATCCCATATTCATGAGTTTTTAGGCTTTTTAAATTTTCACTGTTATAAACATGCCACAATGTACCTTTGCCTTGGGATAATTTCTTGGGGTAAAATGTTTGATCAGACGGTAAATATATTTTATAAGTGGAAATATCCACTAAAAGACATGAAAAAATGTTCATACAGCAGTTCTTAATAGCCCAAATTGCAAACAACGCAAATATCCATTAGCTATAGAATGACTAGATAAACTTTAGTGTATTCATGCAAAGGAATACTACATTGAAATGAAAGAATAAACTACTGTTATATGCAATAACATAGATAAATCTCAGACAATACTGAGTGAATGAAGTCAGAAAAAAATAATACACACTGATTTCAAGAACTGGCAACACTAATCTATGGTGATAGATGTTAGAGCAGTGGTTGTCTTTGGAGGGGGGATTATCAATGGGGAAAGTGGACAAAGAAGCTTTTTAGGGTATTGGGAATGTTCTGTATCTTCACCTAGATGATAGGCTCATAGGTGTGTCCCTTAAAAACTATCAAGCTGTGGCCTTAAAATGTGCACACTGGGGGGTGTAAAGTACAGCATAGGGAATATAGTCAACAATATTGTAATTAGTATGTATGGTGTCACATGGATACTAGATTTATCAGGTGACCACCTCGTAAGTTATATAAATGTCTAATCACTATGTTGTACACCTGAAACTAATATAATATTGTATGTCAACTGTAATTGAAAAATGAAAACTTATTTTTAAAATGTGCACATTTTACTGGAGTTATGTTAGACCTCAATCTTAAAAATGGCGGTGACATATTTTAAATATCCATGCATATCTTGTCAGATTCTCTTTCAAAAGGTTGGATCACTTTCCAACTGTAGGAGGTAAATTTTTTTTTTTACCCTAGAACTTAAAATACATTTTATTTTCTGTGAGTCTCAGAAATGGCCTTTACTCAAATATGCTTACCCAAACAGGGTTATTCATTTCTTCCAAAGCCTGGAATTATTTTCTTTCCAAACCCCTGAACCATATCTTCATCCTCAGTCTTCCACCATTTTCCTGCACTATAGAATTAAGAGTTTATGGATCATAAACCTCAAACAAAGTCATCTGAAGATCAAAAAAATTATCTTTAAGCATGGGGAGAAGCTTCTAGAATATAAGAGGCAAGTCTCCTGCCTGGTCCACATGGGAGCCCACTGAACTACTGGGTTGTCGGAAAAGTCATGACATATTTTGTCTATGTTTTTCAAAGGTCATTTGTTTATATAAAGAACAAAGATCAATCAATGATATATTGCCTGTTTTGTTCGATAACCTTTTGCCATCTTTAAGTGAGCTTCATAATTCCTCGTTCGTAGAACGACCTGTCTTTATTTGCGAAAAACTGAACAAGGTGTTGATTTACAGCCTCATATGAATTGAACTTTATACCATGCAAGGAGTTTTGAAGAGAGCGAAACAAGTGGCAGTCTGATGGCGCAAGGTCAGGTGAGTATGGTGCGTGTGGCAACACATCCCATCCAAGCTCCAATAATTTTTTTTTTAAGATTTTTATTGGGGAGTTGGGGGATGGGAACAGCGCTGGGGAATTGGGGAAGGGGAACAGACAAGTTGCTGTCCTTTTGTTCTTCAGTCTAGTTATGGAGCATGTTGCTTCACTGGCCCAAGTTGGCACCATCATTGCGCTCTTCCCAGGGGAGGCAGATCAGTCGCCGGCTTCTGGACGGCGACTCGTGGCGGCTGCTAGCCGCTCACGCTGGCTGCTGGCTACATACGGTAGCCCATGGCAACCCACTGCCACAGGGGCTGCTGCCTAGGCTGTCGCCTCACGGCAGCCCAGCTCCAGGTTGAGCTGTTGTTCAGCATCTTAGCTGTAGAGGGCAGTGTCACTGGCTCTCATATGTGAGATCCGAACCGGGGCCTCTGGCATCACAAGCCAACTCTTAACCAACGCACCACTCAGCTGGCCCAAGCTCCAATAATTTTTGACGGGTGAGCAAACTTGTGTGTGGTCTCACGTTGTCGCGATGGAACACAACTCCTTTACAGTTAACAAGTTCTGGATGTTTCTGGATGATGGATTGTTCAAACTGTCAAATTGCTGACACTACACATTCAAATTGATTGTTTGGTTCCTTGGTAGGAGCTCAAAAAACACAACACCTTTAAAATCCCATCACACAGAGCATAATCTTCCTCTGAAGAATGTCTGCTTTTGATGTCGTTTGTGGCGAATCATCATGTTGGGACCAAGACTGTTTGTGCACCACATTGTTGTAAACAATCCACTTCTCATCACCAGTTATCAGTCGCTTCAAAAAAGGATCGTTTCCCTCACGTTTAATGAGCATATTGCAGATGTTTATATGTGCCGTCAAATAAACTTCTTTGAGTTCATTTGGAACCCAAATATTGAGCTTGCTTATGTATCCCAGCTTCTTCAGGTGGTCTTGAATACTTGAATGATGAATGTTCAATGTTTCTGCAATCTCTCGTGTCGTGTAACGTGGGTTTGACTCGATCAATGTATTTATTTTGTTGTTATCAACCTCGGTGGGCCTCCCTGACTGAGGAGCGTCATTGAGATCAAAATCACCAGCATGGAATTTCATGAACCATCATTGGCACTGATGTTCTTGTAGAGCATTATCACCGTAAACTTTATGCAACTTTTCACAAGCTCGACACACGTTCTTCCATTATGGAAGTAAAACAGTAAAATATGGTGAAAATGCAGTTTGGTCTTCCATCTTCAACTTGTTGTAAAATCTCCAAAACTCAACCAAATCGTTCAATTTTTTTACAGAACAAAGCTAGAACTGTCAGCTGTCAAATGACATAGCAATAACATAGATGCAAATGACTCTAGTACTTCTAAAAATGAACTAGTGCCATCTGTTGCAAACATGCATCATGACTTTTCCAATGACCCAATATAATGCCTGCAGGTCTCTGAACATGCTTCATTCTTTCCCACCTCAAGGCTTCTGGGAATGCTGGTCCTCTCCCTATACTAGAATTCCAAATACTAGAGTTCTTTTACTGAGAATATACAATATTCTAGGCACTCTGGCAGGCGCAAAAATGGAAAAATACACTGTCTCTGCCTTCTAGGGCCTCAGGATATAGTGGAGGAGACAAACATGTCTCCCTGTAAAGACTACACATTTTTGCCAGCCAAAATTTGTGCAATTTTAACCTACATAGAAATGTAATACATGTGTTCCTGTTCAGTTTAATCGACTTGGTTTCAGTACCCTCTCTCAAATTTTTTCTTGTTTTTGTGATATCAATTACCCACCTTCCTCCCTGCTCCCCCAACTTTGGAGTATCTCCCAGGGAGCCCTTTGTCCACTCTGACATGGCTTCTGAAACTGTACTAATTAAAATCAACAGTAAGCTCCTAACTGCCAAAATCAGTAGCCTTTTTTTTTTATTCCACCTCTTCCTTGACTTTTCACAGCATATTACTCATTCGTTCATTCATTCATTCATTCAACAGATATTTACTGAGTACCAACTGTTCTAAGCAGTGATCAAAACAGATGAAAATCCCTGCCCTCTAGTGGAAGGCAGCAGAACTCCAACAAATAACAGATGGTATGATGGATGGTACCGAGTGCTATAAAAAAGAAAGCTTTTTGTTACATACCCCACATATTATATAGAGAGCCTTTATGCACATTAGAGAAGCCCACAAAGAAGGCATGGCTCATTTATAATTTCTTCCAGACAAGATGCAATTTATTTCAGGGGCCATTTTTATCATGAGAACTGTTGCCTGGTAATATAACTGACATTCTACCTTTATCAGGTTTCCAGGGAAACAAATCCAGAAAGTTAACTGAAAGCCAAATTTGTCCATAAAGGAATAAAAAGGGTTTGTGAAATCATTTTCCAAAGCTCAGATAAAAAACATATTGAAAGTACTTTGGAAAAAAGTTTAAATTAAGCATTTGTAGTCATAGAAGGAACAGGAATTACAGTCTAAAGACTCTGCCTCCAAATTAACCACTTGATATGTTCCCCTAACCCCCATTCTAACATGATTACTCATTTTAACCTGCTTTTCTAGTTCGCATTACCAGATAGGAGGTGGGCTCTGCCCTGGCAGGAAGCATTTTAGAGGCAAGAGTAGCATCAATTACAGGGTCATTTGTCTCTGGCATTTGTGTCTGTATTTGCTTCCCATACTTCAAACTAGACTTGACCTCTGACACTTGTGTGGCATTCATTCCCAGCCACTGCCCTGCTTGGGCTCATAGTTCTACTTTAATCTCTAGTTTCTATGTACTTTTTGTTCTAGATTAAAGGCTGTAATGTGGGGTTCATAGGTCCACCTCAAGGGATCATGATGTCTTCTAAATTTTATGCAAAAATGTTGGAATACCTTTATATGTGCATTTTCCTGCTTAGACAATCCTTAGCTTTCATCACATTCTTCAAAGAGTCTTATGATCCTTTGAAGAGTTAAGAATGACCCATCTATTGAGGATATTTATGCTAAGTGAAATAAATCAGTCCAAAGGGATAAATGTTGTATGATTCTACTTATATGAGGTACCTGGAATAGTCAAATTTACAGTGATAGACAGTAGAATGATGGTTGCCAGGGGCTGAGAGGAAAAAAGACCAGGGAGTCAGTGTTTTGTCTAATAGGAGGAGTTTCTGTTTTAGAAGATGAAAAAGTTCTAGAGGGCCGGCCGAGTGGCACGATGGTTAAGAACTGGCTTGGGATGCCAGAGGGCCCCGGTTTCGATCCCACATATGAGGGCCAGTGACACTGCCCTCTACAGCTAAGATGCTGAACAACCTGGAGCTGGGCTGCCGTGAGTCGCCGGCGACGGCGTAGGCTGCAGCCCCTGCTGCAGTGGGTTGCCATGGGCTACCGTGTGTAGCCAGCAGCCAGCGTGAGCGGCCGTCCAGAAGCCGGCGACTGATCTGCCTTGCCCGGGAAGAGCGCAATGATGCTGCCAACTTGGGCCAGTGAAGCAACGTCCTCCACAACTAGACTGAAGAACAAAACAACAGCAACTTGTCTGTTCCCCTTCCCCCAATTCCCCAGCACTCTTCCCATCCCCCCAATACCCCAATAAAAATCTTTAAAAAAAAAGTTCTACAGATGGGTGATCGATGGTTGCACAATAAAGTAAATGTACTAATGCCACAAAACTGTACACTTAAAAGTAGTTAAAATGGTAAATTTCCTAACACACATACACACACACAGAGAATGACTGGTCTAGACAGCCTCAATATTTTGCTTTAGATGTTCTCTTGACTGTGCAGGTAATGATTGAGAGTCCTCTCTCAAAACAGAGTCAAATAAGCAATATGCAATCATGGAATAATACTATTAATATTACATAAGGAATAGAAAATAAAATAAATATAGACCTCTCTTATAAACACCTGAATCAAATTTGAAGTAATGTTTTAAGTCCCCTCTCCTTTATATATTATTTTAAATTTCTAAGATAATCATGTTACTTTTATATATATGTATATGAGATCAGACAATTAAGTTCACGAACTCATCCTAGAAAAAGTGCTACATACCTCATTGCTGAATATCACTACAGTCACCTTCGAAGTACTCGCCTTGGGAAGCTATGCACCAATGCCAGCACCTAGTCCACCCTTCAGAAGCAATTTTGGAACTCTTTCTGGAATGGCCATCAGAGCTGTCATCGTATTACCCTTGATGTTCTGAATGTCATCAAAATGTCTTCCTTTCAATATCCTTTATCTTTGGGTAAAGAAAGAAGTCATTGGGGTCCAGACTGGATGAGTAGGGAGGGTGTTCCAATACAGTTATTTGTTTACTGGTTACAAACTCCCTCACAGACAGTGCCATGGGAGCTGGTGCATTGTTGTGATGCAAGAGCCATGAATTGCTGGCGAAAAGTTCAGGTCGTCTAACTTTTTCATGCAGCCTTTTCAGCACTTCCAAATGGTAAACTTGGTTAACTGTTTGTTCAGTTGGTACAAATTCCTAATGAATAATCCCTCTGATATCAAAAAAGGTTAGCAACATTGTTGCAACAAGTACACAAACTTAATTGTCAGGCCTCATATATACACATATATGTATGTATATGTGTATATACACATATATAAAAGTATATATATGTATACATATATGTGTGTGTACACACACACACACACACACACACACACACACAATTTCTCTGTAGCCACAGTGGAGACCAAATCTTAGAATTAGAATCAAGTGTGAAACCTGCTGTCTGAGCTGGGAATGTAACTATTCATCTTTCTTTCTTAGGCAGTTGAGCTCCAGAATAAGGTCATCTATTTCTCTTCCCCTGCTCCAGGACCAGTTCATTCATATTATATTCATTTTTTTTCTTTACATCTACCTGTCAATCGTTTTTGAAAGTCTTCCATGTGCCAGGGCCTAAATGGTAGTTTTCTTGTCTGTATATGTTCTTCAGAAATCCACTTGGTTGGGTTTGCTATCTAAGCTGACCTCTTAAATCCCTTGGAAAAGTCTCTCATAGAGTGGGCTATTGCTTATACCAACATGCACTGGAATTGAACCCAGAAAAATAAAGTGTTAATGGGATGGAACAATAGGGTTTAGCGTGAATTTTTTCCTTGATTTACATATATTGTATAATGAATAAGAAACTTTAACCTTATTCATAATGCTTCCACCTTTATCCCAATAATTATGCTGAATGACAAAAACGATCTTCTTTTAATACCCCAGGAAGATACACTGTTCAAAATCAGATGGTTCGAGGACACACACTAAGTTTCATCCTGTGGCTGTGGTAGGTACTCTTTAAATATCTTTAAGAAAAAAATCATCCTGATCCTACTCTTGGAGTAGGACTTTGGAGATTCAATCCATCAGATGTTCTTTTGCCAGAACCGACCCAAAGTCCACCTCTTGAGGGAAATGCTGGCTTACTCTAGGAATTGCTAACTCTGCCTTTAGGTGCAGGTGGGATGCCCTCCCGCTGAGATCAGCGCCCTAATTTCCATATTGGTGTCTTTTACTTCCTTTACTTGATTGCTGTCTATAGCCTGTGTGTTCCTATTTAAGCAACAACTCAGACTAGGAACACTCTAGGCCATCTTCAGAGAACATACCCTCAGAAGGTCAGCCCCTCAGTCTTCTTTCAATTGCTAGCATGGATAATCAATATTTATGAAAAATGGTTTGAAGATTATGTCTCTCCCCTCTTCCAGCTACTCTGAATTCTTTCCTTCTATCGAGATGAGTATCAAAAACCTATATTGACTCAGTCCATCACAGAATTGCTATCACTGAGTTGGCTTTTTAATATTATGCCTCTGGGTTAAAGTTGCTAAAAGATATTTTAAATTGCAATTTAAAAATTGTCAAAGATATTGTCTAATAAAATTATTTTATAAAATATCCTTGGGATTCAATTTTGGAATAGCTCTGCTTTGGCCTAGGACCTGCTATGCTGGTATAATGAAAATCGTGTATCAGATTATGTCTTATTTTCCCCCTTGGCTACTAGGAAGCTCAAAGCTAAATACACACACAAACACACACATGTATATGTATGTATATATATGTATGTATACATATATAAATCAATTTTAATGTTCTTCAATTCCAGTTCCCTATTGAATTTGTTTATACCCTTTCTTGTTTATATAAATGATACAATGTGATCTTTTAAAAAATTCCTAAATTACCACATAAGTAATTGTCCACAGATGTTCCCTCTTTCTTTTTGGTGTTTTTAATTTGCCTACAAATGGGATTCTGTCTAGCAACCAAAGCCACGGTGTAGCCAAATTGACAAGAGTATTGACAGTTTTTAATACTCAGCTTACAAAATAAGAATTATATCATCAGGGCTGACTGCAGCTGTGGCAAAAATTCCCTCCTTGCAAATTCTCTGTGGCTTGAGAAGACCCAGGCTAACTGCTTTTGGAAATAATGAAAATGCAACTAGGTTTTTGTGTTGCTGGAGTAACAGTCTAGAATGAGATCTGTTAGGAGAAGGAATTAAACTTTATATGGGCCCACCTGGTGCTACGATATGTTAGTTTTTCTTTTTTTTTTTTTTAAGATTTTATTGGGGAATTGGAGGATGGGAACAGCGCTGGGGAATTGGGAGAAGGGGAACAGACAAGTTGCTGTCCTTTTGTTCTTCAGTCTAGTTGTGGAGGACGTTGCTTCACTGGTCCAAGTTGGCACCATCATTGTGCTCTTCCAGGGTGAGGCAGATCAGTCGCCAGCTTCTGGACAGCCGCTCATGGTGGCTTGAGGGCCACTCATGGTGGCTGCTGGCTACACACGGTAGCCCATGGCAACCCACTGCAACAGGGGCTGCAGCCTACGCCGTCGCTGGCGACTCACGGCAGCCCAGCTCCAGGTTGAGCTGTTGTTCAGCATCTTAGCTGTAGAGGGCAGTGTCACTGGCCCTCATATGTGGGATCCGAACCAGGGCCCTCTGGCGTCCCAAGCCAGCTCTTAACCAACGCGCCACTCGGCCAGCCCATGTTAGTTTTTCTTTCACTTCATTATTTCCAGTAGTATTTTGAAGCTGGCACTTACCTATTCATGAGAGCTAATTGTTAAAATTTCAGGAGTATTGTGATCCAGTTGATGTCATGTTAATAGCTTAAAACAGGCCATTGGGGGAGTACTTACACCATGCCAATTGGCAAATGCTACAAATCAGACCCTCTGTTCCCAGAGACCTGGTTAAGACATTCATCAGTCCACCTCTGTTTGTCTGGCTTATCACTCATACCTAGCTAGCAATGAGATAGGTATTCCTGTCCTCATTTCATAAGTGAGGAAACAGATTTTTAAAAAATCTTTAGGATTTAGGGAGAAATTACAAAGGGGTCAAAAAAAATTGAAACAGAAAGAAACTGCCAAAGCAGGAATAGAGGTACAGGTACAGTACTGACCCTGAGGGCTATATTCAAAGAAGAAAGATCCTGCAAAGAGGAAGACAATGAGCTAATCTAAGGAGAGAGCCAAATCGAGTTTCAGAAGGCTGTGAGAAGAACAATTTCTAGGAAAGACTAACGGACAAAACAAAAACTTCCCCTCCAGGGGAAATTCAAGGCTCTCCCACCCCTTTCCAACTTGGCCTCTCCCAATCTTGGTTGGAGGAATCACATTTAAAGGCAAGAAATTTCACCACCATCCCACTCCACCCCTCAAGTAGGAGGCGTTTACTCCAGCTTGAAGGCAAAAATTGGGCCATGTTTTCCAGGAGGCAAAGCTTTCAGAAAAGTTAAAAAGTCAACACACAAGAGTATATTTCTTCTCCTTCAGATGTACTTCCTAGCAGTGACTGGAATGGAAAGAGCCACTGGCTGTCCCCAGCACCCCTGGCCACCCTCCTCCCCTTGGGGGCACCCTCCTTTCTCTTCTGGTAGTTGGATCCAAGGCAAGGGCCTTGGCCTAAAAAAGCCCAACATGGGCAGCCAATGCCAGTTCAGCTATAGGGCATCCAGGTCAGGTTCTAGTTTGTTCTGAATTTGGGTTTAGAGCCAACCAGTAACCAAGTATTACTCTGCCAGTCATTTTCTTGTCATGTGTTTTCCTCAGGAACCTTAAGGGGAGGGGAAACCATGGTCTGAGCCATGGTTAAGGTTAAGCGCAGATTACTTTGCCCATTGTTGTTTTCCCAGAGACCAAAGGATGAAGAGCTCACATAGTTCACAAGGGGCAAAGCCAGGATTAAAACCAGGTAAGATTACTACAGAGCCTGTGCTTTCTCCAGGGAGCTCTTTCTATGACATCTATGGGCTGGGGTCCTGGAGGAGAGTTAAACTTCCCTCCTCACATGCTGATCTGTTTTCTGAAAAAGAGGAGAGTGTGAAGGCAGACCAAAGCCCTTGTTTCTTTGAATGATATTTTAAGTGATTAAGTGAGATAATGTCTATATAGTGCTTAGTCAATAACTGGCACTTGATTGATGGTAGCTAATCATGCAATATACTACTAAATTACGATTACAGTAATGCTTGGTCTCCGGGACCAAAACATGAAATTTGAATAATGAGTTAAGCACATCAAGGGTCACTTCTTATTCCTCTGCCCAAATATTTTATTTTGGAGTAACTAAGAAAAGAAGGAATTTGGAATTGGGGTTTCCTAAGTTTATACTTCCTAAATGTCTTTCTAGAGGAGAAAACCCTAGCCGAGACATCTAACTGCTGTTTTCTCCTTCTCTGACATCTAAGAAGCCACCTCCTCAGACGTGGCAGATCCTAATGGGTGCCGACCAAACAGCCAGCCCCCTTCTTCTGGCTTACAGATCCCTGATTTTACTCAGGTAGAAGAAAGCAATGTGCTCAGGATATCCAGTTCCAGAGGATAAACAATGATTAGTCTAAGCCAACCACAGTAATCCATTCCCCTTTATCATAGATTGGTTTAGAGGTGTACATTTCACCAAATTCTATCCAATGGCATCTGTAAAGATGTTTGTTGCTCTTCTGCATAATTGAAGACATATACAAGAGAAACTTCCATTTCCCTCTTTGGCTTTCCATGTAAAGACATAACGCTTAGAGCATAGCTGCCATCTTACCATCACAAGAAGATAATGGAAAAGCTGATCCCAAGTCCTCACATTATGAAGCCAAAGAACTAACCCTGAATTATTTATCTCAAGGCTTATTATCATGTGAGAGAACCATACATCTTATTACTTAAACTCTTTGTAGGCACACATTCTATAACTTGCAGCCCAAATCATCCTAACCAATATACCTCATCATTTCACAAACTTACCCCAAATTGCCCGTGGAGTGGTGGCAAGAAAATCTCATTGAAGGAACAGTGGGAGTAAGGGCAGTGACTGGTGTTGAAGAGTTTAAAGATGCTTTGCTGGCATTGTTCAAAGTTTCCAGTGCCCTGGATTTCCAACATATAGAATGGAAGAGTCGTCTTAAATTTCCTGGTGCAGGGACTGTCACGAAGTTCACTTACATTCATTACTCTGTTGTATCCGTAGTTAAAACATGGGTCCTTGAGGATTCTGGCTGTACCCTGTATAGAAAAATCATTTGAAGGGGTCATATGCAAGTGTTTTGGGTACAAAAGCACCAGTCTGACTTCATTAATGTGTAGGGATTGTACAACATCCTAGCACTCAGCACTAGCATCGTCAGTATGCCTCTGACCTTCCCTTTTCCACCTTGGGAATAGTCAAATTTGAATAACAGGCACCACAAGTGGTATCAGATATAAATGAACTCTCTCTATTCATAGAAGGTAATAGAATTCAAGCTGGGCTCAGAAATGCCATTAATTTGGATTATTCCCTAATGCTTATTTCGAATCGCATAGGTCAGAAGCAGAGTCATAAAGAAAACTCTCAAAGCTCTCAGAATTCTGAGCCTGGGGTAGTTCTTCAGGAGTCGGCCTATGTCCCTACCCCCACCTCCAAGCAAAAAGTCAGATGCTCCAAGATCTGGAAGTGCCTTAGATTATTTAAGCCAGGAGTATCAAAATGGGTTTTTAACCCATACCCAACATGTTCAAGAGAAGAAAGGGGACTACTGTGGATTAGAGGCTTAATGGAGCCTTGGGGCTCAGTAGGCATCTCAGCAGCCCTCATCTTATGGACAGTGCTTCTGAGAACCGAAGTGCACTTTGAAGGAGAGCAGAAAACTTGTTGTCCTTTCAGTGGAGACAGGGAACAGCTGGAGGTGACATCCTTGCTCTGTGTTTGTTTATCAGGGTGTGTCTGGTACTCGCATGATTTCAAATATGTTTAGTTTTTCTTGCCTTCAAAATGCAGAAAGCATCTGGGGACACGATTTGAGGTGTTAATCAATAAACTTTGTGTTTCCCCTGAAGTGTTTTCTTCTCCTCCTCGCCAGGTTGTGTCTAACAACTCTTGTTTTCTGTGGTTTGTAGGCAATGGAGATTAAAAAGTGGTAAAGAAGTTATAAATTGCACACACCCTCTCCTGCAACAATACTCTGGCATGTAATTTCCATTGTCAACACAGGAGTGAGAAGTCATTTCCCAAGAAAGGATCTGAGTCGTGTCCTTGGAGATAGTGCAGTAAACAAACATATGAGGTGATGTCTGGATGGGCAATTCATAAGGGTCTACCAGATGTACTTAGATAAACTGCCTGAAAAGGTTTGGAAAGTACAGTAATCAACTTCAGATCAATTACTGAAGTAGAAAGAGAAAACAACAGGATGTGGGGGCTGGCAGCCCAGATGTGGGGAAGGCAGCTCTGGATTCAGTTATACTCGCCTGAATGTCCTTGGCCAGTTTCTGCAAGAGCGCTTGATCCTTCCCATAACACAAGAAGCTGTGCGTATATACACTGTAGTCCTTGCCATATAGACGAAAGTACAGAGCATTCTGTGGAGACTCAATAGTCTGGTTTTGGGGCACAAAAGTGATTTGCGTAGAGGCTCCCCCAAGGTCTAAAGCTCCATATGTTTCCTGACTATCATTTTCATTTGGCATCAGGTTGAACCACCTCAATTTCTGAAAGAGAATACAGTTATCAGTGGTAGAAGTCTCTGGACACCCCCTTTTTCACACTATTTCTTGGACTCAGGGACTTCCTAATGTGGAGGAGCAGGGGCATAATGGTGACACAAAGCTCTCTGGAGGTTCCGGAATCCACATCAGATCAACAGCAAGAAAAGAGGGGCTTCAAAGACATAGCTCAGACTGCTGCAATATAGAAGCAGTATAGTAAGCGTTTAAGAACAAGGGATTTGGGGGCAGAAAAACTCAAGTTCAAATCCTCACTCATTTGCTCATTGGCTGTATAACCATGAGCAGAATAATTAACCTTTTCTAGGACTCAATTTGGGGCTCTAAAATCAGAGAACATCTTATACGGTTGTTCTGAAGATGAAATCATACAGTACATGAAAAGTTCTTAGCATAGTACAAGGTACATCGCACGAGGCAAATAATGACAGATTTTAAATTTTCTTTATGTCTCTCTGAAGTGAAGATATGGCTTCCTTATTCTCCAATAGTAAAAATTCCTGTAAGATATTTTTACCTCTGGTGACCCTTGCAAATGTGGGGGTAAATTAACTTGTTCATTCATCCATCATTCACTCTAGCTAGCAATCCAGGTATTGCCTGCGATAGCAATGGCATTCACCCCCAGGGAGTCACCCCCATGGGTGCTGTGAGATAATCACCTTAGTGAATTTTCCCAGCAGGTAGTTAATAGTAATCCAGCCATAGGCACCTTCCTCTGTGCCAGTGATGATTCTGGCACCCTGGAAGTTAAAGGGGTATTTGCTGAGGCTCTGCGTCACGTTAGCCAGGACCATGTACGCCGACTGTTCGTTTTCTTCGCTACACAAAGGAAGAGCTGAGGTTACCAGTTTTGTTTTAATAACTGCAACTACCCATTTCAACCACAGCTTTTAGTCAGCTCTCCCAAGAAGTGAATCATAACTCACTGGAATAAACAAGAGAGATGGAGATACCCACACATGGCTATCTGAGGGGCCCCCCTTTTGGGTGAGGTACAACTATGTTTTAGCCCCTTCTCTCCAAATCCAAATCCTTCAAATCCCTGAATAGGCTGGTTTTCCTAAAATACCATTTTCGTTGTTATTCCCTGGATCCAAAAGATTATCAAAGTAATTTTAATTACTGTGGCGGTCGTAGCTGGGTATTGTTTGATCACCACACCCAGAGCTAATGTGTGCCACATTAGCCATTGCTAGTGGCTCCTAGCTGGTTATAGACCCAGGTTCTGCTTGAAGTTCTTAATTAGGGCTCTAGGGGACATCAGGTGGCAAATGTCCTGGGACAAATACTCAACCTCCATTGGTGCCAGACTGGGAAAAAATCTTTCTCATTTGAGCCTCAGTTCTTGGGTCTGAGACCTTGAGACCTAAAGGGGGACTCTTCCAGGAATTTCATAATGAAGATGGGATGCAATTGCTTCCAAGATGTAAGCTACTCAACTTTGAGAGCCTCTGGACCAGAGGATGCTGCCTTCCAACTGGCATTAGACCCCTATAATTTCACATCTGCATAACTTCCATACCCTACAAACTGGCCCCTTTTCCCTAGTTTTCCTCCGCTCCAACCCACCTTCTCTACCAGTGTTACCAGTTGTGTATCATCATTTAATGGCTTTCCATTATGTCCCAGATAAACTCCAAACTGCCTAGCATGGCCTACAAGGCACTTTGTGATCTAGACCCTGCCTTCTCAGAATCCCCCTCAGAATCCTGGCTCTACCACTTACCAGGTGTGTGACTTTGGATGAGTTACTTAACATTTGTAAGCCATAGCTTCCTTATTGGTTAACAATAGTTAGTAATAACTCTCACTTCATCTAGTTATTATGATTAAATTAAAGCACACTGATAAGAACATAGTAAGAACTCAACAAATACAAACATTATTATTATTATTATTATTATTTTACTATATGCACCCTATGTCTTCTGAACATGCCCTGGGCTTTCACACATTCCTGTCTTTTCACATCTATTGGAACACAAAGCTCCAGGAAGCCAGGGACTTTGTCCTCTTCACTGTATCCCTACCACTTAGAACAGTGCCTGACACATAACGGGTGCTGGATAAACATAGATTATGGAATGTGTGTCTGCTCTGCCTATGATGCCCTTCCCCCACCCTCCAATTCATCCTTCATGATTCAGCTCACATATCCCCTCTTCTGGTAAATCCTCCTGACTTCCTCCCATACTGGGCAAGGCAAAGTGTGCTCCTTCCTGTAGCGGCTCTGAGCATTCCCCTATTAAAAAATTGATCACCCTGTATTGAAACCCTGATCTCCTTGAGGACTGAAGTCACTTACTTTCATATCCTGGGACAGAGAAGGCAGTCAATGTACAATGAATGAATGAATGAATGAATGAATGAATGAATGAATAAATGAACAAATAATGCACACAAGAACTAAGTAGTGACCAATAAAATGTGCTAGTTGTGATTATTTGTGTCTTGGGATATTGTGAGTCTCCTCTGGTTTCCCCCCTCCCAGATAACGAATGGCTAAATCTGTAGCCCCAAATCGCAGAGTATATAGGCTCAACCTTTCTCTCACCCCCATGAATTCCCTGTGGGGAGAAGGGCAAGAGAGCTTTTTAAACATACTTAAACTCCCAAAGTTACACATACTAAGAGTTGGGGAGTTTGGCCCACTTATTGAGGTTTTCTTTCTTAGGTGCAGACATTGAGGATATTCAGAATTTGGGGTGTTAGGGAAGCGTGGCACTCCCTTCCATGACTTCAGAGCCTCCTGCATTGCCAAACCTGACTCCCAGCGGCTCTTGGTCCCTACACGCTACTTGCTATACCTGAGCAACCGCATGCCTGCCGTGGCTCCCAGGTAGACAGGTGTCTCTTGGTGCCGGGACTTTGGAATCACTTTCCTGGCTCTTTCCATGCATTCAGTCAGATAAGTGCCTATTTCATCTAATTTCTGAGCATATTTTGAGATTCCAGGACCTAGGAAAAGATGTAGAAGCAGATGACAATATTTTTTAAAAGTATAGAATATACCTTGATAATATTACAGCAAAATACTCGTGTTTTCTGATAAAATTCAAGAATTTTAGATTTTTATTTTTTTTAGATTTTTATTGGGGAATTGGGGGATGGGAACAGTGCTGGGGAATTGGGGGGAGGGGAACAGACAAGTTGCTGTCCTTTTTGTTCTTCAGTCTAGTTGTGGAGGACGTTGCTTCACTGGCCCAAGTGCGCTCTTCCCGGGCAAGGCAGATCAGTCGCCAGCTTCTGGATGGCCGCTCACTGCAGCTGCTGGCCACTCACGCTGGCTGCTGGCTACATACGGTAGCCCATGGCAACCCACTGCAGAGGGGCTGCAGCCTACGCGTCACCAGCGACTCACGGCAACCCAGCTCCAGGTTGAGCTGTTGTTCAGCATCTTAGCTGTAGAGGGCAGTGTCACTGGCCCTCATATGTGGGATCTGAACCGGGGTCCCCTGGCATCCCAAGCCAGCTCTTAACCAACGCGCCACTCGCCGGCCCAAGAAGACAATTTCTTGATGTGATATATATTAGTTTGCTGTACTTAGAGGGTAATCACTAAACCAACATAATAAATAACCTTGGTAGGGCTTATTTTCAGACCTCGGGCTGGGTCTGTCTGCTGTTCAATAATGTTGCCACTGGATGGTGCAATTTTCACATTCAATTGCATAACCTTCCCTACAGGTTCTCTCAGATTTTAATAGCAATCTTATAAATACTACTCTATAGAGCTACTTTTTTATGTTTCTTCCACAAAGGTGTAATTAACAACACTAATTCCTGGAAGATATAAAAAAAAGATGACATTTAAAATGAAAATTAAAATAAGCACCAGGCACATTGGCTTTTACTGGAAAGATAGGAACTGCTACTAACCAACAAGCTATGTGATGATGGCCAGGCCCCTAAAATTTCTGAACAAGTTTCTTCATTTGTCAGAAGAAATAGGAATAGAATCCACATCTCCTCAGTATATTTTCCACTCTGATACTCTGCCTCGCCAGTAAAACGGTTTTTCCAGTTTTAGAGCAAAACTAATTTTTGCTATGGAGAGGATTAGAGCCAAGATTACTTAAGCTTTTTGAAATTAACACTTAACAATTTCTGTTCACTTTAAGATAAACATCTACACTATCAGTGCATTATAGTGAGGATTTGGTTTAAAGATAATTATCCAGATATGTTATCCATATCATTCACAGGTTTTTAAACAGCCTGGTCACTTAACTGTAATGAGAAAAATCAGCTCTAACTCACAGCTGTTTTAATTCAAAAAGCCTGGCCTTCAGAAATGGGTGGGACCCAGCATCTGTGCTTTAATAAACCCCTCCACGTGGTTCTGAAGCCAATACAAATTGGAGAACCACTAGCTAAAACATGGGTTTGGAGTTGAATAGATCTGTTTGAATGTCAGATCCATTACTTACTAGCTCAAGCAACCTTAGACAAGTGGCATAATGTCTCTCAACCTCAGTGCCCTCATTTTTTTTAAAAGGGAATAATAATACCTCAAAGGGAGATCGTGAACATGAAATGACACACTTTTAGTCCTTAGGTTGGTACATGGTTCATAGAAGTGTCCTGTTGATGGGAGTTACTAGTACTCAAATATTTTTAAGTTTGCTTATGTTTCAAGGGCTCGATCATTAAGAACTTACTTCAATATTATTTTTGTAATGATAAAATAACAATAGCAGCTCCCCTATGTTCTTCACTTGACTTGTTTTTTTTTTATGTGTTCCACTTGCCATATAACTCTCATGTCCCACTGTCCCCCCTTTCCCTTCCCCTTCCCTTTCCCTTCATCTTACCTTTTAACTGGCACTCTTCTATCTGATTCACCACCCCTGTGTCATTTTCCTTTTCTGCTGGCCATTTATAGATGTACAACGTTGTGTGAGAAGAGCCTGCATCCAGCACAATCCCATACTGAGGGCAAAACAAACCAAGAATTTATCAGCATTACAGTGTTCTTCTCCATAGTCAGCTTACAACAGAAAAAAAAAGACAAAGACAGGGGTGTTTCAAAACCATGAGAGAAAGTATTTTAATTCAAGAGGAGCATGGAGGGCAAGGGTGGGGGTTCTGCCTGGTGTTGCCCTGATCACGAGATCTACCTGGATACCAACCACTCTAACACAGTGGCTCTTAATGCTGGTTACACATTAGAAATACCCAGGCCTTATGTGTGTGGGGGTAGAGGGGGAACGGGAGTGGGTGGGGGCTGGGTGCTGAGCACCAGTGTTTAGAAGCTTCTCAGATGATTCTAATACACAGCCAAGATTCAGAACCATATGCTGAAGTGGTTGAGACAATATGAAGGGAATAGAAAGCTATTAATTTAGCAGTTCCCAAACTTCTATGCACATCAAAATCATTAGAATCACTGGGAGAGCTTCAACGTCTACTGATGCCTATGTCCCACCCCCAGATGTATAATTTATTTGGTCTGGTATGTGGTCTGAGCTTCGGAAGACAAGGAAAATACTAAACTTGCTTGCTTTTTAACTACGAATATAACTATAAATTGTATTCCATAAGATTTAAGAGATGTGTGTTTTAACTTCATGTTTCGGGCTCTTAAGAGTAAGGGGAGATGAAAGGAAGAATAAAAGAAGGAAGAATAAGGAGGGGGAAAGGCCAAAAAACAGCATGAGTAAGAGCTGGGTGGTCAGAGGAGAACGGGAGAAGAACAGAGTCCGCACCTCACATTTCATGAGTGTGAAGGTACCAGGCAGGTGTTATATGAAGCATTTTATAAGAATTATCTGACTTAACCCTCAGAACAGTGCTGTAAATTAGTGACTATTTTTATCCCCTCTGCATAGGTGAGAAACTAAAGCACAAAGGAGTTATGTAATTCACTCAAGAGACACAGTTAATGGGTGACAGAGCTTGGATTTGAATCAGGGTGAGACTCAAGACTTTATGTTCCTTTCACAGAGAAATGTAGGAGCAAGGGCTAGATAATAATTTTCTTATCCGCATCCCCTTTAGGAACACTTAATGAAAGATAATTATAGCAAAGCATGCAAATCTTAGGTGTGCATCCTAATGAATTCTTGCATCCATATAAACTACCACCAATGTCAGGATACAGAACATTTTCTGGTCCCCAGAAGGCTTCCTGGTGCCCCTTTCAGTCATTTTTCCCCACAGGTAACTACTATCTTGACTTCTATCACCGTGGGTGAGTTTTGCCTGTTTTTGACCTGAAATAAATGGGCTGACATAGTATGCCTCTTTTATGTCTAACTTTTTTCACTTTACACTATGTCTCTAAGATGCATTCAAACTATGTGTATCAGTAGTTCGTCCTTTCCATTTCTGTAGAATATTTCATTATACACATATACTATATTTTTATCCACCCCACTGTTGATGGATATTTGGGTTGTTCCCAATCTGGGACTATTGGGAATATAGCTGCCAGAGACATTTTTGTACATTTCGTTTTGTAGACATGAGCTCTCATTTCTTTGGGGTATTTACCTAGGAATAGATTGGCAAATGTCCATTTTCATCAATTAATATTCATCTTTGATTACTTCCCTGAGCTTAATAGAAAAAATACCATGATTGAATAACAATGTCTGCCATGTAAGAAGCACATAGACTTTTTATTTATCATCCTCATACTAGAGAGAAAAACAGAGGAAAGAAAGCAGGGGAGCAAAAGGAAGTGAAACAGAGGAAGCACTTCTAAAGTGTGAGCCAACTACTCTCATCACATTTTGCTGCGCATTTGAGCTGTGGATCTCCAGGTGTGGTCCGCCAGTGATAATGCTCAATTCAGCATTTGTTTTATATATATCCCCTCATATTGTCTTATCACATGCTAAGAACCTAAGGCCGTGCAGGGAAAAAGGAAGACGAGAACGAGGATTCGAGAGACCTCCCTGGACCTCTGGGAATAGCTAAAAGTAGAGCCTATTGAGGTGTCAAGTTTTACTCCATTTCACCACAGACCCGGGATATCACTGGGCAGCTCGAGGATCCGTAGCCTCCGTAGTGTTCTTTGCCTTGTTACTCACAGGGAGGCATTCCCTCTGGTAATCAGCATTATGCCCTTATAAAGAAAGGGCTGGAGAGGTACTTGCTTTGGGTACAGCAAGGAAGCAAGTTGGACAGACTCCTCTGCAGCTAGGCTTGCAGTGAGAGGAAACCAAGAACTGGCTTAGGTGGTGACCACGGTGAGCTGAGAGGGGTCTCCCTGAGGTCTGCAGCCTTCGAATCCGTGGGAAACCTCCTGGGGTGGAGACAGAGGTTCAAGGGTTACACAGGAAAAAATTCTGCTATTCCCTAGCAGGGCCCCTGAAATCTTCCTACCAGAAAATGTTCCAACCACAGCAGCACATGATAGAAGTTATCATATGATAAAAGTTGGCATATGATAAAAATTATCAAAGACAGCAGCAAGCAGCCTTTATCCGGAATGAGGACGTTCTAGTCTGACTTTGTTGACATGGAAGTCACTCTTCCAGTAGAACAAAGGAACCAGCATTGCTTCTATCAGGTGGGGTGGTTGAGAAATGAAAGCTTTTACTACCTTCCATTTGGCAAGTGTTTGAGAAGAGGGTAGCGGTACCTTAACGGGGGAGTGAGGACATTTCACCTTGTGTACACGGCAGACTGGGATACTAGCTGCCCTGTTGAATTGTGCCAAATATTTTTGTCTTCTAAAATGGTTTGCAGAATAAAAAACTGACATTGCTTGCTGCTTGAGGGACAGATAAAGCTGGATTTTCTGAAAATTTTCAGTTTGAGAATTTTAGGAGTTTGCCTCTCATTGTTATAAAACTGTCAGCATATTCACTCATTTTTCATAGCTGGCCCATTTTAGGGCTAGAAGTTCATTCCATCTAATCTTATTTTGTAGATGAGAAACTGTATCCAGAACTATTCAAGAACTTGCCTAATAGACACAGGTACTTAATGCCTTAGGAGATCTATCTAGAACCCAGGTAACCACCATCTTTTGTTCTCTTCACCACACCAGCATTGTCCAATGACTGTTCCAGAGAGTGCTAAGCCTGCAAGGATCTGGGCAAATAAACCTTCCCAGAAGTCTGGGGAGTGCTGTGTGCTTTCTCCTCTTCCTGAGCTCACGAGCCTGAGAGGTAATGAGTGCTTCAGGGAAGTCTGACAGTAGAGAAACCCGCTTAACCTTGTTTGAACTGGTATCCCCCAGACTCAGTGAAAACAGAATTCTGTTTTCAATAAAATCTCTACCCCACAGAAATGCTTTGAGAAGTGCTGTGCCTTGCCATGCTGTCACCCATAATCAAATATTTCTCTGTGACTCATATTTAAAACATTTCTAAAAACCCTCATGAGTTGTCCCTCACATCAAAGAAAAAGATGTGCGTGGTGAGGAAGAGAGCTGATGTTTCCTTAATATTATTATTTCAATATCTCTTTCTAATTTAAGAGTACTAAAAGTTTATTAAATAGTATCTTGAAAATGGAGAAGGAATTAAGACATTTAAGATTCTACCAACTAGACATCATTGTTATTTTTCTTTCTTTCTAGGCTTTTTAAAATGCATAGTGACTTGTATAGAATTGTAATCTTACTATGCACACAACTTTGTTCTAAGCCAGTTTTTTGATCAGGCACATTATTTTATCATGACTGATCTTCACGAGTTATGTTGAGTGAACAGAAGCAGTGGTCTGGGGTGGGGGTGGAAAAAGCGTCAAAATGGCTTTGCTTGGTTCACGAACACACCAGTGTAAGGGCCTTGGTGAAGACTTAAAGATTTGTGGCAACAGACCCTGAGCTCACAGAGACTGGAAGCCATGTGGAGGTTGGGTAGGCCCCTCCTTAGGATGGAAATAATTCTACCTGCACAAATGTCATAGGCCCAGGCTTCGGAAACAGTCTCCCTAGATGTAGAAAGAAAGAGAAAACTGGTGCATCAGTTGACCTACTTCTATTCCTGGCTCTGCAGAAGTGGGATGTTTAACCCTCTCCTCTGAGTCTGCTCACTCAGAAAACACCTACCCTGGGCCATGTGGCTTTTCTTCCAGAACTCTTGCCCAGAAAGCCCTTCACCTGAAGTCCCAGTTATCTGTGACCTTCTCAGATTAGATTCTACTCCCCTAATCCATGTCTCAGAGTGCCTGTAATTTTCCTCTAAAGACAGAATTTACCACAATATGTAATTACATACTTATGTGGCTATTTGATTAATGTCTGTCTTCCCTATCAGACTGTAAGCTACATTAGGGCAGGTCTGTTTTGCTTACCATGGTACATGCAGCATCCACCATGGTACATTCTACTCTATGTTAGGCACAAAGAAGGAATTCAACAGACAATTGTTGACTCGAATGAAAGAATGAGAGCGGTTAGAAGTATACAACTTTTAAACTTCTCCCGGTCCAAAAAGAGGTCAATATTCACTGCCTAATATAAAGTAGTGCCATTAGGGTTGAGTTCCACCACCACCGCCACCACCACTCAAAAAAACCCATACGCCAGGTAACATGGATAACAGTATGATAATTGGTCCCTTCAGACATACTGGTTCTTCAGAATCTTTCTTAAAAGTTCCTGTAGCTTTAATTGTTACTTCAGCAACCACATCAGTCTGTGTCAGTGAGTCGTTCTGAATAAACAAAGCGTGTGCTTTTGAATGTGACTGTAGTCGTCTATAAACAAATCAGGTCTCCATTAGCTACAGCCATGCTGGCAGGGCCTATAAACAATTAGAGACCATTTTCTTCCGTTCTTTTTTCTTTAATTGGAATTACTTGACCTTCAATACAAGCCAGTTTTGTTGTTTGTTTTTATCTTTTTAATTGTAGTGAAATACACAGAACATAAAATTTACCATTTTTAACCATTTTAAGCATATTAAGTACATTCACATCGGGAAACCATCACCACCGTCCATCTCCAGGTGTTGTTCTTTAAATGAGACCTTAAAATCCTATGGAGCAAAAATCATATAGATATCTTCCAGGAGTATTTGAGGTTGAAAATTGGAGCAAATCCTTCCAAATTTTCCTTAAAAAGATAAAATCACAAATGCTTACCTAAGAACAGTACTTTAGTTCCTTGTGAAAAAAACAGTTGCATGGGGCCAGGCCACCCTTTAGCAGCAGCTGGAAATCCTGGGAGCACCAGCTCAGTGACCATAACACACTCACAGTTAAGGGCCTTACCTAGAACTTCTCCCGCTCAAGGCAGTATTGACAGCTGCTCACTGAGGCCTGCTGATGTACTGTACTAACTCTGATAAGTGAGTCACTGCTACTATTCCATTTAATCCTCACAACCATCCTCGAAGTAGGTACAATCTCTGTTTTACACATAAGGAAACTGAGTTATATAGACAGGAATTTACTTGCCCGAAGTCTCATAGATAGCAAGTAGCAGATCTGGGATTGAAATCAAAGCCATCTGATCCCTGAGCTGGCATTCCATAGAAGCAGGCAGCTTTTAATGAAGGCATGTGATTTGGTATTGGGTCAGTCTGGTGCCTCTGAGAGAGAACCCTGTGGGGCTCTCTGTGTGCCGGAATATGGAATGCTCGTGCTAACAGGAATATCTGACAACTCTCTAACTGTTCAGTGATGAATAGGCAATTAAGGAAGTGGTGAACCGAGCAAACCTCAAAACTACCTCCCCAACCAGATTCGCCAGGACAAAGGCACTTTCTCAGGGGATACTTTAGTACAGCTAATGCTTCTTCATTAAAGCCTATGTTTTTTTCTAAGTGGTCATTGCGTATCTCCAGGGCAGTGGTTTCCAGACTTTCATGGCATGAGAATGCCCCAGGATGCCTGTTAAAAGTGTCAGTTCCCAGGTCCTGCAACCCGGAGGTTGGAACTGAGTAGGTAGGCTCTGGGGATCAGAATGGGGAACCAGGATCTTTAGGGGACCTGAGGCAGGGGTCTGCCTCCCACACCGAAGAACCCTGCTATCAGGTTGGTCCATCACATGTTCTTCACATTCAAGGAGAGAGAAGTTTTACTTGTTTAAGGGCTCACTCTATTCATTGAGTCAGCAAACTTCTATGAGGCAACCACCCAAGTCAGATGCTGTGCTGGTTGTAATTTAACATTCATTTTATGATTATTTGATTCATGATTATCTCTTCCACTAGACTAAAAGCACCATGAAGAGAAGGACTTTGCCAGTCTCACTTGCTGCTATATCCCCAGGGCCTAAAATACAGTCGAGCCTCAGTGATTATTTGTTAAATGAATGAATTGAGCAAATGAATAATAAAATATATGCAAAGACAAATGAAACCCAGTCCCTGTTCTTGATATGCTTACAACGTAGGTAGTTGGGGAGTAAACACATCAGTACAATAAAATATTCTTGTGTTTTGCCAGATGTGGCCCATGCATAAGGCCACTGCCTCCCCAGCAAGACTGAACCCAAACTGGGTCAGACAACAAGATGACAAGACTAGATCATCAGGACTGGATGGCTGACCTGAGCAGGGCTAGACAAGGGCAGGTCAGATGGGAATAAGCAGGGATAAAGACAAGTGGCAATCTGTCATCGGGCAGACAGGAATTAGCACATGAATTGTGATTATCACATGAATTATCAATCACAATGTGTCCGTAGTGGGCCTGGCCTCCTGCTTGACACTCCACATTTGCATCTACTTTATCCCACTTAATTCGTACAGTAATCTAAGAGATATCAATTACTAGCTCCATCTTATAATTGGAGAAACTGAGCCTCAAAGAGGTTAAGTCCTGTAACTAACTATGAGAGCAGAGCTGGGGTTCAGTTCCAGGCAGTGTGAGTCCATGGCCCGTGCTGTCTGGGCAGGCAGAATAACTTTACCTGCCAGCGGACAGGAATGAAGAATCAGAGGAAGTGGGGTGGAGAGACAACTGAAAGACTTCTAGCTGAAAGACTTCCCATGTCTGAAGTTTCACCAGGATAAGCTATAGCCACCACCCTTTTTAAACAGAAGCATGCAGAGGTTGTTTTCAACATCACTGTCCCCAGGTGCTCCATCTCAATCTTAAAAGGTCCTCTAAGGAATCTGATGGCTAAGATCTCGTCAGCCTAAGAGTCTCTCACATCCCCCCCCCCCAGACAATGCCTTAATTCTAGCCCCATCCTCCCTGTCTAGACCCGGGCAGGCGCATCCTAACTGGTCTCTCCTCCTGTAATCTGCTCTCCAGCCAAGAGGAATCTCGGGAACACAAATCTGGGCAACACCTCCCTATCTGAAACCTTCAAAGTAGTGGTTTGCAATCATGACTACTCATTAGAATTGTCTGGGAAACTTTTAAAACATACCTGGCTTCGCCCCCAAAGATTCTGATTTAATTGACCTGGGGTCAGGCCCAGACATGGTCATTTTTTAAAAACTCCCCAAGTGCTTCCAATATGGAGCCAATCTTGAGCACTACTGCAGTTTGATGGATGATATGCCCACTCCTGAGCCAGGCATACTAAACTCAGACTTGAGTCGCCTCTCCCACCATTCTTTCCTGGCCCCATATTCAATATTCCAGCCATCCTGGACTGCTGGTGATTCCCCAGCGATTGCTTGCTATTCTAAGCTGCCACCCTTCAACACATGATATGGCCTTTGTCTAGAAAATGTCCTACCTTCTGGCAAACTCCTCAGTGTTCCTTATTCCTTGGCCCCAAGATCACCTCCTCCATGATATCTTCACATGACCATGTACAATTGGTGACTCCTTCCTCTGGTCTTCCAAAGCACTGTGTTTCTATCTCTGTATTAACATGTCTCTACTGGACTGAAACTATTTGTACAAATGACCCTCTCCCCCACAAAAAGCAATAGAAACAGTGATGCTTCAGATACCTCTTGTGGCCACCTCACATCTTCTCGGCCCATTTTTTACTTCAGCCCCAGCTATATCTTCTCATCTCTCTATTTCCGCCCGGGTCTTCTCTCCTGCTGCCTGTTACTCTCCTAAGTAACCTGTGGTACCCACATAGCTCCTCTGATACATGCGCAAACCCAGAAGTGCCAGGGAGCTAACACCCTATGGGGTAACCCTTAACCAACAGGGGATGAGAACCAGGGGATAAATCCCCAGGGCACACAATTCTGAAATGCTTTCTCCACAGCTCTTCAGAGGTTCCTGGTGGGAACAAGCCTCAGGTGACCAACGTGGCTCCTAACACCCTCTTTGGGTGGCTTTCCCTCCTTCCCTGTTTCTTTGGGATCACTTCCCTATATAAACATCCTGTATTCAATTCCTATTATTAGAATGTGTTGTTTGGAAAAACTAAGGCAAATAGAAATAACATCAATCTTTGGGTCAGAAAACTGCATTTTAATCTTAGTCCCACCTCCACCTTGGGCAAGAGAGCTTCAAAGACCCTCGTTTTGTTATGTAGAGAATGACGATAATCTTTCATTCTTCACGGCACTGCTGGGAAAAAGTTGAACTGTGTGTGGAAATGATTCATAAACTGCAAAGCACTCTGTAAAGCAATTTGTTACCATGCTTTAGGAGGAATTCCTTTACTATTCAACCTCTATGATGATGGAATTCCTCAGGCTTGGTCCTTGCCCTTTTCTTTTCTCACTTTTTATCCCCTTCCTATGATGTCATCCACTTCTAAGGCTTCAATGCATCAATGACGTCAGAGACATACCTTTAGTCTAGACTTGTGCTGTTCAATCAGGTAGCCACTGGCCACATGAGGCTTTTGAGCACTTGAAATGTAACTCATCTGAATTGAGATGTGCTTTAAGTGAAAAATCCTACTGGGATTTAAGTTAGTATAAAAAATGTAAAATATCTGCAGAAGTGGAAATGTTCTATGTCTGTGTTGTCCAGGTTAGTAGCTACCAGCCACGAGGCTATTGAGCACTTGAAATGTAGATAGTACAAATGAAGAACAAAATTCTTTATTTGATTTAATTTTAATTAAGTTGAGAGAGCTGCATGTGGCTAATGACTATCAAATTGGACAGTATACATAACTTAAAGCCATCACCAAAGTCAAGTTCTTAAAATACTTTTGCCCTCAGTATATGCCAGGAATCTTATTAAAATTAGTGTATACCCTCAACGAATGGCTAGTTTGCATATATAAAATGATCTTTGTGTAAAACAAACCAATGAGATAGCTATAAAGATTCACTTCAGATGCCAGTGCCCGCTCTTCAAATACTCATACCTTTTATTCAAAGAATGCCAAAGACCTTGTTCCACATGGCCAGGACAACACAACAACATGAATCACAACAGACTTTAAACTGACCACTGCTCATGAGTGAAGGTCATTCATGACAAATGCTCATTGGGAACACAGAGCTCAAGTCTATCATGGATTTTGCCTCCTGGGCAGCCTCCCTCTACAATGATGCAATAAGAACATGTAGAAAGTTCAAATCAAGAAGCCAATCGTGTACATTTGCAACTGGTAAACAAATAGCAGAACTGAGATGTCACGAGGCTTCAACTCTGAGTGAAGTTTTGCCAAGAGAGCCAACATCACTCAACATTAAAAGGCAAGAAACCATTGACAATGAGATAATATCAGTCTTTTGTGCTGACAAAGGGGCTGCTGTGCACAGTCCCAGTGAACTGAACTTGTGTGGCAAACAGATGTCAATGTAACATCCAGGCTTCTGCTATACAGCAAGTGATTTGGGTGGGTGGCAAAAGTTTTGGCAGCCTGGCATATGTATCCATATTTCCAGGCTCACAGTTTAATATCTTCAAATACAAGAAAATCTACTTCTGCACATGTATTCCATGGTCAAGTTAACTACTGGATATGACATTACCCACATGTGTATATATATATCTCATTAGCATATTGGTATATTCTGGGCCCTTGCAAATTTATTTATTGTAATTTCAATGAAACTTTAAAATGGTGTGTTTACAATTTAAATTTACCACATGCTTTCTAATTAACGGATTAAATAAAATAATGACCGCATTACAAGGTACTTGTGAGATATTCATGTCTTTGAAATTTTCCTTTGATGAATTTGAAAGGAAGCAGAAACAAATCACAGCAGAGTTAATGACCTGAATTATTTTTAGTGATATTAACTAGCTCTTCAAATGTGGAGCACAAGAAATCTGTCCATCCATGAATTCATTTCAAATTACTATATCTGATACATGTATGTGTTCTCTGGGTTTTTAAAGTTGATTTTGCTGTGTTCTTTAATATTTTGAAGATGAGGAACAAGTCTTCTCCACAATCTTTGATTTCCAATGTGCTTTATACAGAGTTGTCCGATAAATTTTGTTATTTTGGTGATAATAATAATGGAGTAAGAAGAACAAAGAGTACAGTGTTGTGACACATCCACAACGAAACAATGAGTAAGAAGTAGAGATAGCACCAGATAGTAGACTATCAGCACAGTATAACACTGATCTGGATGTGGTGAATAAAGTCTTTCTTTCTGTTATTTATTTAATTTGCTGAACAATCAGAAAGACAATTATCTTCCCACCATTAATTTATTCAAGGCATTCCCTCTCCCAGGATGAGCATCCGTTTCCATTTTACTCCCCTAATCCAATGGATATTGACTTTCTCCTGGGCTGTCAGAACCTCAACTCCGCCTCTATACTCTGATTTACATAACCTTCCTTTCCACACTGCCAAGATTTCCTCATGTGCACACACACGCGCGCGCGCGCGCGCACACACACACACACACACACACACACACACACACACACACACACTTACCTTCACATTTTCTGGCAATGGTTTGTTCTGGGTCAGCCCCACAGCTATCAGAGCAATCACAGCTATGACAGAGGAAAAGCCAAGGATGATCAGTATATTTCTGGAACAAAATCTCTTCAGTTTAGAATCTAAAATCAAAAGCAGAAGAGAAAATATCAACAACAAGAAATCATTGAACAATGATTTTTCTCCCCTTTTGTATGGTCTATTTCTAGCTACCTGGAGACATCAGAGATAGGTAAAAAGTTAATCTTTACCTGTGAGGCACTTGCAAAGTAGTCGGGGCATAATTCAAGAACAAATGGATGTGTCTATACTGTGATGAGGGCCAAGACTGAGTTAGTGGCTGTCGTAAGGAAAGTGGGCAGAATTAGATCACTGATCAGATATGGAATGAGGAAGAATCCCAAATTGGCTGGTTGCTTAATAGGTCATGTAGGTCTGTCAAGGGGCAAGTAACAAAAAGCAAGGATAGCCCTCCTCATTCTTAAAATCTACCTCAAAATGTTTAAGATGTGAAAAAATACTTAAAATATATCATCAAACATCAAAATTCCACAACTCCGTGACATTTCCTGGTTTGACAGACCCCTTGCATTTCAACCACACTTATATGTTAATTGGTAATAGCTAGAGGCTGTGGGGTTTTAAATAGTTCATCATTCACATTATCTTATCTATTCTGTTCTTAGTCTCACCTTTTGTGGGACAATAAAAAGCTCCAGGAGAATTATTTAAAGACAAATGTTACTTTGATCAGAATAAACAGATCACATAGCACAGGTGAACAGGAAATGGAATGGTTGCCCCATTCCCTCCATTCTGATAACTCTCTTCTTCTCTCAACTTACCAAACTGTCCCCAAACTTTCTTAGGCTTTGGGAAAAAGGATAGGATAAAGTACAAGGTGTGATCAAATTATACGGTGAATGCTGCTGCCGAGTGCCATCCAGATGATGCTAATTGTGTTTCTTGACTTTGATGGAATTGTGCAAGCCTAGTTTGTACCCAGGAACACTATGGTGAACTCTGAATATTATAATGGCTTGTTAGAGCATGTAAGAAACGATGCACGTAGAAAATGGCCTGAGAAATGGGCAAATGGTTTCATCATCATGACAATGCTTTGTGTCACACATCGCTTCTGGTATAAGGCAATTTCTGTCAAATAAAAACATTATGGTGGGGCCGGCCGAGTGGCTCAGTTGGTTAAGAGCTCGCTCAAGAGCGCAAGCTCTGTGCAACAGCGGTTCGATTCCTGGCCCAAGCTGAGCTGCCGCTGAGCTGCCAACAGGTGGCAGGATGGCTCAGCTAAATTAAAAAAATAAAAAATAAAAAAAAACAAAACATTACAATGTGTCCTCATCCACATTATTTACCGGATCTGTCACCGTGCGACTTCTGGCTCTTCCCTAAAGTCAAAATAACCATGAAAGGAAAATGTTTTGAATTGATTCAGGACATCGAGGCAGCCATGACAGTGCAACTAAAGACACTCACAGAAGAGGACTTCCAGAACTGCTTCAGAAAATGGCAAGAGCGATGGGATAACTGTCTTCAAAGTGAGGGGGAGTAGTTTAAGGAGGATTAATGGCAATGTGTCTTTTACTGTAGTTAATTTTTTTTTAATTTAAGCATTCACAGTATTTTTTTTTTTTTGGATCACACCTCATAATAAAGATGCGTGTGGAAATGAGATGGGTTCTCCAAGAGAGATTGCCCTTCTCTGCAGCCAGGGCATGGGATTAAAACAGCCGCAAGAGGAGCCCGAGCCTCCTCCTCCCCCTCGTCCCCTCTTGGTCAGCAGCAGCAGCTGGACACTGAAATGAGAGCGCTTCCTCAAGCTCTTTAGCAGAAGCTTGGACTTAATCCAAAGGACTGTCACTGTATGGGTCTCCAGTCTCCACCAACCTCTAGAATCTTGAGCCAGTCTTTACCTATCAGATCAAACAATATACAACTTAGAGGAACACTTTTTAGCAGCACCATTATCTACTGCTTCCAAACAAAGGAACAATAGATGAAGCGTATAGCACTTCCTGCCGTCTCCATTCCCAAAAGAACCTCAGTTTTGTTCAGATGCCTGCCACTCCTCCAACAACCCACGTGCCTCATGGGAAAGGGACACAACCCCCAGCTCAGGGGCAGACCTGATTGTTCTATATAACCTCACTGTTGAATGGTTCAACAAAGGGCATATACCCCCCAAATGGCTCATGAGACCCTGGAGGAAGTCTGCTGGGGCAAGTCTAGGAAAAGAAAAGAAGCATTCTCTCTTCTCCCTCAGATATTGTCCTGCCTGGATGGCATGACATGGAATGATGGCAGAGCAGAGATTAACAGAATTGGAGTCCTTGATGGCATTTTGGAGCTTCTAAAACAACCAACCCTGATCCAATCCTCCCATGAAACTTCAACCCAGTTAGAATCAGGGTTTTAATACCTTGAAGCCAAAACATACTGTTACAACTGGTATGGCAGAAATGTTCTGTTTGATGCCAGGACTCTGGAATCTGGAAAAGAGCCCCCTAAATACTGCCCCTTAAGTACTACCTACCTCAGTTCCCAAAGTTGTAATATTGACAAGCACAGCTCATAACAAGCACGTGCTTTGGTTGAACAATTATAAATCTAATACCCGAGGGCAGCACACTGCAGCAGTGTTTCTACTGTAATGGAATTTTGAAATGCTTTACTCCCTCAAACTGTCTACGTGTTTAGTTCCTTTGTTTTCATAAGTATGACAGCTTTACTGTCACATTTTCCTCCCATGTCCAAGCAGGCACTACTCTTAGCATCCAATGAAAAAGACCAACAAGGTCCCTGCTCTCTGGCATTCACAATCCAGTGGGGGAGATAGATAAATCAGAAATAAGTAGTACATAAATAAATGACTTCAGGTCATGATAAGTGCTAAGAAGAAATTAAAACCAAGGACTACTATACAGTGACTTGTAGCAGAGTTGGGGTGGAGGGATTCAACTGAGGGTCAGGAAAGCCTCTTTGAGAAGGTGACATTGGATGATAAGAAAACACCAGCTATGAGAAGGAAGAAAAACATTCCAGGAAAAGGAACAGCAACTGCAAATGTCCTGAGGTGGGAAATAGCTGGCTGCAACTGTTTCTTTCTTTTCCTAATAAGAACATTTACAAATTCATTATTATCCCTGAACAATTCAAAGTACATTTTTCCACATTTGCCTGGCTTTTGCAACGATATCCAAATTATTACAATATATTCAAGCCTTTCATTATATTCTTCTTATTAAAGAAATGTTAAGAAAAAGAACTTAGATCAGAGAGAAAGTTTAGGAATTTGTCATACACGATTTTCAGAAGTTTTATTAAAAACAATAATAGCTAAGTTCGTTTTTCTTGTAACCAGCTACATTACCCAGAGGAATAATTAAAATATGATGTTTTATTTAATTTTATTTTCCTTTTATTATTAGTTTCAGGTGTATAAAGCAATGTAATAGACATTTTACCCCTCACAAAGTGATAACCCTCCTCCCCCAATCTACTGCCCCTCTGACATTGTATATATCTACTATGTTTTCCATAAACTATGGCAGGTAGTTTTCAAAAAGCCCTTATCACATGCAGGAAGCCAGACTCTTCTTAGGAAGTGATTCTAGCTATGGGGCTCCAGGTGGAGTTATCCAGGACGTGCTCATAAAAAGGGGACCACTTAGGTTACTGCCCCCTCTTCTTGGGCTCCCAGGGCTCTTTTAGCCTGGACTGCTACAGTCAAGTTCTATTATAGAAAATTCACAATGACTACCTTCCCTCTTCAAAGCCCTTCATTTTCCTTGTGGATTCGCAGAAATGTGGTTCCTATCACACACCGTGAAACAATTTCAAGAAACATTTTTACCAAAAATATCTAATGGCAAAGTGTTGTGTTTTCCTTTGAATTGTCTCACTATACTGGAGAATTCAAGACTACCACTTCTCTCCCATTTTTTTTCCTTTCATGTGACAAGTGAGAAGGATTTTCTGTTTAAGGTGAGAGAGCCAGTTAGAAACTTCAGCTCTTCATTTAACAGAGACACAAAACTGAAGGAAACCCAAACTTTGAGAAAACACAGACTGATTGCAAGCCAATGAGCTATGTCAGAGGCAAAAAAAAACACATTTTTTTTATTCTTACAGAAACGGCCATCATGACATCCCATTAAAGTGAAGTTAGCACCCTATTAAAGGGAAGATCAAAATATTTAGTTCTATCCTTAGTCAAAATTCTGCTGTACAGAGAAATCCCAGCATCTCAACTTCATGACACCAAAGATGTACTATCTTAGAATTTTACTCCATTAATAAAAAGATTTGGGGTGTTGGCAGATGTGGCGGTTTTCAGGCAAAAACAAAAGTTTTGCTCTGCAGGTCCAGTGTGACTCACTAGATTCAAATCATTTCCAATTTCTGATGGGTTACATCCGGACTATGCTTGGCTTGTCATATAGAGAACAAAACAGCAAACATGGATAAGCACTGGCGAATAAACAGCGTGATAAACAGTGTGGTTCTTCCTGTGTTTACACAGCCCAGGGGTAGAACAATCAACTGAAGCTCGGGGGACTGGTGCTAATCTGGCCTTGCCATTCTCCCAATTCCCAGAGTCCAAGTTTCCTCACCATCTCTGCCATCTCCCTTCCATCAGGGAGCTCTTGGTGATGCATATTTAAATTGTTCTCACACTCAGGGCCTTTAAGGTCCTTTCTCAGTTGCTTCATTCCAGGTGCCTTAGACCCCACCCTCTTCTATGGTGATATCCACACCCCCTGTCCCAGCCACTCCCTCCCCCATTTACAACAGTCCTTTCTCGTATCTCCCACACTTTCTAATTCCCTTCCCTATCAGAATCCATCCTTCATGTGGCTACAGAAATCCATAATTGACATTCCCAGAGCTCTTTCTGATCAGGAATCTAAGGTAGCTTCCTACTGCCAGATGAAAGCCACACAGGTCTACTTGGACTTCTTAGCCCTTCAGAAATTTAAGCCTTTCCCACCTGAGATGGTGAAATTGAGTAGGAGTCAAGGGAATAAGGAGAAAACATGCATACCTCCGGAGCAAGAGCACTTAAGGCCACCAGAATTGCATGTGCAAAGGCCCTGAGGTGGGACAGTGACTGGCTAGGAGGCCAGTGTGGCTGAAAGAGTGATGAGGAGAAGAAGAGTAAGAGATGGTCAGTGGTGTAACTGGTTGCCTTGATTGTAGGGCCTTGCAGTCTCTGATAAGAGCTTCCCCTTACTCTAAGTGATCTGACTTATTTCCAGTCATTTGTATAATCTACTCAGCAAAATAGGGGTAAACAAGGAACCATCAGGGACTTTGAAGTCCCTGGAGAGGTAGAGGGGGGCCTTTTAGACAGCACACCCCTGCCTCTTGTGATGAAGTACCGAAGCTGCCCCAATGGCGTCAGGTCATAGGACAACCACACAGCCTGGTCTGAAGAGAGCCTGCCCCTGCTGGGGTGGAGCTTGTGCCAAGACCAGGGCTGGGAAGAGGCATCAAGGAGGAGTAAACACCATCACATCGGAGCACTTCTGTATACCTTTTGGTCTTCTTGGTAGCTCAGGACTAGAGAACCTTGACCAAGAGAGTATCGTCATGAGAAGTTACCAAGCCAACAGTCACCAGGATCCACCAGCAGAAAGCCGAACTTCACAGACTTCTGAGGGGTGGCTCAAGCGAAAGCAGAGTCAAGCCTCCATTTCCTCACGTGCGAAATGGGAGTCATAATAGTACCTACTTCATAGAGTTGCTAGATAAGATGCAATGACACATAACAGCCTACACTTGGAATCCTTGCTGTATTCCAGATTCTGCTCTTAGCACTTTAAATATAGCAACTAATTTAACCCTCACCACAATCCCATGAGGTAAACGTACTCTTATCATTTACATCAGATTCCTAGGGCTGCCACAAAAAATTACCACAAACCTGGTGACTTAAAACAACAGAAATTTATTCTTTCATAATCCTGGCGGCCAGAAGTCTGGAATCAAGGTGTCAACAGGGCCAAAGGCTCTGGAGAAGATTCTTTTCTTACTTTTTCCAGCTTCTAGTGGCTCCCGGAATTCCTTGGTTTGTGGCAGCATCGCCTCTGTCTCTGCCGCTGTCTGCCCAAGCCTTCCCCATCTCCTTTGATTTACCAGGACCCCAGTCATTGGATTTAGGGCCCACCTTAAATCCAGAATGATCTCAAGGTCTTTAATTACATTTGCAAAGACCCTACTTCCAAATAAGGTCACAATTACAGGCATTGTTATCATCATCATTATTGTCACACAACACATGAGGAAACTGAGTCACAGAGAGGTTAAGTAAGTTGCCCAACGTTACAATGATGTAAATGTTGGAACCAAGAATTAAACACAGGCATTCTGGGTCTACAGGCTAAGCTTTTCACCACCGCCCTACCCTATCCCATAGGACTGAGGTTTAGTACAGTGCCTGGCATGTGGTGGTAGTGCCGTATGTGGGAGCCAATCTCATCATCCAGCAATGAAAAGTGACTGACTTTGATGATTTGGCTGGAGGGATTGTCTGGATTTTTGTCACTGATGACACCAGACAATGTTGTACTTTTTACAATGCAGGGTTTTTGATCCCGAATAGTCAGAAGCTTACAGCTAAGTGGCAGAAGCTAGATTATGATTCTCAGGGAGGTTAAGGGACTTGCTCAATGTCATAACTTGCAAACAGCAGAGTAAGGATTTGATTCAAGTCTCTCAACTCCACTCCACTCCGCTGCCTCAACCATGGCCCTGAATTAGAGATGTGTAGAAATCACTCAGCTTCATTCCTTCTCAGTTGACCCAATACAAAAGAACTCACCCGAAGTTCTATTCAAAGGGAAAGATATTACTCTATTTCACAGCCCCCATGATTTCCCAATTAATAAATCCAGAGTCAAGTTTGAGAATAAAGCAGTTTAATTTGGTCGAGTTTTTTTTTTCTGCCTGTTTTTAAATCAAGGAAGTCAGTACACTGTCAATAAAAACACAAAAGCTAAAAATGAACTTCAAGTCCTCAGTGATGACCCGTTAGTTCAAAGGCAAAGGGCAAAAGAAAGGGAGGGGAAACAGGATGGACACGAGCCAGACAGTCACGGAATAAGAGAGGAAGAGAGAGGTGTGTTGGGGGGATGATAAGAGAGGTAGAGAGACAAGTAATTGAGTAAAATAACCCATTTCCTGTTCCACTTATCTCTTGAACTACGGACTTCAGAGGAAGTTCTTTGCTTTTATTTTATGATTTTTTATTTTTACTCTTTGAAATGTTAATTAGCTGGTTATTCTCAGAATTTACAGTTCTTTAGTGAGAAAAGGGGTGCCTTTATCTTAAACTAGCCTGGCTGATCATGGGTCGACTCCTCAGAGACTCAACTTTGGGTAGGACACCCAGGCAGTGGAATCGGGGGCGGGTGTGCAGAGCAAGCTCTTTCTGCAAATCAGATTCTGCCAACTCCACACTCCCTACCCCACATTTCTTCTTGCTGTGGGCTGTACTCTTCTCAGATTAGCAGCAAGTATCTGCCTTTGCACTTGGTGTGCCTGCCTCTAAAAATGTTAATGACTGCAAAAGTCAAATGCCAACAGGGGCTCTGCTCTGTATGTGGGAAATTAAGAGCAAGAGTCCCCTTCCCTCACTCTCCTCGTCACTTCTTCCCATTATACCATCTACCTCCTCACGCACACCCCTCTGGCCTCTCCTAAATTTTTTTGCCCATAGATTGCATGGAGCACAATAGGTCTTTGTGGTCATTGTGGAAACCCATATTCAAGTATAGGGTTGGCAAGGAGGAGGGTTGTTTCCGTCAAAGTGATATCACAGACTGCAGACAGGAATTCCCTGTGTCCCAGCCAACAAGCGTAACAATTTCGTGTATTGATGGTCTCTTCAATAAGCACATTGCTTCCTCTAAATGAATCCTCGACCACATCTGAAATTGAAGAAATGTGCCCTGGGGACTCCACACTTTCTCAAAGCAGCTGCTTTTCTCAACAAGCCTTCGTTATTTGTAACCAATGAGAAAGACTGAGAAAATCTGTACTGGTCATATATTATTAGTGTGGGGGTGGACTGAACTGACACACCCAGGTCACCTAGCCTTACAGCCCCCCTGTCTTCTGCAGCTTACATTCATAAGTTCTCTCATTTCTACATCCTCATCTTCGTACCCATGAGGTACAAAAGTCAGAAGCAACATAGTAATATTTCTGCAGCAAAATATGCCATAAACAAAGTAAAAAATAACAAACTGGGGAAAATGTCTGCAACAACCATGAAATAGTTGGTTTTCTTAATATAGTCATTAAAAATCATGAAGAAAATGATCAACCCACCTAATAGAAAAATGGGCAAAGAATAGGCAATTCAAAAAAAGAAATATATTCTCAACATATTAAATGTATTCTAATTACCCTTAATTAAAGAAATTAAAATGAAAAAAATGAGATACCTTTTAGCAGTTTTCAGAATATCAAATTTTTAAAGTTTGATAAATATATAATATTACACACTTATTAGAATGGCCAAAATAAAAATACCAACAATGCCAAATGTTGACAAGGAAACAGAGCAACTGGAAATTTTGTACATTGCTGCCGGGGATGTAAAATGGCACAGACACTTTTGAAAGAGTTTGGCAGTTTCTTATGAAGTTAAACATATACTTAGCCTGTGACCAAGAAATCCCACTCTTAGGTATTTACCCAAGAAGAGTAAAGACATATAGCTACACAAAAATCTGTACCTAAATATTTCTAATGGCTCTATTCAGCACCAAAAATTCAAAACAACCTAAATGCCCATCAACTAGTGAGTGTACCAAAATTGTGATGCAACCATACAATGGAATTCTACTCAGCAATGGAAAGGGAATAAACTACTAATAAATGCAACAACATGGATGAATCTCAAAAGCATTATACTAAGTGAAAGAAGCCAAAAGGCTACATACTCTATGATTTCATTTATATGATATTCTGCAAAAGGCAAAATGAAGGACAAAAAGTTAGATCAGTGGACAAAGGTTCAGAGACAGAGAATTAACTATAAAGGTCCACAAGGGAATTTTTGAGATAATAATGGAAATGCTCTATATTTTTATTGTGGTGGTTAGATGACTATATATATTTATTAAAATTCATAAAACTCAACATCTGAAAAAGGTGAATTTTACTGAAAATTCAATAAAGAAACTGTGTATATCAACAAGCATATGAAGAAATGGGCACTTCTTACATTTGGGTGGGAGTAAAAATTCATACTACCTCTTTGGTGGGGGGTAATTTTACAGTATCTATCAAAGAGCAAAGTACAAATATCCTTTGACCCAAGAATTCTACTTCAAGGAATCTTACTTGCTGATAATACTTATTAATGTGTGAAAAGATGCATATATAGGGATGTTCAATGCAGCATTATTTATAACCACAAGACTAAAAATGACAAGTTCCATCAATTGAGGTCTGGAAATATAAATTCTAGTACAGCTATATGTAATACTGTGCAGGCATGGAAAAAGATTGTGATCCAGGAATGTTGATGCAAACTGTCTTCCAAACATCTTATATGTGAAAAGTAAGATATGAAACAATATGTGCAGTATATTCCCACTGGGTAAAGGCATAGACATCTCTGGAAGGACTCACAGGACTCAGCATAAAGTCATAATCATGGCCAAGACTCATTACAGTGAAAGAATATAGAGCAAAATCAGGAAAGATAAAAAGTATGGGACAAAGTCTGGGGGAAACCAGGTGGAAGCTTCCAAGGGCCTTCTCCCAGCAGAGACCATAGGACACTTAATTCCCCCAGCAGCGAGTTGTGCCAATGCATGTGAAGTGTTGTCTATCAGGGAACCTCACCAGAGATCCAGTTCCCAGGGCTTTCACTGGGGGCCAGTCACATAGGCACCTTCCATCCTGCATACCCCAATGTTCCAGACTCCCAGAAGGAGAGCAGGTGCCTAGCACCAAACACACCACCTGCACAAGCAGTCCAGGCCCAGCAAGCCATCTCCATCAGTTCTCAGAATGGTGAGAACCCTCCTGAAATCCAAGCTCCCAGATACTAGTCACTGGCCAACTCTGCAAGAAGGTCACCCCAATGTAGCCCCAGGCCTGCTTGCTAATTCCCTTCTGCACTGAGCAATTCTTAAAATATTTTACCACATGACCTTTCTTACTCCCTTCCTCTTTCTTTCCACACCCTTTTTTCTTCTTCCTCTCACCCTCCCCTATCTTCCTTCCTTTCTTAATTCTCTGAGCAATTTAAAATTCTTAATTGAAATTCCTGAAAACCCAAAGGCTTTGAGTTGAACAGGTTTTCCAGTTTGGAGCAAAATGGCAAAGATGGTAGGAGCCTAAAAGATGGGCATTGGGTAAATGGGAAATTGTGCACTGGTGGCTTGATGTTGATTTTGCTGTTTCTCTGCCCACTCTATCACCCAACCAGCCATGCGCCAACCCAATTAGTCCAAGTAGCCATCACTGGGTCCCCACTCATTCTTTCTTTCCAGGTCATTATCATCTCTTTTGTGCACTTCGGGGCAGGCTTTGAGTAGATTCAAATCTTTAATTTGAGGGAAATCTGACACCTTCTATCAGGCACCTTTGTGGTTCTATGTCAAGACAAGAGGGAACAGCTCTCTGGATAAGGTATGATCAAGTTTCTAAACATCTGTGATCATTTTGTCACAGATCATCTAGTATCTAAGCTGTTGGCTCTCTCTTCAACCACCAACACTGAGAATCTGCACTTCAGATTCTTATGTGAAAACTCAATCTTAAATTGATTAGTGTCTAGTTCCTATCAAGGCTGTGATGAACACAGCTGGTATTTGGGAGGGACAATCTAACAGTCCCCTGGGTTTTTAAAAGATTTTTATTAAAATACAGCTAACATACAATAATATATTAGTTTCAGTGTACACCATAGCTATTCAACATATATGTACCTGAAGAAGTGATCACCATGCTAAGTCCAGCAACCATCTGACACTGTACCATACTATCACAATATTATTGACTATATTCCCTGTGCCGTACATTACAGCTCCATGACTTGTTTGTTTTATGCCTGGAAATTTGAACCTCTTATTCCCTTTCACCTCCCCCTCCCTTTTAATTTTTCAATTACAGTTGACATTCATTATTAGTTTATATTAATTTCAGGTGTACAACATAGTGGTTAGCCATTTATATAATTTAAGTGATTCCCCAGACTAGTCTAGTTCCCACCTGGCACTATACATAGTTATTACCGTATCATTGACTATATTCCCTATGATTTACTTTACATCCAAATTACTATCAATTTTGTAACTATCATTTACTTCTTAATGCCTTCACCGTTTTCACCCTGCCCCAACCTTCCTCCCATCTATCACCCCAGTAAATCTAGTACACATCTGACACCATAATACAAGGTGTGATAAAAAAAATATGGTGAATGTTTAAATTTTAAAAATTTATTACAGTAAAAGACACATTGTCATTAATCCCCCTCAAAATACTCTCCCTCATTTCAAACACACTTATCCCATCATCCTTGCCACTTTCTGAAGCAATTCTGGAAGTCCTTTTTCGTGAGTATCTTTATGAGTGTTTAAGAAATTATGTGCATAGAAAACAGCCTGAGAAATGGGCGAACAGTTTCCATCATACAGCACTCTGTCACACATCACTTCTGGTACGGCAATTTCTGTCAAAAACATTACAGTGTGTCCTCATCCACCTTATCCACCAGATCTGGCACCGTGTGACTTCTGGCTCTTTCCCAAAGTCAAAATCACCGTGAAAGGCAAACACTTTGAATCGATTCAGGACATTGAGGCAGCCATGTCAGTGGAATTAAAGACACTATCAAAAGAGGACTTCCAGAACTGCTTCAGAAAGTGGCAAGAATGATGGGATAAGTGTGTTTGAACTAAGGGGGGAGTATTTTGAGGGGAATTAGTGGCAATGTGTCTTTTACTGTAATAAATTTTTTTATTTAAAACATTCACCGTATTTTTTTTATCACACCTTGTAGTTATTACAATATTATTGACTATATTCCTTATGCTATACTCTACATCTCCATGACTACTTTGTAACAACCAATTTGTACTTTTTAAGGCCTTCTCTTTTTCACCCTCCACCATCTCCCCTTCTGTCTGGCAACCACCACAGTGTTCTCTGTATCTGTGAGTTTGTTTCTGTTTGTTTGTTTATTCTGTTCTTTAGATTTCACAGATAAGTGAAATCACATTACATCTGTTTTTCTCTGTCTGACATACTTAGCTCAGCACCTGCAGGTCCATCCATGCCATTCCTTTCCATGGCCGAGCAATATTCCATTGTATATATGTACCACTTACTCTTTATCCACTCATCCAGCCACGGACAACCAGACTTACTCCACATCTTGGACATTGTAAACAATGCTGCGATGAACATAGGGATGCACACATCACCTCAAAGTAGCATTTTCGGTTTCATCAGATAAATACCCAGAAGTGAGATTACTGGGTCCTTCTTTGTCTCTTGTTATAGACTTTGTTTTAAAGTTTATTTTGTCTGGTGTAAGTATTGCCACCCCAGCTTTTTTCCCCCATTTTCATGAAATATCTTTTTCCATCCCTTTACTTTCAGTCTGTGAGTGTCTTTTGATCTGAAGTGAGTTTCTTGTAGGGAGCATATATATTGTTTTCTTATCCAGTCAGCTACCCTATCTTTTGACTGGAGCACTTAATTCATTTACATTAAAAGTAACTGTTGATAGATATGTAGTTATTGCCATTTTATTATTCATATTTTTTTTTCTTAATTGGGGAATTGGGGGAGGGGAACAGTGTTGGGAAATTGGGGAGAGGGACTAGCCAAGTTGTTGTTCTTCAATCTTAGTTGTGGAGGACACCAGTCGCCATCTGGCTGCCCGTCGGCAGCTTGTGGCCTCTAAGCTCAAGGTGCTGTGCTACAATCTTAGTTGTAGGTGGGCGTAGCCACCATCCAATGCAGGAGTTGAACCACAGCCTTGTTGTTAAGAGCGCGAGCTCTATCCACTGAGCCATCCGGGCGGCAGCTCAGCTCTAGGTGCTGAGTTCAGTCTTAGTTGCAGGCGGGCGTAGCCCACCATCAAGCAGACAGTCTTGTTGTTAGGAGCACGTGCTCTCACCAGCTGAGCCATCCTGCCACCTGTTGGCAGCTCAGCAGCAGCTCAGCTCAGGCACAGCATCACTGGCCCACGTGGAAATTGAACCTGTGGCCCTGTTGCTCAGAGCTTGCGTGCTTAAGCTAACTCTTAACCAAATGAGCCACTCGGCCAGCCCTATTATTCATATTTTTATCTTTCTTGTGTGTTCTTCTTCTTTAAAAAGTCCCTCTAAGATTCCTTATAATTCTGGTTTGGTGTTGATGAGCTCCTTTAGCTTTTTCTTGTCTGGGAAGCTCTTTATCTGTCTTTTGATCCAAATGATAACTTTGCTGGGTAGAGCAATCTTGGTTGGGTCCTTGCTTTTCATCGCTTTGAATATTTCCTGCCAATCCCTTCTGGCCTGCAAAGTTTCTGTGTAGAAATCAGCTGATAGTCTTATGGGAGCTCCCTTATAAGTTACTAGTAGCCTTTCTCTTCCTGCTTTTAAGATTTGCTCTTTGTCTTTAACCTTTGTATTTTGATTATAATGTGTCTTGGTGTGGGCCTGTTTGGGACATCTTGTTTGGGACTCTCTTCACTTCCTGGGCTTGTAAATCTATTTCCTTTGCCAGATTAGGGAAAATTTCCATCATTATTTCTTCAAATAGGTTTTCAATTCCTTGTTCTCTTTCTTCTCCTTCTGGTACCCCATGATGCAAATGTTGGTACGCTTGATGTTGTCCCAGAAGCCCCTTAAATGAGCCTTGGGATTTTTTTTTAATTCTTTTTTCTTTTTGCCCTTCTGTTTGGGTGTTTTATACTACCTTATCTTCTAAATCACTGATTTGACACTGCTTCATCTAATCTACTGTGATTCTTTCTAATGTAATCTTAATTTGAGTTATTGTATTCTTTATTTCTGAGTGGTTCTTTTTTTATGTTTTCTATCACCATTTTTATGTTTCCTATCTCTTTGCTGAAGTTCTCTCTGAGATCATTGAGCATCCTTATAACCAGCGTTTTGAACTCTGCATCTGGTAGATTGCTTGTCTCCATTTTGTTTAGCTCTTTTTCTGGAGCTTTGCTCTGTTCTTTCATTTGGGTCATGTTTCTTTGTCTCCCCATTTTGGCTGCCCCCTTGTGTTTGTTTCTATGTATTACATAGGGCTGCTATGCCTCCCAGTCTTAGTAGAGTGGTCTTATGTAGTAGGTGTACTGTGGGGCTCAGTGGTGCAGTCTTCCTGGTCACCTGAACTGGGTCCTTCAGATGTGTTCCTTGTGTGGGTTGTATGTGCCTTCCTGTTATAGTTGACCCTTGGTTACTGTTTTCACATCAGTAGGAAGGGTTGATCCTCAGGCTGATTGGTTGTGACTACAGTGGAGGAACTATGGAACAGGGCCTGACCCTATGGAACAGGATTCACTTTAGCAGGGCTCTGGTGCCCACCCAGTGTGCCCTTTGGCTGTGCCCTTTTGGTGATGCTCAGGCAGATCTAAAGATGACCACTGGGTGTGCCAAACTGGGGGTCTCCTGAGAAGAGCACTACCACAGGTCAAGTTCAGCTGCAGTCTGTGCCCCACCCAGGGCCAGCTGGCATGAGCCACAAAGCAATCCACCACTAGCTCTGGGCTTGAAGGTACCTCAAGAGGCCAAGTTGCAAGCTGACACCAGCTGTAACTAATGCCGGACTTAGGGCTGTTCAGCCAGAGGTATGGGACATGCTGAAGCCAGATGGTGCTTGTTTGGGTTCTGTGAACATTTGAGAGATATTTTAGGACAGTCTGCAGTATGAACCAAGACAAACAGTTTCTATGGAAAAGCCACTGGAAGCAGCTTGGATGGGCCCAGAATTGGGTGGGGCTGGGTCTCAGGGAATCAGGGCCAATGAAAAGTTAGCCAGGTTGATGGATACTGAGATATAGCAGACATCTGCATCTGACCCTGGGAGTGGGGAGGACTCAAAGAAAAACACCCCCTCCAAGCTTTCATCCTAAAGCCAGACAGCTCCATTCCTCACTGCACTTCCCTGGCACCTGTCGAGTAAGTCCGACAGCGAGTAAGTCTGTGCGTGGGTTCTTTAAGAGGAGTGTTGGGAACCTCAGCTGCCTTCTGTCTCAGCCACAGTCTCTGCTGGTTTTCACAGCCAGAAGTTATGGGAACTTCTTTTCCCGATTGGAACCCTGGGCTGGGGAGTTTGGTGTGGTACTTGGACCCGTCGCTCCTTCACAGGGTGGGGGTGGCCTTCACAGCCAATATATCCCTCCTGATTTTGAATGGTCACACGTGGGTGTGGGACCAGCAGTTCTGCATCTCTGCCCCTCCTAACACTCTCGAGGTGGTTCCTTCAGTATATCTGTAGTTGTAGGGCTTCAGTTCAGCTAGACTTCAGGCAATTCTCAATGATGGTTTTTCTGTAGTTTAGTTGTAATTTTGATATGGTGGTGAGAGGAGGTAAGCACAGCATTTACCTACTCTGTCATCTTGACTGGATCTCCCTTCCCTGGATTTTTTTAAAAGCATACTTTCTGTAGTCATTTAGTGAGGTGGAAGGCAGGAGGGGTTAAAGAAAGGTCCCTGCACCTTGGAGAAAGGAGTGTCCTCCTAGAGAAAAACTAGTGAGCCCAACACATCACAGATGACAGCAGTTCCTACCAAAATTGCCAACACTTTTAAAAATTATGTTCAGTCTTTTGACTTGAGAATTTCCTCAAATCTAGAATACAACTAAGAGAGTGGTGCCCTACTCAATTTTGTACTCTGAATGAAGAAAGAATGTGTGAATATGGTGAAGTGGGATCTTCTGCATAGAGTGAAAGGGCAACTAAAAGTCTTGGTCAGCGTGGTATGTCTCTAGCAAGGTCTGGGGGGAGAGGGTGCCTTGGCCCGTGGTCTCGAGTATGCCATTTCCCTGAAAGTTCTTTCTCTGTAGTGATGAAAGATGACCCCTCTAAGATAATCAAACTCACTGCCCCCACTATGACTTGATGTTCACCAAACTATCTTGCCACAATTTTTCTACAGGGTAAAAAATGAGCTGATCATTGTTAAATAATAAGTGGGTGTTGTGCCTTATATACCCATCTTTAGCATATTTGATTTCACAGGATTCTCATTCTTTTTATTTTACAAGATGAAATAGATTGTCTTTCCCTGTAAGACACAGGCTGCCTGTAAAATACAGATGCAATGCAGAAACCAAAGGAACCACTTGTATAGCACAGGCTGTGCATTTCTTGCTCACAGCCAAGCAGTTTGCTTTCTTATTTGCTCAGACTCACCAAGGTAGGGGGAATGCAACAAGACAAGGAAACAGACTAGGAGGGCCAAAGCAGACAAGAGTGCTTCCATATGCTTTTTCTTCTTCGTAATTACAATAATGTTCTGAGTAAAGGGGAAAATGTGTCCACCTCAGCAAAAGCTCAGGATACCCCACAAGAGGAAGAATACATTATGGTACTTGGAAATGATGGCTAAAATATTTTAAATTCTTTATAGAAATTCCTACAAACCCAAAGACTCTAGGGAACACATGATTTGAAGAGGACATTTTTATTCCCATCTTCTGGGAAAGTCTTTGTTGCTTACAACTGATCTATGGGAATGATACATTGGTAGACCCATATTTAGGGAAGGGATAGTTAATTTGAATAACAAAGGAACTATTCTCTCAGGACTGGGTGACCACTTCCTCTCTTTTTGGAGCCTTACGTGGTGCTGGTATGTTCATTCCACTTTTCTCACCTTCAGCTCTCTCTCCCAGCAGTGAGCTGATCCATGCCACACCAGTTCTTACAATTTGATTTCCTCTAACTTGCTTTTTTTCTCTCCTTGTATTCTGTGCATTCCTAAACTCCACCTGCCCACAACCCACTCATTCTTTGATCCACACGTGGCTTCTGCCCCACCATTCCACTACAGCCACTCACACAAATATCCAATGAACACTTTTTAGTATTGATACTTTTTATAAAATTTGACACTGTTTTCTTACTACACAAACTCTCTTTTCTTGGTTCCCATGACACTAAGCTCTTCTAGTAGTCCTCCTATGTCTCTTACCTCTACTTTGCTGGTTCCTCTTTGTCCTCAAATCCTTTAAATAGGGATGTTCCACAGTGCTCCATCTTGGAACCTTGGCTCATCTCACTTCATATGCATACACCTAACTGAATGGTGATGACTCTCTGGACTATATCTCCAGTCCAGGACTTTCTCTTAAGCTCCCAATCTATAATTCTAGTCACCCACTGGACATACCTGCTTTGATGTTCTTCAGCCAAATTCACCATGTCTAAAACAATCTGCATAATCTTCTCAGGTGAAGGTCACTACCATGCCCCCAGTTTTCCTAGGTGCCATCTTCCTCCAATCAAAATCCCAGTTTTGTGGATTCTACCCATTAAGTAGCTCTCAAATCCATTTGTTCATCTCTTTATTTCTTGCCTGGACTCCTACAACAGTTTCTTTAGAGGTGTACCCATATTTAGTCTCTTTCCCTTCCAATTCACTCTCTACTTTGAAGCTAACATGATTAACATAACAATGCAAATCTAATTATGCAACCCCACCTTCTTCAATGATCCCCATCTGTCTCAAAATAAAAGTTGAACTCTTTAACAACATTTTAAGGCCATGTCCCTACATAATACAGGTGTAGTTCAAGGTGCTAGTCTCTGAATTGGTCCTTCTTTATATCTTCATTCCTTATACAACTTTCCTGCTGCTTTTTTCTTTCTCAGATATTCTTCTTTCCTCTCTTCCTTACCTAGCTAACTTGAGGAAATGGAGGCTGAAGATCATTACTTTATGTGTCACCACTTCCAGGAAGTCTTCCTGAAAGTCTCTTGCCCCTCCTCTAATGATGAACTAAATACCTTCCTTTGTATCTGTCTAATAACACCCCTCCCACAATACTGTACTGGATTTTCACCTGTGGCCTGTCTCCTCTATGAAACTGAGCACCTTAAGAAGAGTGTTCCTTTCAGATCTCCAGAAATCATCAAAGGATCTGGCCTATGTCAGTATTCCACGTGTCAGTTGAATAAGTGAATGGGCAAGATTGATTTGAATTTTTAGTACACAATGGTTTCTATCAAGAAAAGGGGGGAGATTTATTTGATTATTACAAATGCATTTTAACTTCTCAACTCTATTTTTAGTAAGCTGCCAGGCAACCTCAACTTCAGTATGCATTGTATTATAGGAAGCAAGAGGACAGATGTTTGGGCAGTAAATCCAAAATCTGGATCCCAGAGCTTAGTCATAAACTCCATGGAATATTTTCTCCCTGAATTACCAAAAAAATAGACTCAAATGATGTGTTTATAATAGAAGGAACTACACATTTAGTCCTTTCTAAGCAAGCACAGTTAACTCTGCATTGTCTCTGAGAATGAGTCATTCTGATGAAAGAGAGGCAGTAATAATGCATCTCCTTATTTATGACTTTGTAATGATCTCATAGGATGGACTGTCAACCCTGCCTTTTACTAGCTGTGTGATTTGGGCAAGTTACTTAATCTTTCTAAATCTTCATCTTCTAGGCTAAAATTTTTAAAACATTCATCACTGACTTTGGGAAGCTGATGTAAAGAAATAGTGAACTCTGTGTGAAAAGAGTTATTAGAGTGATCCCAGCCGATCCATGGCCTCAGTTGTTACTGTCCATATGTGGGAAACATCCTTGCTTATATTCAGCCCAGACTTATATACTTTTGACCTTTCAGCTGCCTCCTCGACCTTTTAGCTTGGATGACTCATAGGCACCTCAAACCTATTCTACCCAAACAGAATTCATGCTCTCTCCCGGCCCCCCAAACCTGCTCCTCCTCCAGCTCCCCATAGCTCAGCATCCATAGCTCAGTGAACATCTCTACTACCCATCCAGCTGTGACACCAAGAATAATAGCATCGCCCTCCATTCCTTCCTCACCCCTGCCCTTCACATCCCAGCAACCCAATCACTCAGCAAATGTTACTGCGACCTTGCCTTGTGCCAAGTCCTGGGATCCTACCTCCAAAACATTCTGATTCCCACCCACCCCCGCTTCCCTCATACTGCCCGCTTCTTAGTCCCGCCACCGCCACCTCCCACAGCAGCCTCCTAACTGGTCTCCGTGAACCCACTCTTGCTCTCAACAATTTGCTTTCCACGCTGCAGAGTCAGAGGGGTCTTTTCAAAGTGTCTACATGATCACTCACCCCCTAGTTACTTAAAACACTTACAGCTTCCCATTGCTGTAGAATAAAGCCCAAAGTCTTCATGTAACATGTAGGTCCTCCACGTTCTGCCCCTTCCCGGGTTTTCAGCCTCTTATTTCCACCCTCCCCTCACTCTTCATATTTCACACCTTTTTTCACATTTTTGGACCTGTGATTCGTCACCACGTCACTTCAAGAAAATAAAACCATGGCAGCCAAATAATTTTTTAAAGGAGGGCCTCCTTTCAGCCCTCACTTCACCATTCTTCCCCTGCCACAGGGTCCTAGAGCAATTTTTGTACTCTGCCTGGAACATTCTCCTGCCACTGCCTTTGCTTAGAGATTTTCTACTCAGCCTTCAGATCCACGATGAAAAGTCACTTCCTCAAGGATGCCCCCATACTAGCTGGCACTCCTCATAGCACTCTCAACTTTTTCTTCATATCGCTTAAGGCTATTGTAATTAATTATCTACATGCTTAAGTCTTCCACCGCACCAGTCATTCTTAATTTTGGCTGAACATTAGATTCACTAGAGAACTTTGTGAAAATACCAACTCCAGAGTCCCACCCTAGACTAATTAAATCAGAATCACTGAGGTGGGGCCTAGGCAGTGCTAGTTTTTAATAGCTCCCTGGTGCATCTAATGTGCAGACAAGGTTGGGAACCTCTGGTTCAGAGGGCAGGGGCCATGTCTGCTTATCCTTAACTTTATCCCTAGTGCCAAGTACACAACAGTGCTGGCTCTCAGTAGGCGCTCAATAAATGGTAACTGTAGTTATGATTGTTGTTGTTATGGTCGACATGGTTATGATTAAGATCATAACTTTTTTCACATTTTTGGCATCTGTTATTTCAAGAAAATAAAATTGTAACATCTTAAAATTCAGCAACTTTCTATTTTTCTGTCAACACAGAGCTTCAATTAAGTACTGGCCTGAACCTACTAAACATAATGTTTTCATGACAAGCCACATCTCCAAGGTGAAACAAAATACAGTGTATTAAAAAAAATTCAATTCATATCATGCAATTTCTTTTTATGTAGGTATGTATTAGTAATTATAGTCATTTGAATAGTGCCTTTCTAATTTTATAATGACATGAGTTAGCTGGATTAAGCCACTGCTTCCTCATTCTGATTCTATTTGATTTTACCCTTTGTTATAGCTTTTTTCTTCTGTCACTTTACCTATTTTACTAAGGAAATGTCAACCCCACTCCCCACCCTGGCTCAATGGTTAGGACTGAAGTTTCTTTGGCTTGCTGTTTTTCTGTTCAGCCCTGCGTCAGAGGGCAGACTCTGGACAATTCCTTTAGAGAGCCTTCTAAAGACATAGTTTCTGTGACTCATTTCTCAACCATAAACCAGCTCAGAATCACCTGGAAGATTTGTTAGAACAAAAGCTGCTGGGTCCCAACCTCAGAGTTTCTGATTCAGTATGTCTGGGGTGAGGCCAGAGAATTTGCATTTCTAACAAGTTCCCCGGTAATGCTGCTGCCGCTGGTCTATGGACCGTACTTTCAAAACCACTGCTTTAATTCATAATGCACTGTAGCTACCCCCTAGAGTTAATGACTGAGAGAGAGAGAGAGAGAGAGAGAGAGAGAGAGAGCGCGAGAGAGAGCAGTTGTGAGGCCTTTTAGGGGCCCAGGCGGTAAAGAGCACCCAATTTATTCTTTATATTTAAAGCACGACCAGTAGCCTTTCTCTCGTGATTTCAGAGAGATTTTTCTCTATGCTGTTTTTGTGAACAAATCAACATATCTCACCCTACTTCTCTTTTTTATAAAAAAGAGATCGTGAAGGTATGCCTCCTATCAGTTCCTAATAGGCAATTCCTTCAGCCACCGCTAGCCGATTTTTTAAAGGCAGCCCTTGTTCACCATCCCAGAAGCCAGCCAGCTTTGTGAAATCACCTTCAGGATTATTTAACACAATGGTGGGAGGGGGACTGAAATAGCAGCAAGGGAATTGCTAAGGGGCTCTTCAAAGAAACAAGCTTCAAAATCACTTTGGGAGGCTTCAGAAGGGGTTGGGAAGGAGAAACAGGGCAAGGAATTCCAAGTCACCCCAAAGGAAGCTACTGAACCCAACACCAGCAGCCTGGCAAGATGCCAGGCGAGGAAACAAGGCACTATCCCTGGAAAAAACAGCTAGAGTGAACATGGATTTTAACCTTTGCAGCTGCTCACTATGCCAATGTGACGCATTCAGATGTAGACACATCTCTCTGCAAGAGGAGTGACTAGGATAACAAGGTTTCCTGTACTGCCCTCATTCAGGAGCTTTGGAGCACTCAGGGTGACCAACTGTCCCAGGTTGCCCAGGACCACCCTGGTTTTAGCATTTCCTTCAGACCCCCATCTTTTTCAGTCACACTCTCCCTCATTCCATTCCCAGTCGTTGCAACGGTAACCCTCCCTCTAAACTGCACTCTCTCCTGTAGCCTCTGACAATTTTAGTGTTGCTGAAGCGATTGTCTTTTCTTTTCTGAGCTCGGCTATATGTCTGAGTTCACTGTTGGAGTGGACGTCTACCATTCCAACTTATTAAATACCCCATGAAAGGGATACATCTTTTTCAGATAAAAAAAAAATCTCAAAGGTCAAAGAATCCTTAGAGTTCACCCACTCCAAAGTTCCCAGCCCTGACTGCACAGGACAGTCACCTGGGACTTTTTCCAGTCCTATCCAGAGCAGTTGCATTAGAATCTCTGGAGGCAGGGCCCAGACGCTGGTCATTTTTAAAGCCCTTCCAGTGATTCTAATGTACAGCCAAGTTTTTGAATTTCTTCAAAGTGGTAAATCCACTTCTAAAAGAATTCTTAGGTATTTAACCTCTGCAGTAAACTTCTCTACTGATGGAGACAGAAGAGCATGTCCACATAGTCCCAGCCATTGCCACATATCCTTACTTGCTAGGAAGTTCTTATCTTGACCCAAGATATTGTTTCATTCTAACTTCCACTCACTGGACCCAGCTCTTAGCTACAAAGCAATGCAGAGTATGTTTACTTTTTTATTAAAAAAAACTTTTTTTTTTCAAATCCAAAGATAGCCAGTTTACAAATACCATCCTCAAGTTTCCTTTTCTTAAGGCTAAATTATCCCAGTTCCATTAACCATCCTTTCTTTACATTTCTTTATGACTGCCAAGTCTCATGTCACCCTAATTACCCTCCACTACATGCCCTCCAGTTTGCTAATATCCCTCTCAAAACACAGTGACCTGAACTGAGAATAATACTGCAGACATAGTGGAGTTATTACATCCTTAATCTAGCAGCTTAACTTGAGCTGACATTGCCTAAATGTGACTAGTTATTTTAGGCACTCATATTGAGAATCGTGATCCAGTAAAACCTACAGATCTTTTTCACATGAACTACCTCCAAGTCAGGATTCTTACTGTGTGTATCATTTAAATGTCAACTATTGATCCTAGCCCATCTTTCCAGCTTGATGATAGTTGATTCTTTTATATAATACATTCATTGCATGCTTACTAAAAAATGATGTATTATTGGCAAATTTGCTAAGCATGCTTTTTATGCCTTCATCCAAATCATTGATAAAATGTGTCACATAAGATTGGGAAAATGACAGAACTTTAAGGTACATTCCCCTATCACCTTTTTTCAAGGTGGGTTTAAAAACATTTGCCACCATGATTTAGGCATAATTCATGCTAATACCAATTCTCTTCGTTCGTTCTCACCCAGTGCATGTTTCTGCAACTCATCTTTAAGCATATCATGAAACACTTTGTTATACATCTTTCTCATATTGCAGTACTTACAAGTAAAATGATATAATACCTGTCATTTGCTTTAAAATATTCCAATACCAACAACAAAAAGACTTGGTGGAGGGGAGAGAAATAGAGGAAACAGAAATATCAGAATACTAATAACTGTTGAAGATGGGTAATAGGCATATAGAGATTTATTACACTGTTCCTTTTTTGTTTAAAAGTTTTGGTAACTAAAAATTTTTGTCAACCTCTTGCTAAAATAAAATACATTATTCCTATGAATCGGAGAGACTGCCAAAAACGTATTAATTCTAGCATCCTCCTACACATCTTCCAAACTGGGGTAATTTGATATATCTTTTTTTAATTGAAGTTTATTGGGGTGACAATGGTTAGCAAAGTTACATAGGTTTCAATTGTACAATTCTGTAATACATCATCTGTATATCACATTGTGTGTTCACCATCCAGAGTCAGTTCTCCTTCCATCACCATATATATATATATATATATATATATATANGTGTGTGTGTGTGTGTGTGTGTGTGTGTGTGTGTGTGTGTATGAAAAAGACACCAGCATAGCCACTCTCACACAAAGGTATAGTGGCTCTCAAATTTAAATAATAGCTACATTGCTTTTCAGAGAAAATAGGAGTCATAATTGAAAAGCTGGGGAGACTTTAGCTAGGCTAACAAGGCATGCTATTTCCTATAAACTGGAATGATAGGGAGCTAGAAGTGCATGAAGACAAAACAGCATACAAATGAGCCCATCTATTTGTGACCATGTACATTTGGATGCATAGGGATTAGAACCAAAATGTCATTTCAGGTGAGCCTGCCTTCCAGTATTACCTTTTACCTTAGAACATTAGAGTGAAATGAACAATGGAGCCCCATGGAATGCAGAGCTCTAATGACACCTCACAATAGACAGTCGGCAGGTAGACGGGGCCCTACTGTTTGCTTAGTCCTGACAAGCTGTCAGTGTCTCCTTTTATTGGGATGCTCTTGTTAGCAGAAAGTGAAACAACATTACCTGGCCTTCTTTGTTCCTTTGTTCTTCTATAAATGGTTGTGAGCATTTTTTTTTATTCAGAGAAATATTCACATGAAAACAATAGTTGTAATCCATGCCTCTGAGAAGGGAAAGTGCATGTGCTATTCTGAAGAACTTCCAGGGGGCTAAAATGCCACCAACCTCATACATTGCAATAAAATAAAAAGGAACAATGCATCTCACCAAAGGGAGGAACGTTGACCCTCAATGACCAAGTCAAGTCTATTTCTGTACTAGAGATTTCCAGGGAGGGTTCTGGTTGTTCTTGGAAGATTCTGTTCCTTTCAGTAAATCTCATCTCAGTATCATATAGTCATAGACCAATGGCGCAAGGAAGGGTCTTAGAGAACATGTCTATTTTCGCAACTAGTATAGCAGATACCTCTGTGACACCTAAGATGATCACGCTACTGCACCAGGAAACCACAATGCTGACCAACTTGCAAATACCCAAGACAGAGAGGTTCCCATCTTGTATAATGGTTTTGTTTTTTAGAAAGATTGTTTTTTGTGCTGAGCAATAATCAACCTACTTGTGATTTCTATCCATCAGTCCCTGTTCTGCTGGCCACATCTATGCAGAATGTCTGCTCCAGAACTGCATGTGATTTTCAGAGCCATGGAAAGAAATACAGCGGAGAAGGACCTTAGGAGATTTCTTTGCCTAGTCTTTATAGGATCTAGAAAATGATCAGATATACAACCCAAGACAGATTCTGTGCATTTGTTCATTTGTTCCTCACATATTCATTGAGCTTATACTATTTATTTAGCATTAGAATAGGGGTTGGGATATATCAATGAACAGGCAAAATACTTTGGGGCTTATGTTCTTGCACACATATACTTGACTATGATCTTTAGAAGAATTACAAGAATGGAAATCTTTTCTCCCTTATTCTATCTGTATTTTTAATTGATGTTTCCGTGTATCTAACTATATTCTCTCAGATGTCCTTCACAGATATTACCCCTTTTCAGTAGTCATTAGCTAGGGTTGTTTTTGTTTGTTTATTTGTTTAACTGTTTCAAAGCTTTCTTACAAAAATAAAAAAGCAATAATAATTAATTCAGTTCCATGCTTCTTTTCCCTATGCCATTTTCAATTCATAGAACCTATTTCTAGAACAACCTACTTTTTTGTTTTTCACTTTTAATCATATTGATTGTCAGTTTTCTGCAATGATTGAAACTGAACATAGTATTTAGGATCTGGTAGAAGGGTAATTTATTATGCGTGTTATCTCTCTGTGAACATATACTGGACTCAGTGGCTTGATTACCTCTCACAATAGTGCTGTTGCTGAGAAATACTTTGTGGTTGACAATGACCCCAGTTTGTTATTTTAGCTTATTATTATTTTCCTTTCTCCTCTTTCTCCTGCTGTGGAGCTCTTTTTTCCTTTCTTTCTTTAAATTAAAGTATAATATATTCAGGTGACAATTGTTAGTAAAGTTACATAGGTTTCAGGTATACAGTTCTGTAATATGTCATCTATATATCACATTGTGTGTTCACCACCCAGAGTCAGTTCTCCTTCCATCACCATAGATTTGATCCCGTTTACCCTCATCTACCACCTCCCTCCCCCCTTACCCTCTGATGACCACTAAACTATTGTTTGTTTCTATGAGTTTTTGTTTCTTTGTTTGTCTTGTTCCTTTGTTGCTTTCAGTTTTATATCCCACATATCAGTGAAATCATGTTTCTCAACTTTTTCTGTCTGACTTATTTTGCTTAGCATAATATCTCAAGATCCATCCATGTTGTCTCAAATGGCACTATTTCATCTTTTTATGGCAGAATAGTATTCCATTGTGTATATGTACCACATTTTTATCCAATCATCTATCAAAGGACATTTCGGTTGTCTATGTCTTGGCCACCATAAATAAAGCTGCAATGACCATCATAGCACATATATCTTTATAGATAAATGTTTTCAGATTTTGGGGGTATATACCCAGAAGAGAGATTGCTAGGTCATATGGTAATTCTATTCTTAATTTTTTGAGGAACCTCCACACTGCCTTCCATAGTGGCTGCACTAATCTGCATTTCCACTAACAGTGTATGAGGGTTCCTTTTTCTCCACAGCCTCTTGTTATTATTTGTAATAATTAGAAGGCTGTCATGATTTAATTATTTTGCTCATGTCAAAGAATATGACATAAAGTAGGTAGAACAAGTGTTACAAATTATAACACTTGTTATTATTTGTCTTGTTGATGATAGCCATTCTAACCGGTGAGGTGATATCTCATTGTAGTTTTTATTTGTATTCCTCTGATGTTTAGGGATGTTGAGCATTTTTTCATATGCCTATTCCCCATCTGTATGTCCTCTTTGGAGAAATGTCTGTTCAGATCCTCTGCCCATTTTTTAATTGAATTGTTTGTTTTTTTGTTGTTGCATTGTATGAGTTCCTTATATATTTTGGATATCAGCCCCTTATCGGAGGTGGTGTCTGTAAATATCTTCTCCCATTCGGTTGGTTGCCTAATTTGATGTATCTTGATATAGCAGATCCATGCCAGCTTCAAGTGATTGGGCTTTGTACTAACAAATTTTCCATATTTATTTTAAGATTCTGCTAAGAATCAAGCTCATGTGGAGTTTCCTAAATCCACCTTTTCCCATATTTTATGATTTAGATTACTAACTCTGAGAATTTAAAGAACATCATCTCTGTAAAGCTTTTTAAAGTTATTTAGAAAAGTCAGGAGCTCTCTTAATATTAATAACTTCCCATCTGTTTCAATGACTTCTTAATGATATATGTTTTACTGTGAGTTGATTGAGCTGCATTTTTCTAGATTGAAGTAAACAGAAGTTCTGAGGTTTTAATTTCTTTGTATAATCCATTATCATTGTATCCCTCTTCCTGTTCATGTTTTGCACTGAACCGTAACCAAAATAACATTTTTTTGTTATCTTTAGCATTTTTTCCTGCACGCCTCATTTTCCAGTGTCTAAACATTTGTCTCAGTTACTTGCCATCTCTTTTCTCTATTGTACAAATCCTTAGGGAAAATTTTTTTATTTTATAAAAGTCATGGTCATCATAGAAATTTTTAGAAAATATGCAAAAGAAAATTAAACACACCCATAATTTCTGAGCTCCTTAGCAAAGTCCCTCTGGTCAAATAGGGGCTTTAAATGCTTTTTACTTTTCTTACCCATTAAGATTACTTATAATTACATAATCAGATTTCTCACTTAGTTATTTCATTTTTAGACTCATATTTTTTGAGCCATATGCTTTAGCAAATCTGACCATGAGATCTCATTATCTTTCTGATTTTTAAAAATATCTGCCTGCTTAAAAATTGAAGTCATGTATCTGATTGCCCTCAGGATTACTGAAGCCTAAATGAACTACCTTCTTAACTACAGCTTTCTTTTGACTCATAATTAAATCAACAAAGAAGGGCACTAATATCTTCTTTTTGCAAAAAGTATCATCAAGGAAAATCAAGAATTTTTCACACACTCTATTTTTGGAAAACTAGATTTCCAATAAAGATCTAGATAAACTACAGTGTTTCAAAACTTCATAATTAAAAGGGACCAAGGTAGGGGATAATGGAGGAAAGGGTTGCCACCATCAATTGCGACCATCTTCATGCCAGGCACTGTACTTCACATAATTTTTTTTTCATTTAATACTCTTCAAGGTCCTATAAGTTATCTACTGTTTTAGTTCCTGTTTTATAGATAAGAAAAATGCAAACGGGATAGGTTAAGCAACTTCCCCAAGACCCAGGTGGTAGACTATCTTCAAAATACTAATGATTTGCATAGCCAGTGGCAAAGCCCTCCTTTAGTTGAAATACTCCATCGATAGTCTATTTTTTTTTATTTTTTTTTTTTATGTAGAGGGCAGTGTCACTGGCCCTCACATGTGGGATCCGAGCCAGGGCCCTCTGGCGTCCCAAGCCAGCTCTTAACCATCGCGCCACTCGGCCAGACCCCGATAGTCTATTTTGCTTCTGTCTTTGCTTTATAACTTGTAATAGAAACACTTCATTCAAAGTCTCCACTTGACTGGGGTAGTTTATCTTATACAACAATGCCCTTTTCACTCTCTCTCCTTTGTATTATTACCCAAAACCCTGCATGGAGCTGCCAATCTTATGTGTCTGAACTTTCATAGAAACAAACAATCTCATGAACATTCCCTTCCTCTCCTAAAACATCTATGTCTTTGAATAAGAAATAGACTTCATTGCCCTTGTTCAATTAGGAGGCCCATACTTCTAAGCTTTTTGTGACACAAAGACCTTCATGTTTATGTAGAGTAGAAGCAGTATATCTATCTCAATAAGTTAAACTTTGATTTGGAAAAAAATGAAGATGGTCAAAATAAACCTTGGAATACTAAACTGATCTAATTTCCCTACAGGTTGCATCAATGGATCACAGATTTACTCTCCTTTTCTTCTGTCTCAGCTCTTTTCCTGGAAATTAATACTTTATTATGCTTCACGTTGAAAGACGCGAAGTCCGTAGCCCGGCACCTTTCAGTGCCTCGTTCTAATGTTGGTAGCTCATTACCTAAGTTGAAAAATCAAAGCAAATCAGAGCTTAGAGGTAACTAGATCTGGGGTCTTGAGAAAGTCACATTCTCAGCCTTTGTTTCCTCAAGTGTATAATGAGGATTAACGGTGTTATCTACTTGACAGTGTTGTTAAGAGGATTACATTAAATTGAATAATGTATAAGAAACTGTCATATGAGCTATAAATTCAATGATTATGGTGCTTATGATAATGGTGAGTATAGTTCACAAGGCCATAACTTCATTTGTCATCAATATATAAAATCAAATATGCCAATGTGCAATATGGAGGCTTTTTATATCTGTAAATGGTGTCAAAAATGTTTAAATCCCCCAAATGTCCAGGGTTTCTCTTTTTCTCATGAGAGAAAAGTCTAGGGTGGAAAAGGAGATTCCTGTCACTTTAGCATTTGCTGATATTTTTCCTCACTGTTTTTGGTGTTTTAGGAACCAACTTTTGCTGCTGACAGTGGGTATTTGGGAGCTAGAAGTTAGGACTGAGCTTGGCTTGGTGGCTGTCTGTCCTGAGTTGCTCTCTTCTTTCGGGAGCAACATTAGCTCCAAGTTCTAGAATCAGGGTTCACTTTCTCAGGCAAAGGAAGGGGATAAAGTAAGGCTGCCGAGGAGACCCATACCTTCTTCCTCCCCTGTTGACCTTGTCCCTTTCCCCAGGCTTGCCCTTCAGGCGCCTCTCAGGACACTATGGAAGTCCTTGGGCTCCAAGTATCCTCCAGGGCTTCTCCCTCTACAAATTTCCAGTTTGGGGGGAGTAAAGAAGAAATATCTCTGGTGGCCTTCAAAGTGAAAGGGAGTTATGTGGTCCTTTGCCCCTTAGAGTGAATCGTTGAGATGGACTGTGTTCCCCAAACCTGGCTGTGGCAAAGCTGAACAGAAAGAACAGGAGTTTGGAGGCAGTATAGGAAGGAGGGGGGCAAACCACCCCTTGGGATGGTTGGGGAGCAAAGGGCTTTAGGCAGCATCAAGGCACTGGCAGCAGGGCAGGAGGACATAAGGAGTCAGGAGGCAGAACGAGGCTTAGAAATGAGGCCTTCAGATAACACATTTACTTCACCAGCACCCAGTTTCACCCAATACTCTCCCTGTCTCCTTCCCACCTCCTCAGATAAGAACAGCATCTCAGGACTGGAGACCAGAACAACTCTTGTCATCCTCCTCATCATTTGTTATATGCTTGCTGGGTACCAGGCACTGTGCTAAGCATTTTACATGCATTATTCATGAAATCCTCACAACACTGTAGATATCATTAACCCATTTTGCACTTGAGGAACCTGGAGGTCAGAAAGTTTAATAATGTGCTCATGGTCACACAAAAAGTGCAAAGCTGGAATTTGAACACAAACCCAACTCTGGAAAGTCTATGCTCTTAATTATTAGGAAGAGCTCACCCTCATTTAGCTCTTCTGTCTTCCATCCCTTCACCCCCAACCTACCCGCTGTACCCACTTCCTTCAGCCAAGCGTGGCCAGTTAACATAACCATCTTCCGAGAAAAGTTGCTATGGGTGGTTTCTGCCTCATACGTTGCAAGGTTGGGTTTTGTGGCTAACATTCATGTCCTGTGACCTTATGATGTTGACCACAATAGACTGTTCCAGAAACTGCTGCTTGAACCAAAGTGTGGGCTAGGCTTACATTATCTTATTTAATTCTTATAACAAAGCTGTAAACTAAGTATTAGCTTTAATCCCATTGTATACAGGTAGGAAAACTGATACTCAGAGAAGTTACTTGCCTGAGGTCACCAGCTAAGTGAGAGGCAGAACTAGGATTGAAAGTTGGTTCGACCCAAATGCTTGAACACTCTGCTGCTCTGCCTCCTTTTTTGAGGGGATCAATGGAGTTGGTCTGGAACAAGATATGATGCCCTCTTGAATGTAATCTGAGACAACAGGCAGGAGTTGTTCCGCCACTGCAGCAGGAGATGCAGACAGAGTACAGAGTCAGAGAAGAGCTGAGTTTTGACAATGGAAGAGTGATCAGAGGGGATGACTGGACAGTGGCTGTCCAGTCATGTGAGCTGGCCCTATGCCCTTATCAAAAGGGCTCCCACTCCAGCCGATATGCAGCAATAGAGCCTATCACCCGTGTTTCCTGATTTCCTTGTGGGCCTGTCCCCCTTATCATCTCAGGTGACCAAACCCAATCTTGTCACCTGTGCCTCACAAAACACACTCCCTTAGGCTTAAACTCCCTGCAACACGCCCCATCAAGATCCTGGCCTGATGGAATGGAGTGGCACAGCCTTGGAGCCTTACAGACCCTGATGCTTGAATCCTGCCCCCACTCCACCCTCTGGCTTTACTTCTTCCCCCAACAAGTAACTTTCCCCCTTCCTTCTTCATTGTCTGCCATCTCCACAGCAAGGAGCACGGAGGCCTAGGGGTGCTTTCCAACAGGCCCTGAGTGTTCTGAATATACATCAAATGTTTCCTGGGAGAACAGCAATGCAGATGCAGTGTGCATTTCAGACGGCCATACAAATATTAATCTCTAGAACTTCCACTTCCCAGGTCCACCAAGGTCTTGGGGTGACTGGGGAACAAAACCAAAATCTTTTTCCAGGCCTCTACACCCTGCAGTTAGCCATACTCTCTACATAAGACATCAGAACTCATAGGAGTCCCCATGACTCTGAGGCTGGCCAGAGAAAACTGCTGCTGGTGAAAGTCAGTGCTAGAAATGCTGGCAGCAAGCCACAGAGACATTTTTAGTGCTCTCATAAAGTTTTGTTCTAAGGAACCTGTATTCGTGAGCAGCTGGTGCTATATCTTTAGGTGTCATACATGATGGGCTATTCCAAGAAAGATCCAGGAATACAAAAGGCTGGGTTTTCTGGTTTCAGTGTCTCCGCCCTTTGATACCCTCTATCATATGGACAATTTGGCAAATGGTCAAATTGCTACTGTAATCTTTCTTACCAAAACAAACAAACAAACAAAAAACTGAACAAGAAAATCACTTGGTTATATAAAGCTTCCTACCACATTCCTCTCTCAGGAAGGCAGGACATAGTAAAAAAAAAAAAAAACAGACAAAAAGAGAACAATTGACTAGGAACCTGTAGTTTTACATACATCTACCTCTTTTCACCCTTCTTTCCAGGGTCTCCTGGTGTTCTATTACTTAGTCACCAAATAGTTCCATCTCTAAATCTGTTCCTCCTTTTCATAATCAGCCATATCTAGAAGCTGAGTTCCCAAGGCAACAACAAATATTTATTATTCTTTCTGCCATGTGACTTGCCCTAAAAATAAACTCAGATATTCTTTCTACCATCAAAATGTCAAGAAGAATTTAAATGGATATTGGCTTTTTATGCATACCTGTGAAACAGAGAAGGTGTAATGCTACTTGGGCAAAATTTTTAGGAATAATGTGAAAGTCCTAAAATAGAAGATAATATAAAAATGGAAGTGTTAGATTATTCTATGTCTAAAACAGAACAAGCAAAAAAAGGTTTTGGGAAAATGGATTAGAATAAGCTGATACACATAGGCTCACATGCACCAAAACAGTAGAATTTGTTTGCCTTTTTAGAAAGGGAATAGCAAAGAAAAGAGTGCACATTTGATGTGCCAGCCAAGGACTCCCAGATACCTCCATTTGAAGCTGACAGTGCTTGAAACCAATTAACAAACAAAATTTGCTTTCTGTTCTCATGTGACTCTGGAGCAGATGACCTCAGAAATCATGGATAAAGTCTCCATTTAAGGCTCCACAAATCATTGTGAATTAGGGAATTTACAAATTAAGCAGGGTCCAGCAAATGGCAGTGCTGCAATAGCAACAGTGAAACCTTACATTGTGACATCCTCAGTAATAGTGTGCAGACACATTTACATCCACTCCCTTGTTTTGATCCTCCGAGAAACTCCCTAGGACAACAGAGGCTACACATATATACATAACCCCATTTTGCAGGTATATGAACGCGGAGGCTAAAGAGCAAGAGAGCCTGCCCGACTTGTACGTGGCTGGATGTACAGTTCAACCAAGGTGTCCACTTCCAGTCCCACGTCTTTTCATCTTAGATGTTCTCTGTGTCTCTACTTCACCATCCCCACTATTATCCAAGAATCCTGAAACCAATTTGTGATTCAGTAGACGGGGAGCTTACAAAGCAGCCTTAGAGCTTTTAGAGAATCAATTTGGAAATAGATGAAATAATATCAAGACTATGGAGTAAAAAACAAACAGGAAGAACTGAGCCGAACTAATGCAGAACAGTCACTAAGACAGTGGAGAGTATTCTCTCTTCCTCCTTCACATCCTCCCTGCTCATAGCTGTCTGTCCTAAGACCCAGGACTTCCCCAAATGACCCTATAATAACCCCTTCCTTCAATATTGGAGAGCCTCTTAAAATACTTTGGCTAAACTTCCTCACTGACTAGGAAGAAGTTTCCGTTTTTTCTTGGAGCTACCATATTAGTGGCAGTCACATTCATGTCACTACCTCCTTGGTCCATGTTCCTTATTTGACATGGTCTCTGGATCTTTCTTTATTCTGGACATACTCACTCATCCAGTCTGTCAACATCTCACCTCTAATGTGATGCAGAAAAGAAATGTACCACCCATAAAATGATTTTCAATTTTTCATTCTATAAATCAACCAAAAAGTCAGTAAATATACGGAATCATGAGGGAAATTTCTGAGGTGATGGAAATGCTCTATATCTTGATGGGGGCAAAAAGGGTTGTTTTAGGAGTAAATGAAGTGGTGAAAGTCAAGCACTGACCACAGGACCTGGCACAACATAAGTCCTTCATGGGTCCCCTGCAAATCAATGCCTTCATGGCGCTATCCCTGCAGCACATATTATCTTCAGTTCAGAGCAGTATATTTTCAGAGAGACATGAACAAACTGGAGGGCAGAAGGTCCAAAAGAGAAAGAAGCTCCTACTCACAGAACTTCCATCTGCAATGTGTCTCTTTTTGCCCCTGTCCAGCTCTGCTCTGCTCTGGTGAAGATGGAATAGGTTTGTCTCCTGAGGATCAACCCCACCTAATGCCTGGAGTATATTATATTCAGAACTTCTTCACCCTAGCGGGACAGCATCAGAAAACCCCTGATTGCTCCCATACCTGGGAAAATTTGGGCTAACCTCCTTAGTGAAAGCCATTCTGGAGTGTGTAATAGTCTGGCTACCCAGGCCCTGATCCTCATTTCATTTCCACCCTAACAGTAGAGCCTGACCACAAATGTTAACCAAATTGGTAGGGGGCTGACTCCCTCTACTGGTTTCAGTCCACTCCTTTCATGTAGGATCTGAAGTCAGTGTCCAGTGTCTCCCTAGTGCTCTTTCAGACAAACCTCCTTGCTCAATGACTTGGCCACAGACCAAGAATGTGTTCCCCAGACGCCCCTGCAGCTGGACCTCACACTTCGGATCAAAGCCCTTGAATACAGTCATGGCCTGGATCAAATATGAGTGTATTCCTCTCCCTTGGATACGATGATCTACCCAGGGCAACTTCCTTTTACTCTCTCCCATCTGCAAGAGCTTCAGGCACATTTCATATCTACAGATGTTCCGTTTAGAACATTGACAGTGACAAAGGAAAAAATTACAAAGAGCAGACATCTGAGCTCATAAAGCAAAGCAGTCTATTGAAGATTTAGTATAGGGGTTAACAGGTCTAATAACTTTAATAGACTCAAAAACTTTAATAGTCATTGCCAGCATTCATTCATTCATTCATTCATTCATTCATTCATTCTGTACTCATTCATATATTTGTGCTTGCACTGATTTGAATCATATTTGATTGCCTGGAATGTGCTTGGTGCTGGATATGTAAATATGAATAAGACCTAATTCTTGCTCTCAAAATTAATGTTCAGAATGTCAATGACAACACTTTGACCTATCAAATGAAAGTTTCTATGTCTGGCATGCTCTGTTATAGAAAAGAGAAAGATGCAGTACACCTCAGCAGATTATATGTATGAGTTATTCTATGCCATTTCATATAAAGGACTTGAGCATCCTCAGATTTTGGTATTCACGGTGAAGGGGTACAGGATGGCAAGTGTGAGGGGGGGTCCTGAAACCAATCCCCCACAGATACCAAGGGACAAGTTAAGTTTTGGGGGAGTCAAAAGTTACACGTGGATTTTTTTACTGTGTTGAGGGGAGGGGACAGTGCCCCTAACCCCCATGTTGTTCAAGGGGTCAACTGTATATAAGATAATTCCATTCAGCAGTATCAGCTATAATTTGCATAACTTGTAATATGTGAGGTTCATTCCTATAAGCCTTGAGTCTGGCATTTGTAAGTGCCTCACACCATTGGCCCTCCTAGTTATGTGGCATTGGTCTCACTTCCTCACCTCTAAAATGGGAATATCAGTAGTTCCTAGTTGAGAAGATTGTTGTAAAGGTCAAATGAAGTAATGTGTACAAAGTACTTAACACGGTGCCTGGAAAACCCAGGTTTACATTGTACTTTCCTTTTCAAATATGCATATGATAATTTTTATTTATGCATCTGACATTAACAAGATTTTCCCATTTTTCAATATTACCCTAGAGCCTCTATTTGGGGTTAATATCTAAGGTCAACTACAATTGTTCTTGAAAAGGAAATTAAAAGTAAACGCAGTAACCGACAAGAAGGACATCATACCCACAACCCTAATCAAAAAGAAATTTAACTAGCAGTAAGCAGCCCATAGTCCTAGAAATTAAAATTTGTGAGAAACTTATCAAAGCTACCACCTATTAGGAAAGGTATTAGAGCACATGAAACTTCCTAGGTTAAAACAGCATCCCATTCAAGTCTCAGTCTTTCATAGCACATCTGGACTCTGTATTAAGTTATAGACACCACACTTAAAGTGGGACATTGATAGCCAGGAGCTGATTCAAAGCATTCCAAAAATATTAGCCAACTAGAGCTTGCCAAAATAGTGAAATACAGCGTGGAGCTTAGGCCTCTTAAGGCTGGGCATTGGCAGACACGGAAGAGTCAAGACAGCACCTTTTCAAATATCTGAGGGAATAACTTACGGAAGGGGATTTAGATTTGGTCCATCTCTATGGCCCAGAGGGCAGAGCTATGACGGAGGGAAGATGCAGGGAAGGAGAAATAATTCAACTAAACATTAACAGATCAAATCTTTTTAACAGAGCTGTCTAATACAATAAGACAACTGTCGCTGGGGGTTGGGGGGAGTAAAATATATAGGAGCGTTAAAAGAGACTTTAAGAATTCAATAGAGAATCCAACTTGATCAAAAAGCTGTACTATAGATTTGGCTGGTCCATGATAACTTTTCCAGACATCCACGGTAAGAAAAATAAAACAATGATATACTCTAAAATCCATTAACTATAAAATGAGGATAATAATATCAGCCTGACAGAACTGCATGAAGACAATAATAAGTAAAAAAGTCTTTAACTTGAAAGACAGAAATGAAAACAACAGTAGCAACAGCAAAACAGAGGAAACAGGAAAAAACTTCAATTATTACTCTCAGAAAGATGAGCAAATATTGCATCTATGAGACCAAGAAAGTGTACAGCTTTGTTTAAAGTAACTATCAGAAAATAAAAACAAGCTTTTAAAAGTTAAACTATAATATCTGAAATAAATGTTAACACACAGGTTGAAAAATAAAGTTGAGGAAATATCCTAGAAAGTAGAGTCAACTGTCAAAAAGTACAGAGAGAAAACAAAAGAAATCACAATTATTAATACAAGAGAGATAACATCTGACTAATACACCTTCCAAAAAGAGAGAACACAGAAGACCCGGTAAAGGAAATTATCAAAGAAATCATATGAGAAAATTTCCCAGAACTGAAAGATCTAACTTGTCAGATGAGAGGGGGGGTTGAATGCTTTACACAATAGATAACAATAAACACATACCAAAGTGCATCACCATAAATCTTTGGCACATAAGGGATAAAGAAAAAAATTCTAAATGCTTACTGGAAACAGAGTAGGGTGGGGAAAAAAAAGTTACATAAAAATAATCGGAAAAAAGAACATTAGACTTTAAAATTCTAAAAGACACAAAGATCTCAACATTTTTACCAGGGCACCTTTTCTCAGGAAGTTACTAAAGGATGTGCTCCACCCAGATGAGGTAGTGAACCTAGAAAGAGGAAGAGGTGTAGTACAAACTGAGAATCAACAAGGTCAAGGGAAGCCCAGGAAGATAACTATGCATCAGACCAGGAATGTAACTGGCTGGACAATAGATTCAGAAAGGAGGTTTTTAAAACAGAAGAGGGACAAAAAGAAAAGGTTAGTGATTACATAGGATATTATATTAAAGTGTTTGGAAAAAGAATTACTTACAGAGACATAGAAAACAAAGCAGATAAAGAAATGGGGCCTTAACAAATGCCAGGAAAAAATAAGGAGTCATACAGGAAGGGAAATCTAAGGCACAAACAATACTTAACCTAGACATTCTAAAGTAAACACGGGATATTGGTTTAACTAAAAAATGTGATATCACTATATAGGGTTGGTGTGGAGGGGGCAACCCTGGAGAAATGTAAGAAAACAAAGTACTCAGCTACTACAATAGGAAAACAACAGATAACACCTAAATTATCAGTGTAGAACAGATGCCAGAAAAATTATAAAAAGGTTAAAAATGGCTACTCTGGAGAATAGGACTTAATGGTATACGTAAGGCAGGAAGTGATGGGGTAAGCAAATGCAGTTCTTTATTATGACTTATTAAACTTGACTTTTATATGTGCATGTATTACTTCAAAAAAGCTAATATTGACTTTTTAAAAAAGAAAAATTATGCCTATTCATCAAATAAAAAAATTCAGGAACCACTGAGCTAGGTAATTATCAAGGTCTGTTCTGCTTTGAGACTTATTTGATTTCCTTATGTCCTCTAGTGGAGCCGTTGTCATGTTCTGGGACACTTCATTTACAAGGCAGACAAAGGAAAATCGTTGCCAATCTTACTACGTTGACGCTGTAAGAGCTCAGTGGTTTTCAGTTTTGCAAATATATGTTCTTTTTTTCATCCAAGACAATTTCCTCATTCCAGTTTTATTCTTATTTTCACCTGCTTTTGTTATTTCAAATTCAGCTGTATTTCTTCTTTAGAATTTATTTTTTCTAGGCTATTCATATCTCACTTTTGGATATTCTGTTACAGCACTGGCTCTCAGAAAGGAGGGAGACATCTTATATTTGTAGATTTGTGGCAAATTAACATCCTAATTTTTATTTAAAAATTAAAAATAAGCCTAATTGGAATTTACTGTGTTTTGAATATTCCTTGTAAACGTGCTTAATTTTTTACTAGTCAGTTATTAACTTTCCATTTAAAATTAAAAATTTTCCATAACAGATTCTTCTAAACAAAATTAATTGTTTCAAAACTGTTATATGCTTACAGCATATAAAAATTTGGAAAATACATTAAAATATAAAAAAGGAAAAAATCCACTCTTGATCACTCATACATAGTCCTTTCGATATTTCACAATAGAGCTCCAGTCAAGATTACAGAGTAAGTAAATGCTCTGCTAGCCTCCTCCTGTGGCCACATCAAAATTACAAATAAACTACAGAACAGCCATCATTGAGAATCACTTGATATCTACCTGAACAGAAGTCCTATAACTAAAGACATACAGAAGCTATGTCGAGACTGGTAGGAGGATTAGAGATGCAGACCAGGCTGGTCTCACATCCACATGTGACAGTTAAAAATTGGAAGGGATATCTCAATTGTGGAGATCCCCCTTGAGGAGTGAGGGGTCCCAGCCCCACACCAGGCTCCCCAGCCCCAGGTTCAGGCGCCAGAAAGAGAAGTCCCCATAACTTTTTGCTGTGAAAACCACTAGAGATTGTGGATGAGTGGGATGTAGGGCTGCTGGAGTCCCATGAACTCCTCTTAAGGGGGCACACAGACTTACCTGCTGACGGACTCACTTACTCTGAGCTCCAATGCTGGGTCAGCATATGGAGGGGTGCCAGGGACATATGAGGAGGAACTGAATTGTCTGGCTTCAGAGCAAGGGTTGGAAGGGCAGCTTTCTCCCAGAAACAAGTGCTGGCAGAAGCTGTTGTTCCTTTGTTGAGCACTTCCTCCACCCAGCCTGCACATGAAGTTGGCCACCATATCTGTGTCTCCATCAACCCGGCTAACATCGTTCACCTTATCCTAGTGAGTCCCAGAGACACTGCCCTAAGCAATTTGTGGGCCCAAGCTGCTTCCAGTGGAATTTCCACACAAATGGCCTGTCTTGGCTCATTCTATGGACTTTCCTAAAATCTCCCTAAGGTTCACAAAGCCCAAATAAGCAGCATCTAGCCTCGATGTGCCCTGTAGCTCTTGCTAAGCAACCTCAAAGCCCAGCACTAGCGGCAGCAGGCTGCAGTTCACAGATTAGGCTCTCCCAGACACCTCTAAGACCAGCACAGTGGCATCCATGCGCAGATTACTTTGTAGCTCATATGAAGTAGCTCTGGGCAGGGCATAGGCAGTAGCTGACTTTGGCTTGCACCAAAGTACCTCCTAAGAGGCCCCAGAACCAACACAGCCAGTGACCGGCTTCAGACCATACCAGAGCACCACCCAAACACCTCCACAAATGATGCATCAAAAGGACAGACTCGGCAGGCAACAGAGACCTGCTAAAGCAAATTCTGCTCCATAAGGACTGCACAGTGGTCACAGCCAGTCCTCACATCTAATCAGCATAAAAGTCAGTCCCTCCCACTGACATGCCAATAGCAATCAAGGCTCAACTACAACAGGAGGGTACACACAACCCATACAAGGGACACACCTGGAGCACCCGGCTCAGGGGACTGTGCCACTGGGCCCCCCCAGGACACCACCTACATAAGGCCACTCTTCCAAGACTGGGGGGAGATGTATGAGCTCTACCTAATACATAGAAACAAACAAAGAGAAGCAACCAAAATGAGGAGACAAAGAAACATTTCCTAGCTGAAAGACTAGAACAAACTCTAGAAAAAGAACGAAACAAAATGGAGACAAGCAATCTACCAGATGCAGAGCTCAAAACACTGGTTATAAGGATGCTCAATGATCTCAGGGAGAACTTCAACAAAGAGACAGGAAACATAACAGTGGAGTTAGAAAACATTTTTTAAAAGTAAGAAATAAAGGGCCGGCCGAGTGGCGCGATGGTTAAGAACTTGCTTGGGATGCCAGAGGGCCCCGGTTCGGATCCCACATATGAGGGCCAGTGACACTGCCCTCCACAGCTAAGATGCTGAACAACAGCTCAACCT
>NW_017731392.1:4035162-4165252 GCF_001890085.2 Hipposideros armiger | reverse complement strand
CGCCAGCAATGGTGTAGGCTGCAGCCCCTGCTGCAGTGGTTGCCATGGGCTACCGTGTGTAGCCAGCAGCCACTGTGAGCGGCCAGCAGCCGCAGTGAGCAGCCGTCCAGAAGCCAGCGACTGACCTGCCTCACCAGGGAAGAGCACAATGATGGTGCCAACTTGGACCAGTGAAGCAACGTCCTCCTCAACTAGATTGAAGAACAAAATGACAGCAACTTGTCTGTTCCCCTTCCCCTAATTCCCCAGCACTATTCCCATCCCCCAATTCCCCAATTAAAAAAAAAATCTTAAAAAAAATAAATAAATAAAATGCCAAAGGTTAGAGAGAGAGAATCTCAAAAGCCGCAAAAGAAAAGTGGTTAGTTACCTATAAGGGAGCTCCCATAAGATTGTCAGCTGATTCCTCAACAGAAACTGCAGGCCAGAAGTGTTTGGCAGGAAATATTCAAAGTGATGAAAAGCAAGGATCTACAACCAAGATTACCCTACCTAGCAAAGTTATCATTTTAGAATCAAAGGACAGATAAAGAGCTCCCCAGACAAGAAAAAGCTAAAGGAGTTCATCACCACCAAAACTGTATTACAAGAAATGTTAAAGGGACTTCTTTAAGAAGAAGATAAAAAAGATTAAAAATATGAATAATAAAATGGCAATAACTACATATCTATCAACAACTGCTTTAAATAGATTAAATACTTTAATCAAAGGACATAGGGTGGATGAATGGATAAGAAAATAAGACCCTTACATATGCTGCCTATATGAAACTCGCTTCAGATTGAAAGACACACAGACTGAAAGCAAAGGGATGGAAAAAGTTACTTCATGAAAATAGAAACAAACAAAAAAAAGCTGGGGTAGCAATAATTATACTAGACAAAATAGACTTTAAAACAAAGGCTATATAACAAGAGACAAGGAACCCAGTAATTCCACTACTGGATAGTTATCTGAAGAAACTCAAAACACTAATTTGAAAAGACATGTGCATCCATATGTTCATTGCAGCATTATTTACAATAGCCAAGATATGGAGGCAGCCTGGGTGTCCATCAAAAGATGAATGATAAAGAAAAAGTGGTACATATATACAATGGAATATTGCTCAGCCATAAACAGGGATGGACCTAGAGGTCATCTGCAACAACAGGGATGGACCTAGAGGGTATTATGCTAATTAAAATAAGTCCAACAAAGAAAGACAAATACCATATGAGTTCACTTATATGAGTAGAATCTAAAAAACAAAATAAATAAACAAACAAAACAGAAACAGATTTATAGATACAGAGAACATTTTGATGGTTGCCAGGTGGGAGGGAAATTGGGAGATAGGAAAAGAAAGAGAAAAAATTAAGAATTACATCCCCATGAAGAGATAAAGCATAGCAAAGGGAATATAGTCAATAATGTAATAATCATGTATAATGTCAGATGGGTACTAGATTTATCAAGGTGATCACTTTGTAAGTTACATAAATGTATAAATACTACATTGTACACCTGAAAGATAATATTGTATATCAATGGTAATTGAAAAATAAATTTTTAAAAATTAAAAAAATAATATTTTATGTCAACTGTAATTGAAAAATTAAAAATTGTTTAAAAAATATTTCACTGTTGGGCCGGCCGAGTGGTGCGATGGTTGAGAACTGGCTTAGGACGCCAGAGGGCCCCGGTTTGGATCCCACATATGAGGGCCAGTGACACTACCCACCACAGCTAAGATGCTGAACAACAGCTCAACCTGGAGCTGGGCTGCTGTGAGTTGCTGGCGACGGCGTAGGCTGCAGCCCCTGTGGCAGTGGGTTGCCATGGGCTACCGTGTGTGGCCAGCGGCCTGCAGCCAGTGCGAGCGGCCAGCAGCCGCAGTGAGTGGCCATCCAGAAGCCGGCGACTGATCTGCCTCGCCCGGGAAGAGCGCAATGATGGTGCCAACTTGGGCCCGTGAAGCAACGTCCTCCACAACTAGACTGAAGAACAAAACGACAGCAACTTGTCTGCTCCCCTTCCCCCAATTCTCCAATAAAAATCTTTAAATATATATATATATATATATATATATATTTCACTGTATATCTTGCCAGTCTTCCTCCTGGGCATAATTAGTATAAATTTATTCAATTTTTTTTAACAAAATGGATCTTGATTGTTAAACTTTATAGCTTGTTTTTCTCTTAATGCTTATTTCTCTTGTTTGGAAATTCTTTTGCAATATCATTTGATTATTGTTTCACGTATGGATATACATTACTTTAGGTTATTTCCAATTGTTCACTATTACAAACAATGTCTTAATAAATATCCTTGTGGGTACATCTATATACACATCCAGGCTGCTTTACTTAGGGTTAAGTTCTCATAGTAAATGTGCTGGGTCAGAGTGTGGACATTTTTAAGGCTGAAAATAAACTTTGCCTTTTGGTATGTGAGAAATACAGCCCTGGTTGGGTACTCAGAAGTCATGGCAGGCCTTCCAGAATCTATCTTGAGGATAAACTAGGATATTTTCTATAGTGTATTCTTGACATCTAGGATCATTTTACATATTAGGATGAATCATAAGATACTGCCAATACTTGACGTTTCTGACCTACAAAACTGTCAACTTCAAATGGTTCAACCTAAGAAATACATTTGTAAAATTGGAGAAGGTATTATAGGTTAAGAAATGGCCAAAGAGTCACTGCCTTTTAAATGTTTCTCAGCTTTGGAAGAGCCATCAATGATACAACCTGCCCTAATGTGCAGGTCTTGCTGTGCTTCTGCCGAAGGGGTTCAAAACCAGACTCGTCAGAATGTGCTGCTTTGGCATGTGAATTATTTTGAGCTGAAGGCAATCAATACCCTGCAGGCTCATGAGAAACTTTTACATCTCCCTTAAAGAATTTAAATTAGGGCCTTGCCCATAATAAAGGTTATTACCGGAGATAAATTTTGTGACCTATCTATAGGACAAGGCAAACATATAATTATTGAATATCTGCTCTTCTTATCATCCTGAGAACCACCTTCCTCCTTTCTGAAGCCCTGATATGCTGTACCTCATCCTTAACTCAGAATGGTATATATGCCTCATTTTAACCTTCTGTCTCTGACTCTCATGTTATGTGGGCTTCACATATGTATGTATATAATTTGGTTATTTTCTCTCGTTAATCTGTTTCATATTAATTTAAATATAAGGCCAGCTGAAAGAAACTATAAGTGTAGAATGAAGTTTCTTTGTCCCCCACAGTGCCAACCTGGTTAGATGGGTTGGGGTGAGTCTAGTGAACCCCAACTGGGGTATAATAAAGACTCAATCACTGGAGTCCACTGAAATCTATAGAGAAGTACTACTGTGAAGTAGGATTTTGGAGAGAAATATGTAACCAATAAGGTTAAAAAGAAGTCATAGAAACTTCAGGAATGCATCAGGTGTCTGAGGGAGTGGCTCTTGACTAATGGCGAAACATTTATAGCCCTAAAGAGGAAAGATATCTGAAGAATACCATCTTCTCTCATGAAAGAAAGGTATCTCTAATTGTCCAGAGGTCATGCCCACAGATAAATTAGAAAACTAGCTTGGCATGAGTGGGAGCCACAGGGTTTGCAGGAAAAAATTATATGTCACAAGGTCCGAGGAGTCCTACAGGATATCAGTAACAAGAGGCTTAATGTAACAGTAAGCATGGTATAAAGGAAAGGGGTTTTTTTTTTTTTAAAGATTTTATTGGGGAATTGGGAGGAGGGGAACAGCATTGGGGAATTGGGGAAGGGGAACAGACAGGTAGACAAATTGCTGTTTTGTTCTTCAGTCTAGTTGTGGAGGACGTCGCTTCACTGGTCCATGTTGGTATGATCCTTGTGCTCTTCCCAGGTGAGGCAATCGGTCGCTGGTCATTGGTTGGCCACTCACTGCGGCTCCCAGCAGCTCACACCGGCTGCTGGCCACTCACATTGGCTGCCGGCTACACATGGTAGCTTATGGCAGCGCACTGCAGCAGGGGACTGCAGCCTACGCCGTCGCTGGCAACCCACGGCAGCCCAGCTCCAGGTTGAGCTGTTGTTCATCATCTTAGCTGTAGAGGGCGAGCATCACTGGCCCTCAATGTGGGATCCGAACCACAGCCCTGCTGCTCAGAGCTGGTGCTCCCAAGCAAGCTCTTAACCAGCTGAGCCACTCGGCCGGCCCAGGAAACAGGTTTTTAGAAGGCAGAGGAGTTACACTCCAAATCTCACTCAGCCACCGACCAGCTGTGCAACTTGGGCACGCTCCGTCCCACCTCAAGACTTCAGTGTTTCTGTCACTTATATACTATTGTAATCTGGAGAGCGATCTGGAAATTCTATTTTTAGGAATTTATCCTAAAGAACTCTTCTGACATGTGCTGAGATTGGTCCACAAGCAGTTATTTATAATAGTAAAATATTTGGAAATTTCCTATATGTTCCACAAAAGGAAATGGTTAAATGAATATATGGTATGTGTTCAAATGATGGAATACTATATGCAGCCACTAAAAATCATATAATAAAAGCCATTCAATTTTCATGACAAATTATAAAGTAAAATAGAAGATTACAATCAGTATGCATAACTTAGCCCCAAGTTTTTAGAAGATAAATAATAATAATAAACAATGAAAAGTGGGAGAATAAGAGAGACTGGGAAGTTACATGACAAACAGTTATGAGTGGTGAACCTACAGAGAATTTATTGATTTTCTTATTTGCTCTTTATATACTCCAAATTTTCTGTAATAAACTTGTATTATTTGTGTAATTTTAAAAGGTAACAAATGTAATTATTATTATTATTATTATTTTTATAAGTTTACTTGAGCCAGGCTGATGGCAGATGCTGAGGAGCAAGATCTCAAATGCTCCCTAATTGGGGCGGCTGGTTAGCTCAGGTGGTTAGAGTGCAGTGCTCTTAACACCAAGGTTGCTGGTTCAATCCCCACTGAGATGCTCCCTCCACAGCTAGATTGAAACAACTACTTGACTTGGAGCTGATGGGTCCTGGAAAAATACACTGTTCCCCAATTTTAAAAAAAAAGTACTTAAAAAAATTGCTCCCTAATTAATTTTATTTTATTGAAGAGATTTGAGGAGACTCAAGTTCCTTCCAGCACTAACATTCATTGAGTGTTTTTGAAATGTCAAATGCAGAGATACCTAGACCATGTTTAAGTTGTGATTTCCTACTCCTGCCCTACCCTAGTTCTCCCTTAAAGTACAAAGTCCTCCAAATCATTGTTTTGCAAACAGATACACCCCCTTGAAACCATAAGACAAGTCTGGGGAATGCAACAGTAGGTAGGAGCTTGGACTTGGGCTGTCTTCACAGTCTGACTCCTAGAGTGAGCTCACTGAGAAAGGCACATTTGTAAAAGATCACACCTCCTGGCCCTGTAGGGATTCTGGGTTTTCTTCCACAGAAAATGTTTGCAATCTGGACAGTCTGTCAGCACCAGTGGTTATACACCTTTTCATAAAAGTTTCCATTCCTAAAACACTTTACTGATAGCTGATGGGCTGTAAATAGAATACACAGGACAGGAATAGGCTATTTCTAGCTGAAGTGAACATTTGCTGTATTGTCTGCCAAGAGTCCATTTCCCCTTCTGGTACTAGAGTTCTGAATTTCCTTTGAGGAACCATGCTTCCTTCACACACTTCGCTGTCACTGAGTCCTTCTTAGTTCTGGGATGGAGGGAGGAGGATGGGACAGGGAGGAAAGGAGAAGCAATAGGATGAACTCCAGTGAGAATTTTGCTCCCAACACTCCACCAAAAGTGCTCTTATTAAGATCACCATGTATCTCCACTGTGCTAAACGTAATGGTCAATTCTCAGTTTCACCTGATTTGACCCATGGGCAGCGTTAGACCCAGCTGACCACTTCCTCTTCTTGAAATAGTCTTTATTTGGCTCCCAGGACCTAATACTCTCCTAGCTTATCCCCTTCCCCTCACCCCAACACTCTCTCTCTCTCTCTCTCTCTCTCTCTCTCTCTCTCTCTCTCTCATCTCTATTTCTATCTCTTTCTCTCTCTCCTTGAATTGTTTCTCTTCTTGTCCCCAGCCTCAGTCCTGGAAACTTCTTTTCTATCTACACTCATTCCCTTGGTGACCTTATCCAGTCTCACTGCATTTAAATCCATTCTCACTGAGTTTAACCATCACCTGATGACCCAATTTTGTATCTTCAGCCGAGTCTTCTCCCCTGAACTCCAGACATGTGTATTTATCTGCTTAAATCACAATCTCCAGGTCAAATAGGCATTTCTTGTCAAATAGGCATCTCAAACTTAAAATGTCCAAAACTGAGATCCTGGTCTTCCCACTCAAACCTGTTCCTCCTACAGTCTTTCCATCTCAGCCCTAAGCAACTCCATCCTACCAGTTTCTTGTCAGGCTCAAAACGTTGGAGTCAGTGTCCTTGTCTCTTGTTTCCCACCCAGATTCAATCAGGAAATACAATTGGCGCTATCTTCAGAGTAGATCCCAAATCCAATCACTTCTCACCACTTCTACTGCGACCATGGAGAACTGGACACAATCATCTCTCACATGTATTATTGCAATCTCTCTCTTTCTGCCCTTGTCCCCTTTCAGTCTGTTCTTTACACAGCAGCCAGAGTGATGCTATGAAAACTAGTGAATTGGATCAAGACACTCCTCTGCTCAAAACCCACACTGGTTTCCCGTTTCACGGTAAGTAAAAGCCAAAGACTAACCAATGGCCTGCAAGGCCCTAGAAGGTCTGTTTCAGCCAAACCCACTTCTCAGCTCTCACCTCCTTGCTCTCTCCAGCCCAGCCACACTAGCTTCTTTGCTGTTCCTTAAACACTGAATTTCTCCTCAGGACCTTGTATTTGCTGGCCCCTCTGCCTGGAATGTTCTTCCAGAGATAACCACATGAATGACTTCTTCATCTCTTTAAGGTCTTTCTTCAACATCACCTTCTATCTTACCATGCTATCTAAAATTATAACCTCTCAACACTTCTTATCTCCCTTCCCTGCTTTAATTTTCTCCTTAGTACTTATCATCACATAATACACATTTCACTTTTTTTTTTTTTGGCTTGTTGTCTGTTTCCCTTACCCCTCCACCACTACACAAGCCCAACAAGGTTAAGGATTTTGTTTTGTTTCCTGCTGTAGTCTCTCTGCTTAGAACAGTGCTTGACACATATTCTTTGCTCTACAAATGTTTGTTGAATGAGTGAGTCCATCTCCCTTCTGCTGGCTCTTATCTGTCAAACATAAGCAAGCTCACTCTAACCTTAATATCCTTCCCTTGATCCAACTCATCCCTCAAGTCAGCTCTCTCCTTCCTTCCACCGACTCACTTCTTGAGTTGTCTAGGTTCAATATTCTTACTTTTCTTAACTTCTGCTCTTTAACCTCTTAATATGGCTAAGTATGCTACTAAACCTGTTTTCACCAAGGACACTTATAAGCTCCAAATTTCCAAACACAATCACCATATTGTACCATTGGAGTTTTTTGGGGTTTTGCTGGGGGTGGGGGCAGGAAACATTATAAAATGCATACCAACTCCCAAACACATTAATTACACTGTGAGGCAAGGGTAGAGGTCAGGAGAGGGTAGGCTAGAAGAGGAGAAAATAGACATGTATTCTCATTTTTTTTCTTGCCTATTCTGCAACTTTGGTACTTCTTACAACGAGTCTCAAAAGACCCTCCTCCTTGGCTGCAAGGTTCAGGCTCCCTCTTTGTCTTTCTCCTACCTTTCTAGGCATTCTTTCTGAATCTCTTTTCTTAAATTCTTTCTCTTCCCATCCCTTTATCAATGTTGGTGCTTCCTTAGGTCCCATTCTTCATCCTCTTTTAAGTTTTCATTCTCTACACTTTCCAGGGTGATTTATGCATGCCCACACTTTCAACTACTGACTCCTTGCTCCAACTCCAATTCCCATTATCTCTGTTTCCACCAGACCTCTCCAAGATCTAGTCTCAAATTTCCAGCAACCAACAGAATACCTCTGCTTTGATGTTATAAATATCTTGTATTTTGCCTATGCCATGATGAACTCTTCCTCCTCTCTTGCCAAACCCATTCCCATCCCCCATTCCCAGCCTTATATAGTATAAACATTTATTGACCCAGTCGTCCAAATCTAAACTTGAGGGTGTCTTGACACCTCTCTCTATTTACCTCCAAACAAACCACCTAGTCCTCTTCCTCAGGCACTACCTCAGAAATATTGTCTAAATCCAGCCCCTCCCATCCATCCCCCTGCCATCACCCCTTAAATGCCTTAGGTGCAAGTCCCCATCATCTCTCGCCTACTGGGCTACTGCAGGAGCCCAATACTAGTCTCCCCCCATTGCTCACCAACTTCTTGGTTCATTCTCTAGCCTGCTGCCAGTGGTCTCACAAAACTTATGACCACTGAATATGATAGCATAAGTGAAAATACTTTGCCACACTCTCCCACATTCTTGTGAAAATCTATATCTGCACCCTAAAAGAAATATTTTTCCCCCAAATGAAACGCCAATGCATTAGAATTAAGAAATGGCACTAACAGCCAGTATCGCCTCTTTTCAGAAAAGGTGGCATGACCAGGGCCAAGTAAGCAGAGGACTTAGTTGGCCCTCCCAACACCCATTAAATTGGGAACAACAAAAGCACATATGGGAGAAGAGCAGCAGAGTATGATGGGGAGCCCTGGGTTTGTTGTTTGCCTTTCTTTGTTTTGTTTGCGTGTTTGTTGCCTCTGTGAACTGGCAGCCATGTGTCTACCATGAGTAGAAAGAGACCTCACAACTGATCTCCAACAAAGGGCACTACTCAAACAAGGCATTAAACGGAACAGGAGCTCACTCTCCAGTTCAAGAGAGGTTTGCTTTCAGTGAGGAAGGGGAAAATGCAAGAAAATGGGCCCAGAGAAGTGTCATTCCTAAAAGCTTTTATGCCTCTGGACAACTATATTGAAAGAATTCTGACAGTCCTAGCCTGTCAGTCCTCTGAAACATGACAATATGGTGACAGAGCTCTTGCTTTCTTTCCTGGTTCTGACCTTTATTTATTTTATTTATTTATTTATTTATTTATTTATTGGCTAAAGGATTGTCTTCCCACACATAGAAGGGAAATCTAGCATTTGGTGATTCCATTTTTCCAGGATCCAAACAGAATCTGAGGGAGCCGAGGATAGACCATGCATTCCAGCCATCTCTAACATTGGTCTGGGATGAATCTCCCCTAATGCTTCCTTAAATCTTTTTAGAATAAAGTGAAAAACACATTCACTTGCACACACATACAAAAGGAATCTCTTTTCTTTCAAGGATAAGGCTTTAGATTAAATAAATTTTGCAATAAAGTAGAAAGAACAATAGAGGAAAAACTTGTCTGTAAAATAGATATGACACAGGAATGAGAGGGAAATGTTTCTTTGTTTATTTTTTAGTTAGATACAACAGGATGTTGTGGTAAAAAGAGAGCAAACTAAGATTAAAAAAAATAAAAGATTTCATGGACACCAAAAGCACTGTAACTGAATGAAAGTTTGTATTGGAGGTAATTGAGAAAAACTTAAACAGTGATGTAGAGCACAGTCTTAGGGAACTAGTCTCTGAATACAATGAAAAATAAATGAAGGAAAAGAAAATAGGAAAGGAAAGGGAAGGGAAGGGAAGGGAAGTAAAGGGAAGGGAATGGAAGGGAAGGAAAAGAAAAGAAAGGAAAAATAGAGAGAAGGCAGAAAGGGAGAGAAAGAAAAAGAAAGAAAGAGAAAGAAAAAGAGAAAGGCGAGATTGGTTCCAAAAATAAGAGATCCAAATAATAGGTCCCCGAAGAAGAAAAACAAACAAAACAGAAATACTGATCAAAGTTATGACAAGAGAAATCTTTCTTGCTCGAGAAGTCCTGAATTTGTAAATTATGAGGGTTTATCATATTCTAGGCAGAAATCTATGATAGGAAGTCTATGATGAGTTGTCTTATCGTGAAAATTATAAATATCAGGAATAGAGAACAGAAAAAAACATTCAAGGTGAAAAATAGTTGTCCTCCAGCTTCTTTATAGAACCAAACTTATCAAGACAATGAAGGACTACCCCAATTACTTGAGAGGGATAAGAGCTCTGTATTTAGACAAGTTGTTACTCTCTTACTACACTGATGCCCTTTCTAAAAAATTACTTTGGTATTCCTACCAGATCATTATGAAAGTAACCAAAATTAAGACCTCAAGAATGGAGAAAGGCATAGTGAGAAAAGAACTATATTAAAGTCAATTAAATTCATTGATTGATGAGTTGGGTTATTAATATCTAAATAAAAAGTTAAAACTCTGTGAAATAAATGACTAATAGAATTTTTAATATTGGAATTTCTAACATTATTGGATTATATAAAATAAGAAAGGAAGACACAGGGAAGTATATAAAAACAAACAAAAGTCCAGAGTGTGTATAGTAAAAAGCATAATATGAGGAAACATTAAACATCATGGGACTGAAATAAGAATGGCAATTAAAATAAATGTGAACTAAGTGCCTCCATGAAAACATAGACTCAAATTGGATTTTAAAAGCCAACGTTTTACAAAGAATAAAGTGAAAATTCCAGCTGGCTTTTTTGACAAGCTGATCCTAAAATTCATATGGAAATTCAAGGTACCCAAATAACCAAAACTATCTTGAAAAAAGAAAATGAAATTGGAAGACTCATCCTTCCTGATTTCAAAACTTACTACAAAGTTATAGTAATCAAGACAGTGTGGAACTGGCTACCCATATAGATCATGGAATAGAGCTGAGTCCAGAAATAAAAGCTCACATTTACAGTCAGTTGATATCAGCAAGGATGCCAAGAAAATTCAGTGGGGAGAAGAATAGTCTTTTCAATAAAAGGTGCTGTTACAAGCAGATGTTCACATGAAGTTGAGCTCCTACCTTATACCATACACAAAAATTTCTGAAAATGGATCAAAGACCTCAAGGTAATGGCTAAAACTATAAAACTCTGAAGAAAACATCAGTGCAGATCTTCATGACTTTGGATCAGGCAATGGTTTCTCAGGACACCGAAAACACCAGCAACCAAGCAAAATACAAATAAACTGGACATCGTCAAAATTAAAAACGTTTGTGCTGCAAACACCACCACTAAAAAAGTGAAAAAAACAACCCACAGAATGGGAGAAAATTTTTGCAAATCATATGTATCTTATAAGGGACTTGTATCTAGAATATGTAAATAGCTCCTACAAGTCAGTAAGTTAAAAAACAAACCAACTAAAACAAGCAAAGGATCTGAATGAACATTGCTCCAAAGAAGATACACAAATAGCCATTAAGCACATGAATAGATGTTCAAAATCATTAGCCATCAAGGACATGCAAATCAAAGCCACGAAATACGACTTCACACTCATTAGGATGGCTATAATCAAAGACAGATTTTAAGTATAGGCAAGAATGTGGAGAAATTGGAACCCTTACGTACACACTGCTGGTGGGAATGTAAAACGATAGAGCTACTTTGGAAAGCAGTCTGGCAGTTCCTCAAATGGTTAAACATAAACATATGACCCAGCAATTCCACGTCTAGGTATACGAGTATATTCAAAATAAATTAAGAACATAGGTCCACAAAAAAACTTGTACATGAATGTTCATAGCAACATTACTCATAATGTCAAAAAGTGTAAACACCCCAAATGGCCATCAACTGATGAATGGATAAGTAAAATGTGATCTATTCATACAGTGGGATATGTGATATGAAATGTCCAGAATAGGCAAAACGACAGCAAGTAGATTGGTGTTTGCCTAGGGCTGTAGGGGAGAAGGAGTTGGTAGGGCGGGAACGGAAAAGACTGCTAATGGATACAGCATTTATTTTGAGGGCAATAAAATGTTCTAAAATTGAATGTGATGGCTGCACAATTCTGTGACTATACCAGGGGTGCCAAAAAAATGTATACACGTGACTGTATTCATCTTTTGTTATCAGAATATATTGAGTATTACAATTTTAATACAGTTTTTCCCTTTCTTAAAATGTGTATGCATTTTTTTTAGTACACCCTCTGTACTAAAACAAATGCCAAATTGTAGACTTTAAGTGGGTGAATTATATGTTATGTGAATTATATCTTGAAATAATAAGATGAACCACTATGAGTTTGAATTTCAACTTCAACAATTCCTGATTGAGAGACTTTAGTCACTTAACTATTCATTCTTCAGTTTCTCATTTGTGAGATAGGGACAGTAACCAGAAACAACCTCAAATAGTTGTTTGAGAACTGAGTTAACATCTGTAAGGTGATTAGAATAGTGTGTGGCCCAATATATACCATCAACCTGTAGGTTAATTAACCAAAGCCACCACCACTCCCATTTATTAAAAACTTACTGTATTGGTTTCCAATGGCTGCCGTAACAAATTACAGCAAATCCAGTGGCTTAAAACAACACACATTTACTTTTACATTCAAGGGGTCCAAAGTCTGAAATCAGTTTTACTGGACTGAAATCAAGGGGTCTGTAAGACCACTCTTCCTTTTTCATCTTCTAGGCTGCCTTCCATGCACTGGAGGCTTGCGACCCCCTCCTCCATAAGCAAAGCCAGCAGCTCAGCATCCTGCCTCAGTGGTTACATTGCCTTCCTTGTCATCTCCCTCTTCCTCCTTCTTATAGGGACATTTGTGATTGCATTTAGGGCCCACCTGGATAATCTCCCCAGTTCAAGATCCTTAATTTAAGCACATCCAAAAAGACTCTTTTGCTGTATATCATTCATAAATTCTAGGGATTAGGAGCTATAATCTTTGCAGCCTACCATAGTTACTATATCAACAAAGAAGGAGGATGAGGAGGGGGAGGGAGGAGAGGTAGAGGGAGGGAAAGGGGGAGAAGAAGAAGAAGACGGGGAAGAAGAAAGTAAATCTATGAAAAGTCCTTATGATTATTTCTAAGCTTGCCAAAATAAAGAAATAAAAAAGACATTAATGAAAAGATGGTATGAATTAGAAAATATGAAATTAGATAATATAAATTAGAAAACTGAAATTCTCATAGGTATCAATAAAAGAATGCAAAAGTAAATGCATATATACTATTATTTCACATAGGAGAAAATTAAGGTTATGGGGGGATTACCATATAATTTAAATGACTGGGCAGATTTATAAATATCTAATTTTATATTTTAAAAGCAGAATATATCTTATTCTCAAGTGTTCATAGATTTATAAAACTCACTATATGCTTAGGTACAAAGACAGCTCAGAAATTATGAAGTCACATTCTCTATTATGAAATAAAATGAAAAAATAATTTAAATTAATGATTTAAACAAAAATAACAATCACTTGGAACTTAAAAAGAATTATTATCCTGGGTTAAAGAGACAATAAAAATGCAATATCAAACTACTTTGAGAACTACAACACCACAGATAAAAATGTATTGGGTCTATTCATAGCTATAAGCCTCTGTAAAAAAACCCAAAATCACTAAGATTCATAAAAAACAATTGCAAACATGGCAGAAAAACTTGAATATCTTTATTTTATGAAAAGCTCGCAAAAATTATTTTAAAACATAAAATCCAGATAAGTAATAAACAGGTAAAGGATGTAAACACACACTATACAAAAGAGCACATTATGTGAAAAATGTCAAATTTACTGGTAAAGAAATACAAACTAAGACAACATAAAAGTAGATAAAATTATTTTAAAAACAAAAACACCAAAACTGTCAGAAATGCAGCAAAACAGGAACTGCTTGTGAGAGCATGAAGGGTCCACCCTTAGGGAAAGTAACTTGGCAACAGCAATCATGAACTTTAAAAAAACATTTACAAATTTTAACCCAGTAATTCTACTTCTGGGATTCTATCCTCAGCATACAACCCTACACATACACATGGGAAAATCTTCATGCACCAAGATGTTTACTGGAAATAGAAACACCCTAAATGTTCAATAACATGGGAATTGTTCATAAATTATGTGACTATAAAAATTACACTAACAAAGACTATGCTATAAGATGGAAAATACCTGCGCTTCACTACTACACTAAAAGCCAGGCTTTAAAATTGTACATAGAGGGGGCCAGCCAGGTGGCTCAGTTGGTTAGAGCGTGAGGTCTGAGCAACAGCGTTGTGGGCTGGATTCCCACATGGGCCAGTGAGCTGCGCCCAAGCTGAGCTGGACTTGGAGCTGAGCTAGCTGCACCCTCCACAACTACGATTGAAGGACAACAACTTGGCTTGGAACACAATGTTCCCCTTCCCCAATTCCCCAACACTGTTCCCTTCCCCACTTCCCCAACAAAATCTTTGAGAACAAAAATTGTACATAGATGCAGCCTAATGATCACAATGCCATCTCCTAATTTTTCAAAGTCCTAGTCAAGCAAATGCTAATGGAAGAGAGCCCAGTAAAAGAAACTGCAAGGAAATACACCAGAGTATTGTCACGAATGATTGTTTTTCTTCTCTCCCCTAATCTATATTTTCATGTTTTCTTTTAATGGCATGTGCCATATTACTTACGCCCTCACCGGACATGAAGGGATTGTCCACATTCTTCCTATGAATCAAAAGGAAACACCTCTTTACGTAGGGCATGAACTGCCATTGTTCCTGGGTTTCTTAAGTCATTTTGATATTCTAGCCCAAAAACTGCAGGATAGAAAGCATGTTAGGCGAACTCCCTCCTGCCTTCTTTTTTCCAACAACTTCTTTTTCCCTCATAATTCCCTCAATTTTCCAAATCTTAAGAAAATTCCATTGGTCCTCTCTGCACCTTTTCCTTCTCTGCACTTGGGATGAGTCCCACCTTCCTTCTGCAGCATGGAGATAACGCCCCAGGCACTCTGCTCCCCATCTCAGAGCCCTGAGTCCCTTCTACCCCAGTTCCCTGGCACCCCAAACACCCAGCAAAGGGCTCTGGAGACAGCCAAATATTCTGCTCCAGTGCTTCTCAGGTTGGACACAGGGAATGAAAGCAGCTTAGGGAAACTTGGAGCCATGGAAAAAAGGTGGGAGATGTTTGGAAAATCTAACACAAGGTTTTTTTGTGTAATAATAGTTTGTGTGTGATAAAGATTTAGACTTGTTTCTTGTATAGCAAATTGGGGACCTCAACTTCCTGTTCTGGACATATATTGACTGACTGAATGAATGAACGAATGAACAAATGAATGAATAAATAAATGAGGCTTTACATTATCCTGCAATGGCATAGCTGATCAGTGACTCAAAGTGGTGGCTTGGGGGAAGTGGGTAGTGGTACTGGGGGAGGGCTTGGTCATTTGGTACCAAACTACGCTGTGAGACTAAGGCATTGCAATGATCCTATCACATGGCTAGTCAAAGTGTAGCCTGTGGAAGGTCAACATTACCATCACTTGAGAGATGTTAGAAATGCAGAATCTCAGGCCTCATCTCAGAGCTACTGGGTTAGAATCTGCATTTTAACGAGATCCCCAATGATATACATGCATGTTCAAGTTTGAGAAATACTGCCTCAGAACACACACACACACACACACACACACACACACACACACATTCACCAAGACAGAGCTAGTGCCTCTGCTCTCCTGTACTTCCATCAAACCATCAAGGGGTTTGACGATTCTTCGCCACGACGGCTGCCCTCAATTTTTGTCTCACTCCAAACTTTTCAGGGAACAGAGCTCACGAAGAACAGACCCTATGCGATTTGTCCCAGGTCTCACGTTCACTTTGTACAGGCTGAGCCCAGCACCACCCAACTCAAAATGGCAGGTGGGATTATATGCGAATGCCCTTAGCACAATCACCACTTAAAGAGAGTGCAGAAGCAACCAAAAATACAACATAAGGAAGAAAACACTCTTAAAATGCAATTTAGACAAGTAAAAGCAAGACCAATCACCGACGGGCATTTGTAAAAGCTATTTACCACATGTGCCTAATGACCATGCAAGACAATCATGATTAAGGAAATCCTTTAACATGCAGCTAATTACTTTGTAATGGTTTATTTGATTACATGACTGGTAATCCCAAACTCATAGTCAGGGCTAAATTTTGGACTTTTGTCTTCACATCTCTAGGATGGACATGTAAACAGGTTCCCTGCTCAGAAGCTGGAAAAGGTGAAAGAGATTCTTACTCTTAAGTCTAGGCTGTGGTTTTGATAAGAGAGAAAAGGTCTTTAAGCACTGCTGGCTCTGGGAAGAGCTTGTTGTGGGTACCAGACTCGACTCATCTTTCTAGGTCCAACTGAAGTGTCCCGTCCTTTGAGACATTTTCCCAGAAATCATCACTCTCTATTCTGTTTCTCATGGCATTTTCTTTAGACTTCTATTGCGGCTCTTAGGGAGGTAAGAGAACTTATGCATCAGGAACCCAGGCTTGGCAGCCTAACTATATGAGTCTAAATTCCCCCTCTGCCTGTTACTAGCTGTGTGACCTTAGCCATGTAACTTCCCTTCACAGCTGTAAAATGCAAAAACCTGTATCACAGACTTATTGTGAAGATGACACGAGATAATTCATATAAAAATTACAGTGCCTGGCACATCATAAATACCCAATCAATGGTAGCTATTATTACTAGCACTTCACAAAGTCTGGCTTCAATTAGAGTTGGTTGTATACATGTCTGTCTTCCCCACTAGACCGTGAGCAAACTGTTTATATCCCACACATCTGGCATAGGGACTTACAAATGGTAGACACATAATAATATTTGTCAAACTGGTTTGAAGGTATGCCAGGAAGAGGAAAGGGAGGGCGCTAGAAATAAATTTAATGTACTTTATGATGTTATCCAGGATCAACCTCTATAGTGTTTGTTTTTCTTCTATTACCAGACTATGTTATCTTAGACTACGCTATAAAATGGGGCCAGGGAGACACTACTTCTAGAACCAGATGTTCTGTTCAGAGAGGAGGTGGTTGTGCTATGAAGCATCTGAATTGTCCCCTGGCTGAGGGGGAAGTAGGCACTGAAGTGCAGCCAGAGCCAGGCTGGCCAAACTGGGTACCCTAGCATGGGGTCACATCAGCTCTAAATATCACCCACCTAGTAGGGATGCATTTTGTTTTTCAGTGTTTTCACTTAGAGCGACGTCTTTATAAATAGTACAAAAGACCTGTATGTTCCGGTGGGAACGCTCCAGCAAACTAGAGTTCCCGTTTTAAACCAGCTTCCTGACTCTTGGATTAATGTCGACTAAAATAATACCTGGTTTATTAAACATTTATTAACGGTCATCTATATGCTAAACATTGCTCTAGACACTACAGATCCAAAGGTAAAGGTGAAAAAAGAATTATAGTTGAGGGAAGGGGGAGGCAATACAGAGGGCAGGAATGTGAACAAGCATGACAAGCCACCTTCAGCATTAAGTAAGTGGTGAGGTGTTGTAGAAACATCTAAGGCTCGAAGGGTTAGAGAAGGCTTAAAGGGGAAATTAACAACCAAGATGAAGCTTGAAAGAGTGATCGCGACAGCTAACATTGACTGAGCACATATTATATGCATGACACCCTATTCTAAGAACCTTGCATAAATTCCTCTTAGAGCTTACAATAACCCTATGAAGTGGCTATTGTTATCCTCTTCATTTAACAGCTGAGGCAACTGAGGCACACAGTTAGTAAATGCTGGAGCTGGAATTCAAACCCAGGCAGCTTGGCTCCAGGCTAAAGGGGAAGGAGAGCACCAGAAAGGCCTTTAAGGCAGAGTTAAGAACTCTGCAAACAGTCTGAGAGGAAAGAACCAAGGTTTTTCCGGAACTGAAAGTGGCTGGGGGTGGGGACAGAAGTTCAGAAATGACTGGGCTTGCTCTGCAGGTTAGAAGGGAAACCAGAGCCCCGGGGATTTCTGGTCTAGTCTAGCAGTGTGATTCTTGTCACCTAACTCCTAGCCTTATTCGCTCCCTTATGTAAAAGGCAATAATGACAATACCTGGGCTCTGCCACAGAAGGGCCATGAGCACGAAATGGAAAAAAAAAAAGCATGCAAATTAGATAGGAAAGGATAGATTCCTTCCGAGGCTTGAGATGTCATCAGTATCATTTCCCCAGTAGCTTCAAGGATTCGCAAACCCAGAATTAACGGTGTCCAATCGCCAGCCTGCAAATTCACCACTTACTGTAGATCCCAAGGCAAGCGAGTCTCCCCTTATCTCAACTCCATCATCTAAACAATGGGGATGGTCATGGAGCATTCATTTCAAAAGTTGATGTGAGGAATAAATAATAACACGTGTAACATTCTGAGGACAGCTCCCGGCAGAGTAAAAGGCTTCGGGAACCTTAACCGCTATCATTATTACCCTTATTAAGCAATCCGTTGGCTACTCATCCCATTCCTCCGTGTTCCATGTGATAGAAAACGTGTGGGGGTATTAAAAATTAGAGAGAATGAAGGAGGTTTGCAACCCTACACGCCCACAGTGCTGCTGAGATTCTTCCTGGTTTCCACCGGCTGGCAAGCATCGGGCTCTCGGTCCAGGCAGAAAATGCCCAAAAGAGGTAAAAGACAGAGACTGCACACCATCTGTGCAAACCAGGCTGCTCTTGTAGTTTTTAGACAAAACCTAAATATAGTCAGTCAGATATGCCTTGCTTTTTAAAGATAAAACCGTTTTTCCCCTCCACCCGTTCTCTCCCCTCCCTCCCTTTCCACCACACACACACACACACACACACACACACACACACACACACACACACACCAAGAAACTTTCAGTCTTTTGCAAAACGTACTCCGGGGTCTTGTTGTGACAGCCTCCAGCCACATTAACTTCTCTAACTCCCTACAGAGAAGGCTTTGCTAATTTCACAACAGGAAAGCACGCAGGAAATTCGAGAACAAAACAAATCTACACACGGTGCCCAGCATCTTCAAGCAAATACGCTGAGGTACAGACCCGAAGCAAGATGACTCTGGACTGTAAATGAGGCAGCTGCCTCTTAAAACTGCAAGGGGGACGGAAGAAGTCATTTGCCTCTAAAAAACCAGATCTGAATACAAATGGTAATGAATATTCATGAGCCCCTTCAACTGCCTCTTGAGCCACCCTCGACTACAACCGCTGGGCTTTGCTTCCTAAAAAGTTTCCCAAAGTTCTTTCTCTGCCTCCTCTCTGGAGGAGAGGGTGGGAAAGTTCATTTAGGGCTTTTTGCCTCTTGTTCTTTCAAGTACTTGCTTTTAGTCTGGGCGTTTGGTTTTTTGGTTTCTTTTTTTTTTTCTTTTCCTTTTTTTGTTTTGTTTTGTTCTTAAGGATTCGGATCAAATCAATTTTGCTCTTACCCTTTACATCTTCCATAATTGGCAGCTTTTGTGTTCTTCCTCTTTGCTCTTTTTTTTCAGCCTCTGCTTGCTGTGGTCCGATTCTGAGAGAGAGGTACTAAAGGAACAGAGATATAACTAACAGACCCTCGAGCTCGTGGGAGGGGCTAAATTAGCCATTCGAAAGGAACCTCGTCTAGGTCTTTTTCATTGACTGGGAACGACAGATTGGTCGAGGAGTCTAGCTGCTCACTTCCCTAAAGCTACAAGAAGGCTTCCCGAGGTTGTGACTTTTGGTATTCTTGAAATGACATATGTTCAAATATCTCTCGCGCGCTCTCTTCCTCTGTTACAGAAATCCATTCCCTCCCCCGCGCCCCCCCCCCTTGAAAAATGTATCCTGGCTGCGAGCAAAAATGCTAGTTACTTATTTCACTTTTGAAGCCAGATAACAAGGAACTTGTTACCTTGATACCTACTGGGCAAACTGGGGGAGACAAGGACAGTGCTGCCTGCACCTTAAAGCTGATCAGTTCTGGTCCCCTGATTAGTGAATCCCTTTACACAGCTTATTAGACCAGAAGAGCAACGGATCACCCAAGCGACAAGCTCGAGGCAAGAGAAGTCGTATTATTGGACGCAAGGAACCATAGAGGAGGCTGCTTGCTGGGAACAGCTCTCTAGCTGTATAGACCAAGAGGTCCACCTTTTTTCCTAACTCTGATCCCCTGCCTCTGAAGTCTTCTGAGAAGGAAGTGCCACACCCAGGCTTTGCCACGATGACCCAAACGTAGATGAGAAGCTAACCAAACAGAACATTTTAAAATTGCTTATAGGAAGTTATTTTGAAAACAGGACAAGAGCTAACCCACCAGAGTAAGGTAAGTCCTCAAGTTCCAGGACTCCCTGGACAGCTGCTCCTTCCAGGAGGCTGTCAGAAAGCTTAGCACTTTAGGTTTGAAAGAAACCTCAGACATCGAGTCTAACCAAGATTCGAGATGTGGAAATGTTAAGCACACACGCACATTCAAACAGAGAGCAGGTAGCTGTTCTCCTTTGCTACCATGCTCCCCAGCACGTAACAGTTTCTCCCCCAGTGCAGGCTCTCAGTATATACTTGATGAGGGGTTGAATTAACGAATGAAGAGCAGCAGAGCAGGACCGTGGACCTGCTTTCCTGAATCCTAGTTCATGCTTTTTCTACATTGCTCCTCCAGCATGAGAATTTTTGTCTAAAGCCAATAATATAAACCAGTAAATTTGTGACCACCGAAGACTGTTTTTGACTATATAGAAAACATGCTTAATTATACAGTCATGCGTTGCTTAATGATGAGGATACGTTCTGAGCAATGTGTGGTTAGGCAATTTTGTCCTTGTGCAAATAGATATAGTCCACTTACACAAAACTATAAGGCCTACTATACACGTAGGCTGTGTGGGATAGCTTATTGCCCCTGGGCTACAAGCCGGTACAGCATGGTACTGTACAAAACAACACAAGATTAAATCAAGCACAAGAGAAAATGATGCAATCAAGAGATGCTGTAAACACGAGATGTATGAGGCTGCTGCCGGTGTGACATGGCATACTGTTTTCCAGCAAACCTTTGTTTTATAAGTAGGGAGAGTACACTCTAAAATAATAATAAAAAGTATAGTATAGTAAATACATAAATCAGTAGCATAGTTGTTTATTATCATTATCAGGTATTATGTACTGTACATAATTGCACGTGCTATATACGCTTACTTTTACACAATTGACAGTGCAGTAGGTTTGTTGAGACCAGCATCACCATAAAAACACGAGTAGTGAATGCATTGTGCTGTTGTAGGAGGACCAGGTGAACGAGAGGGAAAAGAGCACTCCGAGCAGAGGAAACAACTTATATAAATCCAGAGTCATGAAAGGACTATGGGTTTGGAATTATAATTCATTTTTAAGGTGCAGGGACCGTGTCTACAGAGGTACAGAGAGACCTTACATATTCCATGATAGGAATTTGAATTTTATTTTATGGGTGATAAGGAGACTAGAATTGTTTAAGCCAGGGAATGACATTACCAGGTATGCATTTCAGAAAGATCATCTGGGCAGCAGAGTGAGAGAGAATGAAGGTATAGGTAGAAAAAAATGAAACTTCAGTCATTCTAAGAATTTATCAAAGACCATTTTATTATTAAAAGAAAGATAAGTATCTTCACCTCTTTCTAACAGTTTCCTCCATCTCCCTGAGTGCAGTTTTTATTTTCTACTTCCTATTACAAATAATAATAATAATAATATAAATGATAATTTTTTTGTTCAGAAATAGGATTTATTTTTTAAGGTAAGTTCCCAGGCCTTTAAAAAGATGCACAAAAAACCCCCATTATTCTTGGATAAATGAGAAGTAACATTTACTTAACTATAGTGTTTTCATGATGCAGAGGGAGGGTGTGAACACCAGAAAATATAATTAAAGTGTAGTACAGAGCATGTTACCAAAAAAGCATCAAATGTCAAAAGGTTAAAAAAATGTGAGTTGGGGCTAAAACCATGCTTTTGCTACTGTATATTCAACTCTGATGAACTTCGCATTTTTACGAAATGCTAGATTTGACCTCTTCTGGTTGAACCAGAAGTTGGGTACTTTACTCTCAACAGCTTCTCTCTCTATGATGAAATTGAAAGAGATTGAGTCAGTTGTCAAAGTAATTTTTAGTCAATGACATGATGTCTAAGTATAACATGATAGGAGTCTTTGAATTTTAATTCTGTTTGAAATAGACAACTGTAGCCCCAGTGCCCAGTGCCCCACTGCCTAAGTATAACATGATAGGAGTCTTTGAATTTTAATTCTGTTTGAAATAGACAACTGTAGCCCCAGTGCCCAAAGTGGGCTCTCCTTGACAATGCTCAGGTGTTGACCTGCTTCTTTCACTTACCCCCTCACTCACTCTGGATCTTTCCCTTGGTCACTCTTTTCTCTTTCTAGCTTTGATGGTCTGTTCTCCATTCTGTAGTTCACAGGATGTTCAGTGGACATGCTTTTTCAAATATTTCTCTAAAACAATGACGTCAAGACAGTCATAAACCCATTAAAAAAAACGGTTGTTTTTTCCAAATATCCCATTATGTTACCAAAAACAATTCTACCACAATAGGACAAATATCAAACCAATATTCTTTATTAGAGATGGACTTTAAACTGGCTCTAGAGAGCGCATCCTTTGGATTTTTCATGTACTGTAATTAGTTGTTATTATAAATGCAAAATCCTGTAACTATGAACCATTTAGTAAGTTAAAGAGTCTTGTTGTACAGACTCAGATTTATTAAAGCATCAAATATTTATTGAGCACATACTATGTATTGGGTCTTTGGAAAAATCATGACGCATGTTTGCAACAGATGGCACTAGTTCATTTTTGGAAGTACTAGAGTTATTCGTATCTATATTATTGTTATGTCATTTGACAGCTGACAGTTCTAGCTTCATTCTAAAAAAAATTGAGCGATTTGGTTGAGTTTTGGAGATTTTACAACAATTTGAAGATGGAAGACCAAACTGTGCATTTTTGCCATATTTTACTATTTTACTTCCATAAAGAGAAGAATGCGCATCAAGCTTGTGAAAAGTTGCATAAAGTTTATGGTGATAATGCTCTACATGAACGTCAGTGCCAATGATGGTTCACGAAATTCCGTGCTGGTGATTTTTATCTCAACAACGCTCCTCGGTCATGGAGGCCCACCGAGTTTGATGACGACAAAATAAAGGCATTGATCAAGTCAAACCCACGTTACACGACACGAGAGATTGCAGAAACATTGAACATTCACCATTCAAGCATTCACGACCACTGAAGAAGCTGGGATACATAAGCAAGCTTCATATTTAGGTTCTGCATGAACTCAAAGAAGTTCATTTGACAATGCATATATGCTCATTAAATGTGAGGAAAACGATTTTTTTTTTGAAGTGACTCATAACTGGTGATGAGAAGTGGATTGTTTACAACAATGTGCAAATGGTCTTGGTCCCGATGTGATGATTTGCCTCGAATGATATAAAAAATAGACATTCATCAGAGGAAAGTTATGCTCTCAATGTGGTGCAATTTTAAAGGTGTCGTGTTTTTCGAGCTCCTACCAAGGAACCAAACAATCAATTCGAATGTGTACTGTTGGCAATTGGACAGTTTCAACGAATCCATCATCCAGAAACCTCCAGAGCTTGTTAACCGTAAAGGAGTTGTGTTCCATCATGACAATGTGAGACCACACACAAGTTTGATCACTCGTCAAAAATTATTGGAGCTTGGATGGGATGTGTTGCCACACCCACCATACTCGCCTGACCTTGCGCTGTCAGACTTCCACTTGTCTCGCTTTCTTCAAAACTCCTTGCATGGTATAACGTTCAATTCAGATGAGGCTGTAAATCAGCACCTTGTACAGTTTTTCGCAAATGAAGACAGGTCCTTCTATGAACGAGGAATTATGAAGCTCACTGAATGATGGCAAAGTGTTATCGAACAAAACGGACAATATATCATTGATTGATCTTTGTTCTTTATATAAATAAATGACCTTTGAAAAACATAGACAAAATACGTCATGACTTTTCCGAAGACCCAATACATACCCTTCACCATTCAGCTTAAGTATCTAGTCCTTGTGAGGCTTTGCCTGACCTCTCTTCACTCCTCCCACACTCTCCGCACACATAGCACTGACCCACAGAAGAGATGCCAGTCATATTATCATGATGTTTTACAATCTCGCTTATGTCTTAGACTATAAATCTTGGAGTCACATTTGAATCCTCTTTTCTCAAAATCCAAGTCCTATACTTGAGCAAATTATTGGGTTTCCATCTTCAAAATATATCCAGAACCTGACCTCTTCTCATTACTTCCACTGCTACCACACTGGTCCAAGCCACACCACCTCTCACCTTGTTTATTGTGATACCCTTCTCCTCGATTCTGCTCTTAACCCTGTTCAGTCTGTTCTCAACCCAGAACCCATAGTGATACAGTTAAAACAAAACAAAAGAGTATTTCATTGCTCTGCTCAGAACCATCCAATGGCTCCCATCTCATTCCAAGCAAAACTGAAGTCCTTTTAACTGGACTGCTCCCTTTCACCTCTCTGACTTTTTTTCCTACTACTTTCCTCTTCTTGCCCACTCTGTTCCAGCCTCAGGGTCTTTGTGCCTGCTGTTCCTTCTGCCTAGAACGCTGTTCTCCCAAATATCTGCACAGCTCATTCCCTTATTCCCTGTAGGTATTTACTGAATTATTACCTTCTGCCCCAGCACAAGATTGTGATCAGTAAATACTATTTTGCACTAAAACAAACCAAGGCTCTTTGGAAAAATCACTGATTCCAAGTCTGAAACAGGAAGTGTATAAGATGAGACTGGAATATTTTGTCATACCAGAAAGCAAGGACACTATCGAAAACTACTAGGGTTGTGTCAAAAGTACTCAGGGGCCAACTGCAAGTGGCTCCTACTAGCCAAAGTAGTAAGAATTTGAGCAGCAATGAGAAAGAATAACTGAAATGGATTGAAACACATCAGATATGTTGACACCCAGGTGTTTTATAGAGATACTATAAAGAAATCATTGTTCACCTTTGGAACCAATCCATTATTCTGAAAACAAGTAAATAAAAGGGGGAAATATCAATACTCAACATGCCTTTGTTGCATAAACTGTACCACAAGACAACCAAATATTTGATGAGGGAAAGTTTCTCTTTAAAGTATTCTAGATAATAAAAGAATAAAATTGATAGCATTAGGGTATCATCATTGTACAAACACCTAACAAAGTAATGAAGCTAAGCAGTAATCAACAATGACTGCTTATGTCACAAAAGGAAGTACAATATTCATTGCAGGCCTTCTGAGGTAAGCACACACTGAAGTAGTAGTGCCAAAAAAACTGAAGCCTCTGGATCTAACTACCAGTTTACAGGATACAGAGCACAGAAAACCATGTTAAAAGACACTATAGGAATTCAATCAATAAAATTTAGTCTGGAGGAAACACTGTAAAGCCACTCAATTTTTTAACAAACTGCAGGGAAGAAAAAAGAGGAGGAGGTACCTGGAAACTAGATGAGATTTCAAAGACAAACCAACTAAATGTAATATCTGGACCTTAAATTCTGATTCAAACCAATTTAATAGAAACTCTAAGACACTTGAAAACATTTGAACATTGGATATTTTATAATAGTAAAGAACTATATATTTTTAAAGCATAATAGTATTGTTCAAAAGTCCTTATCTTTTGGTGATATACACTGAAATTTGTACAGAAGAAATCTGAGATTAGCTTCAAAGAGTGGAATAGTAAATGAGGTATAGATAAAACAAGGTTCGGGATGAGGTGATCATTGTTGAAGTTGGACAATGGGTACATAAGATTTGATTTACTATTTACTTTGATGATTATCTGATGATATGCAAGTTATATCATGGAGTTATTCCAGGGCTCTAAAGAACGTGATTGAATATTTACTAAGTCAGTAGCTATATACAAAATTGGCTTGGGGTGGAGGGTTGGCAAGGTTCAGTTTAAAAAATGCTATGATTTGGCAATACGATCATCACAAAATGGGCTGAGCATTTCATTCAAAAGGCAAATAATCAGATGAAAGAGATTCTTTGCAAGAAAAAGAAAAGTCATTGAACAACAAACTGGTCAAAACTGAAAAGCTTACACCAATTAAGCCAGAAAATATATGTATTCATTCAGGAATTTGTGTGTAGGACAATAATCAGGCAGTAATATCAAGATGTTCTCAGGTTTCTTTGTGGAACTTGAAGTGTAGAAGTCAGGAAGTGTTAGGTAAGACAAGGGTTTCAAGGTCTGGACAGTTCTTACTAAATGCTGTTCTTGCTAAATGTTAAAATTTTGCACAGTATTTTGCAGACACAGCTGTAAACAGGATGAGTTGGACAGGAACCCAACCTATAAGTGTAGCCCACTGCAAAGAAGAGATCAATATGTAATTAGCCAAATAGTGTATATAAGCAATGGCTAAGCCTCCCTTCAGGGAAACAGCTTGGAACGTGAATCCCGCCTCCTTTACTTGCTGCAAGCAAATAAAACTACCTAACAACAACCACGTCTCATTCTCCAATGGAACACTGAAGTTGCGAACCCCTTGTGTTCAGTAACCGAAGGGCCGTGTCCACGGTGTGATTTTCTGTCCCATGTGAAATATCCACAGTGTGTTTGACAACTTCAGGCAATCTACGCACACCCAACAGTGACCAAGCAGAAATTACATAAATTGGACAGAATACTAATGGTAGTTTCTGCATCCCTGGGGGTTCGGGGGCAGATAGTTAGTTGGTGGGAGGGGGTGGCGTGTGGGCACTATGGTCTCTACATTGTTTCTAATTCTCCGTTAAAAAAGACGTCTATTGATAAAACTCATGAAAGGTGGCACTCGGGTTTTATGTATCTTAAAATGAATGTCCAGGGAAAATATTGTACAAAATGACATGTTTCATCAGTTCCAAGAATGCATTTATTTATTCATTCAGCTTTTATTATATTAGAATAAAATGTTCTTCATAATCTTTGATACAGTGTTCAAAACATTACGATCTGTTGGTATTTTTTAAACAGTCCTTGTTCATGGTGATTTCAAGGCTAAAAGAAGACTAAACTGTGGGGTTTTATAATTGCTAGGGAGGCCATAGGCATTTAAATCACAGTACTTCAAGATTCATGGTGTAAAATGTTATATGTCACATGGCAACTGACAAATCTAATCTCAGCAGTTCATAGAGTTTTCCCCCCAACAATAGACCCAAGCCCCATCTTCTTAAACCCCCTATAAACCAAGAAACCAAGTCAGTACTATTTGGTGTTGGTATATGAATAGTCGACAAAGAAAATTGCCAGCACATTTTGAAAATCATATCAAGTTTTCTTGACACTTTTTGACATTGTGCTTTGACAATCTATCAGCACTACATACACATCTTATCAAAAGAGAAACACAGAATTAACTCAGTTGAATTTGTACTTCTCTACCATCAATAATAACCTCTGCCCCACTCCTTTGCTTGCTTACACTTATCTAGAGATGATAAGAACCCCTGTGAGGAATAGAAAATAGCGATGGGGTGGATCTAAAAGTGCTCTGAGAGTATTTAGAATGCATATGGGTTCAGAAAATGGCCCTTCCCTTCTTTTAGGAGAAAAGTAGGAGAGACACTGTCTCTCAGAGCAGAACTATGGTTCACAACCCTGGCTGCACATTATAATTACTTGGGACATTTCAAAAATGGTAGTGCCCATCTCCACCCGTGGCATTTAATTTGGTCTGGGATAGGGCTCAGGCAAGGTTTTGTTGTTGTTGTTGTTGTTGTTGTTGTTGTTGTTGTTGTTGTTGTTTTCTAGGACCCAGATGATTTTAATATGCTGCCAGGGCTTTAGAATTAAGTATATTCTAGGTTCAAACCTTTACTGTGTGACCTTAGACATGTTAGTAAGCCTCTCTGAATCAGTTTCTTTATCTGTAAAATAAAGGTTGTTGTTGTTTTTTTCTTTAAATCTACTTCATAGGGTCATGTAAGGGAAAGGTTAGAATAAATAAGTGAGAACTTCCAACAGACACCTTAGCACAGAGCTGGCACTCAACAAATATATGCTAGATCTATCTTCAGATTAAACAATATGTTGTCTTCTTGTGTCTCTTACTTCTCCCCCCACCCTCACCCCCGCCCCAATCCAATATCTTCCATTAATTTTTCAGGTGTAACCCAGAGACCCTAAGGGAAATGAGAACAGAAGCTTCTTCCTTCTTTGAGCGGCACAAAGAGCTTCTCCATCCCCTTTCCCAAATTTAAAGTGATCTTATATATATTCACCAGCAACTGAGGAACTGGGGCCATGTTGAGACAGGAGAATGGGGAGTGAAGTATGACCTGGGGCAGGTAACCCATGTCTTTGTCTTTCCAGGATAAGCCAGTGGCTTTGGTAGTCACAGAGGAATGCCCTGAACTCTAAGCAAGAGGAACCCCCTGAATGTTGCAGAATGGCCAGCTCTTCAAAGGAGAAGTACGTGTATGTGACCAAACAGTGGTACCGGAAGAAGGTAGGCTAGAGCATATAGCACAGCAGCTTCAAGCAGAGCAGACATGTAATAAGGAGTTTGCAGAATTGAAATAAAGGTCCTAAACTATAGGTAAACGTCTAACCTGATCCCAGTACTTGGTGAAGTCAGTGTCGTAGAGGCATTTTCTTAGTTTACATCAAGTGTTTCAAAACTGATACATAATCACTCTTATTTGAGTTACAACTCCTACCTCTCTCTTCCCCAGCATGAGCTGAAATCTTATATTTTCTGTTGAAACATCCTCTTTGCCTCCTTCATCCTACTACTCCCACCCCAAGTACCCCATCCCTCTAAATGTCTCAAGGTCTGCAGAGATAATGAAATGTCACCTCCCTAAAAATGATAAGATTGTATTGCTACTTCAAGAGGCATGCCCAAAATCCATGAGTTACAGTTGCAATAACTAATAACAACTGTGACTTCTTTAAGGTCAAAGACGTTTATTTCCAAAGAAAGTACTCACTATCTATAAAAGCTCAATCAATTTATAAAAGCTCCAAAACAGTTAAAAAAATTTTTTTAAGTTAAATTTAGGGGTGGCCGGTTAGCTCAGGTGGTTAGAACGCAGAGCTCATAACACCAAGGTTGCCTGTTCGAGCCCCACATGGGCCACTGAGTTGTGCCCTTCACAACTAAATTGAAACAACTACTTGACTTAGAACTGATGGGTCCTGGAAAAGCACACTGTCCCCCAATTTAAAAAAAAAAAAGTTAAATTTAAATAGAAACAGTAAACAGATCAGTGGTTGCCAAAGATTCTTTGGGATGGGAGCAGAGTTGAATATTTTTTAGGGTGGTGACACTATTCAGTATGATGCTGTGATGGTGAATACATAACAGTATGCTTTTGTCAAATCTATAGAACTTTAGAGGACAAAGAATGAACCTTAATGAATACAAATTTTTAAAAAGTCATTCAGGGGTGCACAGGTCAAAGGTCACAGCGTCCTCCCACTGGAGCTCTTGGAGTTTGTGTGGAAAGGCTTCCAGTCTCTAGCCGATATGGCTCCTCTAACTCCAGTGCCTTCTTGCATCCCCTCTGGGCAGCTTTCCAGAGCCTGTTGGATGCCCAGGAGGACTAGGCCGTGATAGATCACCCAGACTTGAAACATATGGACCCAGTGGTGTTAAAATACTGTCATGCAGCAGCTGCAACTTACATACTGGAAGCAGGAAAGCTAAGAGCTGACAATTCAGCAACTCTAAGCACTTATCTAGAAGACTAAGTTTGGTAGAGCGTGAAGAGAATTGTTTTGCACAGAATATCAGAATAATACAAATTCTCTAGAAATCTTACTGAAAAGTATAGGACGATCCCCCCGCCTCCTCATATAATTGATGTTTCGTGGCGTTTGGAATATCAGATAAAGGCCAATTAACTTCATAAAATGTACAGACTTGCATATTTAGTGACTGAAATATAGAGAACACGGATTCTCATCCCACCCAGAGATTAGCTATAGTTGCAACATGGAACAATTACAGGACTTAGTAGTTTCCCTACTTAAAGATGCTTGGAAAAGCCGAGAAAGAGCAACTCAGTTGTAACTGATCTGCCTGGGTCTAGAAAACAACGAACACCTTGCTGTTAATGTGACCATCATTTGTGCAAGCCGGATGTCCTCCTTGTCAACGAAAAAAATGTTTCCTTTTGGATTTATGCCATTCATCAATTTTGACACTGTTTTACACTTGTAAAAGAGTTAAGAGGGAAATCCTGCCTAAGTATTTGAATCTCTAGTGTTAACTGTACATCGATCCCATTTTGATCTTTTTCAAGTCTTATGAAAGGAAATAGATGGTATTTACGCTGAATAAATAAGTGGTTAAAAAAAAAAAAAGAAAAAGCCATTCAGGAGGATCCCAGAATGGAATGTAGATTGTGACAAAAGAATCTAGCTGTGTTACAAATGTATGAGACAATCTCACTGAAGTGGCTAAGGGAAAAGGGTGCTGACCTAAGTCATTTTGGAAGCGAGCAAAGTTTATAAGATGAAAGGCAAAAGGAACTACACAAAACCACATTATTCTACTTGATAACTCTGTTTCCCATGGGGATACAGGTTCATAATTCTGACAGCACTACATTTATACTAGAATCGAATAATGAAGTACAGGGATGACAACAGGAGTCAGGGTTCTCACTGCTGGAGTGGAAGGTTTCAGACAAGTGAAGGGAGGTGGCTAGAATGATCCATGTGGTAACGCATCAGAGTTGAAGACATCAGTATGAACTCATGTTTAGTTTAATATACAGATGGATAAATACAGTAATACTTATAGTTGTGTATATACAAAGTTTAGAATATTTGTTTCCTTGCTTTAAACATTTGAAGCAATGATACCCAAGTAGCAATGAGAACTCCCAGCCTCCAGATCGTTGTGTTCTAAAATAATTCTCCAAGTGAGCGCAATAATGGTGCCAACTTGGGCCAGTGAAGCAACATTCTCCACAGCTAGACTGAAGAACAAAAGGACAGCAACTTGTCTGTTCCCCTTCCCCCAATTCCCCAGCGCTATTCCCACCCCCAATTCCCCAATTAAAAAAAAATCTTAAAGGAAAAAAAATAATAAATAAATAAATAAATAATAAAATAATTCTCCAATGAAAGGAACCAGAGCTCCCTGGAGAAATGGCTAATTCTAGGACTGGGCAGACAAGGTAAGCCTGGAGCATCTTGTAGTGCCAGAAAATCAGGACGTAATTAAAAAAAAAAAAACCCACAGTGATGGGGGTATTTCAAATTGACACAGGAGCCAACTGTACAAGCTCCCAGTGGCCAAAATTAGAACAATTTGAACAACAAAATAAAATAACCCAAAGTATACAATAAGTATCCATGAGTCTGTGCTGATATAAATTATTGAATAAATAAAGAAAGAAGAATAAATAAAGCTCCTGTTCAGAAGCACAAATACTCTGCCCTCTAGAGGGTGGAACATAGCACTCCCTAAGTGTGGGCTGCACATAGTGACTACCTTCCAAAGAGGAGTATGCGAAGGGAGGAAGAAAGCGATGTTATAGTGGAGAAACCTGACCAACATGACCTCAGCCAAGTCATCAAGGTCAACATCAACAGTGATAGGTCATGCTGATAATACATACCTTTGATACGATGTGATGAAAATAGCACTTCACTACAGTGGTCCTCCTCCAAAACAAATACATAACCCCAGTATAACTGTGAGAAAGACAGGCAAATCTCACTGAGGGACATTCCACAAATACCTGACCAATATTACTCAAGGTCATCAAAAACAAGGAAAGTCTGAGAAAAATGCCACAGCCAAGAGGAGTCTAAGAAGATTTGAGGATTCAATGTAATATGGAATCCTGGAGGAGATTCTGAAACAGAAAAGGGACCTTGGGTAAAAACTAAGGAAATCAAATAAAGTGTGGACTTTAGTTCATAATAATATATCAATATTGGTTCATTGATTGTAACAAATTTACCACTCTAAGTTGTTAAGGGAAACTGGATATGGAGTATATGGGAACTTTCTGTACAACTTCACAACTTTTCTGTAAATCAAAATCTCCTCTAAAAAAGTTTATGTTTTAAATGTTAAGTTAAACATTATATAGGTGTTTAAATGCAGCTGTTGTACCCAAACCTCTTGCTGAAGCACATCTTTATTAAAGAAACTGCTTAAATGGACATGGTTTTGCAAAAGCATTTGTTACACATGATTTCTTGTTCAAACAGAATTCATTGTATCTACATCCAGCAAAGCAAAGTTAACTCGGGCTGTGTGCCAAGACACGGAAATAGCCTTGTTATATAGACTCAGTGTGATAATGGTAGTATTCAGATCTTTCTACCCATGACACACAATATTCCCATTGGTCTAAAAGAAAAAAAAAGCCTCAAAGTTGATTCTCCACTGGCTTAAAAAGTTTCCAAATAAGTGTCTCTGGGGAGAAGTCAAAAACTCTGGGGGCAGGGTTGGGCAGGAAGGAGTGTCAGCAACTGCTAGGTCCAGAAATTGAAAAAAATAAGAATAATAATAATAAAAGGAAGGAAAATGCCTACACTTCTCCAGAGAGCCACCCTTATATGGGAACATTGCCAGAGAACTTAAAGTAGTTCTGAGAAGAAAAAAGTTGAAGTTAACAAAAATTTACCACACTCAACCAACCCTCGGTATCCAGGATTGTATTTGTTAAGCATTCACGATTCCAAAAGGCATAAATTTCTGTCTTCTAATTCCAGACACTGCTGGTCATAGGAAGCAGGGGGGGAAATGTTAAAGAACACACGGCCCCTAGAATCTTACTTAGTTCAAGACCTTAGCAGCAGGACACACACACACCCAGTTTTTGAAGACAATAATAGCCCACAATACCAGGCCAGTCTATAGCAGGAAGTTCGCCTGTTACTGTTAGTGCCTCGGCCCCTGCAGAGATCAGCAGGGGTGAGAAACCCTGGAGGCAACGCTCAAGTCAGGCGCCCTGCTTTCCTTTACATTAGGCCCTTCTTCTAGTGGGGCCAGCAGAGCCTGAAGAAATAGGAGCGCAGGAAAAGAAAAGAGCGATACTCAGGCTTTTGAGATCATTACTTAGCCTAGGTGGTTCTCCCAGCTCACCCTTCAAGGTCTAGTTCAAACCTTAAATCTTTCATCTTGCAGCTAACCCTCCCTCCTCCAAATTCTGAGAGCATAATTCTCTTCTCGTATGCGCCAAATACGTTGTCACTTGCTTCATGCCATGCACTGCTAGCTTCTTTTCATGTGTAATATGTTTCATTGATACCATCTAGAGTCTGATTGCATAGTCTTGAGTCTGACTGCAGACGCTTTTCCCCTCCTCCCCATCCACTTTCTCCCATATCCCAGAGCCCCTAGTCCAGTGTTCTGCATAAGTGCCTAGTAAATAGCTGACCTCAATTAACTATTCTAATCTCCTTCAAATTTCCGTAAGAAAAATTAAATGTAAATCAGGTCTTTTTCACATCTTACCCTTCTAGCAGCCATTCGAAATAGCCAGGAGGTCGTCATCATTATGTCCGGCCTACCTATGGTGAGACTTGGTTTCAGGTGAGCATAGGTGTTCTCCCTGTCACCAGGAGGGTTATGCATTTCCCTGACCAAATTTGCCTTTCATGACTCTAGTCACACAGGGCTTCTTGGTTCCCAGCTGACTGACCACTGGCAGATGATGGTCCCTAGGCCTCTGGACAGTGCCTGCTGCTCTGGTCAAGCAGACTGAACCCAGCCCTGGAAAGCTCAGCCCCAGCACTCACCCTCACCTGGGCCCTGGGTTTGCCTAAACTCCCACCTCATTCATATCTGACACTTCCCTGATCTTGAGAAAGGACAGTATGTATTCTTCCCTGAGCCCTTAGCATTTAGAAATCCAGACAGACGTAGGACATCACTAGAAAAAAATCTGATCCTAAAACATCGAATGCAAGGTCTGATGCAAAACAGCGCCTTGCTTTTCCCCAAGAGACTGCTACCAGTCCAGGTACAGTCTACCCCCGATGAGCATCATTCATACATTCATTTACTCAACAAATATTTCCTGAATACCTACCATGTGTCAGGGCCTCTTCTGGGCATCAGGGTTCTCCTGATCTCTGGTCTTAATTTTCATACTATTCTCTTTCACCCTATCCTGGAAGTCCCAGTCCTTAGCTAATGAGTTCTGTCAGGTTTTCCTGTGACAGAATGGTAGTGGTGGTAAGATTCGGACCCTCGGGATAGCTCAGCATGACAACATTTATAAGACAAACATTTCTCCTGCTAATATGGCCATCTCTCATAGATCTCCTGTTGTTCAGTCACAGCGTCTTTGTCACTTTTCACCACCTCACCAAAGACCTCCTTCTAGCATTTTAACCTGATGTGGGCTGCCATAAGCTAACATGAGTGGCCGGCAGCCAGCATGAGTTGCCATGTGCTGCCGTGAGTGGCCATTTAATGGCCAGCGAGTGACTGTATCACCTGGGAAGAGCGCAATGATAATACCAACATGGGCCAGTGAAACGATGTCCTCCAAAACTAGATTGAAGAACAAATAGACAGCAACTTGTCTGTTCCCATTCCCCGGTTCCCCAACGCTGTTCCCCTCCTCCAATTCCCCAATAAAAATCTTTTAAAAACCCCAAAAATAATAAAAAAAACAAATCCAGGAAATTACCTGGAATGATTGACTAAATTATATTGCTGAGAGGGGCAAGAGTGCTAGAGTTTATATTTTGCAATAATTAGTATATATTTTGCACTGGCCAGCGGCTGGAGGGTAGGGCATTAATTGTTAGGTGTTCTGGGCCCCTGTGAACCCAAGTGAAGCATCTTCTAGCAGCCTGAGGGCCTGGTCACAAAAAGACACAAGGACAGGCTGTGGAGAGGGCACCTACACCATAGAAATACTAAAGAGATCCGAAGGCTTGTGAGTGTAGCACTGACTAATCTGCTGTAGGTAGTCTTGGAATTAGTATAAAATCATTGCAATTTTTACACAAAAACCTGTGTAGCACATCATGCATGATCATGAAAAAGACATGGAAGGATCCTCCTCTGGGAGAGGAATGGAGGGTGGACAGGAATGGAGGGAGGTAAAGGACTTTATTGGTTTTTTTAATACATTTTTATATTATTTTCACTAAATATTAAATATTTTCATTAAAATTTTAGTAGAAAAAATGAGCTAGACCCTTTTAATAGATGTACCCTTCCCAAGTAAAATTCTTTCTCAACACATGACTTGGCCACACAAATCTCTCCAAACTGAGATTTTTCTGATCTAGTTCAAAATATGTGACAATCCTTATTGTTTTTAAATTAATCGCTCATCATAGAACAGGCAATTTTCATTTAAAACCTTAAAAGGTTTTAAGCCAACTGGGAGTCCAGAATTAAATTAAAATTCACCTGCATTAAGAACTGTTACAAATAACTCATCTGAGTTGGGAATCAGATAAAAAGATATCTTCCACGCAACACTAAGCATGCTCGCACACAGTGACAAATACAGCATAACTTACAGTTCTGCCCGGAAACACAGATTTCTTTTGACGTTGATCGCCAAGACACATCCTGAATTTCAAAACATTAAAACTCTGTTTTTGTATCCAGTGTTTTAGAATCAAGGCTATACAGGCTATATATAGAAAACATCTCTAAGCCTACCCCCTCGGCTGTTCGCCATAATTTCTTCCAGGAAAAATAGAAATTGCATAGAGGTCCCCGCTCGAAGCCTCTGGAATGACAAAGAGAAAGCTGCCGGTGGAGAAGGGTGTCTGTGGGAGGGAGAGATGGGGGAGCAAAGAGATCTACACTGAGTGCCATAATGCCTTGCAGGCTAAACAGGGTTTTTTCTGTGCCTCCATAACCCAGAGGACGAACCACATGGATTTTACAGGATGTGCTCGAGCGTGACAGGCGACGAGAGAAAAGGAGAACGTATTATCGGAAAATACTTCATTAATACTCAGCTAACATAAATATTTACCACATGTACAATTATTTGTTATTGTGCTTTGTGTTGTGAAATAGGAGCAACCTAGAAGAGAATCAATTAGGAAAATAATCCCCCCCCTCCGCCCCCTTCTCTATTTAACTGCCTTCTGGTTCCTTCCTCTGCCTAGCTGGGAAAAAGCTTGGTGGAAAAGAAACTACAGTGCTCCCCAACAGCAAATAATATGCTGTGCTTTATGATAGCTGCGCTACATCACTTAGCCTCCCATACAGCCCTTGTCATATTCTGCTTTTTGTCTCAGTTATTTATCCACGGAGCAGATTCAGTCTTAATCCACCACATTTAGGTGTCCAAATTTTGTTAGCTTTGTTTTCTTTATATCAGTTGAAACCCATCTCAACTCCCCTGAGCTGGCAAGAAAGTCATGCACAATCATTACTGGAGTCCCCTTATCTCCCTGGTTTACACCAGAATCTGGGAGAAGCACAGGAATCAGAAACTGGGGAAATGACTTCTAGTCTCCCTCCTCCCTTGATCCTTTCTGATATTCTCACCGCCCAATCTTGAAATGTGACAGGCTTTCTGTTCCAATGCTACGCAGGGATGGGGGAGGGTTGGGAAGGGGGCTCTGCCTCAGCTGGAGGCTCTGGCACAGGAGTGGAGCCTCCCTAAGGCACCCTATGGCCATCCTTCTGAGACATTGTCACCCTGGACAAGACCTCAGGACCAGAGAGGGTCCCCACTACCCATGGCCCACCAACACAGCACAGCAGAATTTCCACTCTCTCTCCTGGCTCTCTAAGATACCTCTTTACTTGTTCCCTATTACCCTATTGCTTCAGGACATCTTGTGTAATTTCAACAATAAGCCAGGGTAAGATTGGGAACTCATAATAATTAACATCTTAACAAAGTGTCCTGCCAATTACACTGGTGTTATCATTCCTTCCCAACCAAAATTTCCCTTCAGTCCTCACCCCACCCTCCATCACTACTAGACTTGGCGTTCAGAAAGGGACTGTTTAGTGCTCATTTTGTATCCTCTAAAATATCTAACATGGGGATTCTCAACCACTGCAATCAAGAAATCAAATCTCTCTCAGCAGTCCCTCCAAATTTTTATTAACATGTAAAAAGGAAATGTATTTTTGCTACAAATGAGTATACATATTGTCACAGCAATGAATGCCTGAGATGTAAAACAAAGCACATGAGGCAGCTGGGTGTGGAGCAGCTTTTCTGTAACTAATGAGCATGAGGTTAGCATGTCATCATATCGGCACTACAGACAAACTGCAAGAACTGTGCCTTCAAGAAGAGCATGGGGCCGGCCGAGTGGCGCGGTGGTTAAGAGCTGGCTTGGGACGCCAGAGGGCCCCGGTTTGGATCCCACATATGAGGGCCAGTGACACTGCCCTCCACAGCTAAGATGCTGAACAACAGCTCAATCTAGAGCTGGGCTGCCGTGAGTTGCCAGCAACGGCAGGTGGGTTGCCATGGGCTACCGTGTGTAGCCAGCAGCCACTGTGAACGGCCATCCAGAAGCCACTACTGATCTGCCTCACCCGGGAAGAGCGCAATGATGGTGCCAACTGGGGCCAGTGAAGCAACGTCCTCCACAACTAGACTGAAGAACAAAAGGACAGCAACTTGTCTGTTCCCCTTCCCCCAAATCCCCAATAAAAATCTTAAAAAAAAAAGAAGACCATGGCCAGGGCAGAACCAGCTCTTCATAAACAGCAACCAACCTGAACAACAACCCACAGATAACCCTGAGGCCTTTTATTGACATTACAGTGGCAACTGCATTGTAATCATTGTTGGCCTGATTAGTGTTGCTTTCAATCGTTTAATTATCTCACAATATGTTTCAAAAAAATTCTAGAGTTTCAAGTGTGCTTCTAGCAGAGACTGCTAGAAGTTCACTCCTCTTATTCTCTTTTTCTTCCGAATTAAAAGAATAGCCATTGTTTAGCCTGGCATAGAGAATGCATTGCCCAGCCTGTCTTGCAGCTGTGTGTACACGGAATGGTGAATCACTCTGGAATGAGCAACAGTGGGTATCCAGGACTATGCCTGGCCTGAGGGGAAAAAAAGAGGAAATACGAGGTTCTTGGGACTCACAGAGTAAACCATAGTTACGGGAAACAGCTGACAAGAACTGTGGCTTTTGTATTGGGTTGGGGTCCCTAACAAGCAGACCCTGAAGCTAAGATTTCAGCACAAGCAATCCCAGAAGGCACTGGAAGGGGATAGGAAAAATGCGGTAAGGCAGGGAAGGGGGCCTATGCAGGGTGCATTGATCAACAGATCAGCGCTGAGTGCAGTTGGGGCTCAGTCTAGATAGGAACCTCTGGGAGATGGTATAAAGAACACAGCTCAGAGTTCAAGCCTAGGGGAGAGGAAGTGGGGATGTTTATCCAGGAATTCCCATACATTATTGGTTAAGGGCTGCTGCCTGGGAATATCAACTGTCCAGCATTTCTGCCCTGCCCTGTGCATGGGTTGGGCATGCTTTCAAGGCCAGAAAATTGCTTCAGGCTGAGAGTGGTAGGTGTTTACACAGGAAGGAGTCACCACCATGTATAAGGACTGGTGAGGACTGAGGGGCCACAGAGCTTGCTCCACCTTCAGTTAAGGAGTAGAGCAGCCACTGCAAATCTGTGGCCCAGCAGGAAAGGGGCTAAGGACTAAATACCCAACTGTGCTCTCCGCCCAGTCTCCAATCTCCTGCTGAACCTAACCAGAAGCCCGTCTATGCACCTCCCAGCACACAGAGCAGGGTGGAGGGGGATAAACAGTGGATCTGGGGAGCAAACCGAGTGTCCAGCACATCTGCCTTCCACGGTTTCCAAATCTCTATATTTAAAATCTTGGACAGCACTGTTTGACTATAAAAATATTGTGATACATTTATATATTCACTAAAACCAAAGAAACTTGCGACGAGAAAAGACCTTGGAAGACTTATCTGCGAGTCCAGCAGAAGAAAGAGCCCACAGAAATGAGAGGAGACTTAAGTTGTAATTCTGGCTCAAATAATTAGGAAGGATGCCACTTTGGGCAAGTCATTGAGTAGTTCATATTGTTTCCTGATCCTTTTGAGAGAATAAGGTCATGTTGATTTACCAAAACCCTTGTGAAAATGCTCTATAATTAGAAAGGTTATTATAATTACAAATGTGAGGTGTTGGTGTTTGTTTCTTCACTGTTTCAGACAGATGAGAAGCAGTGCCACTTTTAACCACATTATGGAAGGAAATGCCACTATTCTGTTTCATTGTTTTTTCAATTATGAAGACATTTACATACATATCTACCACCACAAATTTTTTATTAAATGGGACAGACTATAAATAAACAACATGTATTACATATAATTATTTTCTTACCACTAATCCCCCCCAACAACAACAACAAAATCTACATTCAATTAATTACACATAGTTTCTAATAAATAGTCACAGTCATTTTTTTTCTCTAGTCTCAACTGAGCACAAAGAGTCAGGGAGCTTTGACTAGAAATAAATGGCGAAGGTTTATTCAGGGGTCTTGGGGCATGCAAACTGGAAGCACAGCTAGGCAATACCCAAAGTGTTCTGAAGAAGAAAGAAAAGCTAAGTGTTCTTACAGTGAAAAGTACATTCTTGAGAAGATTCAGCCCAGCATACTTAACCTCTGGATTGATCTGACATAGTGATTTTCCAGATGTCCAGTGGTCTGGATAATGGATGTCAGGTGGTCTGGGCATGTGAACAGTCTTCCCTAAGTTCTTCAGAAGGATATCTAGAAGATTTACAGATATATATACCTCCAGGCACTGAAACACAACTAAAAAGTTCAAAAGTTTAAGTCCTCAGGCTGGGTAAATTAAAATAAAATCTGTTCCTCGTGCTTCAGACCATTTGATCTGAACCAGTTTTGTCAGCTTGACTACACAGACTCCATTTTAAATCAGCTTAGCTATACTGACTTCATCTTGTTTCCTCAGTCATTCCTCACTAGTTATTTCCTTTTATTTTTAACAGTGTGCTTTACTCTTTTAACCACTTCCTCTTTTATCCTTATGTGTGTCAGCATTTCTGATGGTCCAGTAATTATGCCAAAGCTCACAATTTTTTTTCTTTTCACTTCCCTCTTATACTGGGTAGAATATCTTCTATGTGTATTCACCAAATCCAAGGAAATAATTAAATTATAATTATTGTTCCTGAATGGGAATTTCAGAGTTTTTGCCTTGTTGCAAATCAGGAATCAGGATATCATTTAACCCAAAGAAATTCATGAGACAAAAGGCAATATTTCCTTTAAGGTTATCACACTGTTACTGCCTTAAGATCCCAACCAGTGTAGTCACTCATTTGGATGGCTTACAGTTTCCAAAAAGAACTTTTGGGGAGGGGATATTGTTTGTTTTTAAATGTACCACCACTAGGAAAGCAAGCATTTGTCAGTTCTTACCCTCACATGACAAGGCAGAGGAAGGTGGAGACAAAGTCATTGAGGAAACAAAATAAGACATTTCATAAGCGTGAACTTACCAGTAAAGATGTCACTCTTATTGCTGGCTATTGTTGAAAGTCTTTGTGGTGGTGGGAGCAGGAAGATTTAAAAGTGTAAGGAAGGAAAAGGCTTTGCCCTTTTCCTTAAATCAAGTCTACCCTATTCTACTTAGCTTTCTGGCTGTTACCTCACTGCTTCACACCAGGAAATCTGTAATATTCCATTATCACACCATCTTGAGGAAACAGATATTTCCCTCTTGAACTTTGGTAAGAACCATAATAGGTACATCAGTTCAGGACTCACTACTCCAGGAAACAAAGTTTTTGCATAAACCCTCCTTCCAGTAAAGCTAAAGGAAACTACGTACTTAAAAAAATAATAATCTCTATGAAATAAGCCATTTTCCATGTAGGTCATTTTCATTGTCCATATTTGTGTTTCTCTGAATATAATCGGTAGGAATGACATTTCAAATGCTAGACTATCTGATATGTGTTGAGAGAGAGAGAGAATATTGAAGAACTGAGAATTCAAATAAAATGAAAAATATTTAGTGGTTAGATAGCCTTAATTTTTTTAATGATTTTTTTTCAGTTACAGTTGACATTCAATATTATTTTATATTAATTTCAGATATAGTGGTTAGATATTTATATAATTTATGCAGTGGTCCCCCCAATTAGCCTAGCACCAACCTGGCACTATACATAGTTGTTGAAATATTATTCACTATATTCTCTATGCTGTACTTTACATCCCATGACTATTTTGTAACTACCAAGTTGCATTTTTTAATGCTTTTATCTTTTTCACCCAAGCCCCCAGTTCTCTCTCCCCTCTGGTAACCATCAATTTGTTCTCTGTATCTATTAGTCTGTTTCTGTTTTGTTTGTTCATTTATTTTGTTATTTAGATTCCACATATAAGTGAGACAATATGGTGTTTGTCTTTTTCAGTCTGACTTATTTCACTTAGCATAATATTCTCTAGGTCCATCCATACTGTTGCAAATGGTAAGATTTCATTCTTTTTTATAGCTAAGTAATATTCCATTGTATATATGTATCACAATTTCTTTATCCAATCATCTATTGATGGGCACTTGGGTGGCTTCCATATCTTGGCTTAGATAGCCTTTATTTTTATAGTCTTAAACTTGCTAAAGATTGCTTGAATTTGTAAAACCTAAAACAACAATAAACTTATATTAGCATTTAAAAAAATTTTTAATGGAAGGGATTTAATTTATACAGAATGCTTATGTGAATACTCTGATGTTTACATAACTGTCATTACAAATATGGAAATTCCAGATTGGTTTTGGGTTTTTGCATCAGACTGGTAGGACTAATCAAATAGATAATATTATTTTGGTGTTATTTTTAAGGTGCTAAGAGATCCCTCATCAAAATTAAATAATTCTACCACCTGACTGCTAATATCTTAGATTTCTTTGACTGTGGACAAATTATTTTACTCCACAATTAGTTGTAAATAGTCATGAAAAAAGTGACAATAATAGGTACCATTTCTAGGTTTAAAAAAGAAGAAAATGCCTGCACTTAAAAGAATTTTAAATATTGATAAGATTATAAATATTGATCTGACCAGTAAATAATGAGAAAGAAAGTAGAGGGATTGTGCTCTTCTTATGGCTGATTGACTAGTAAGAGAATCTTTCCCCCCCAAAATAAATATTAATCAAAATAAAACTTAATGATTATGAAGTATGAATTGCATACAAGTTATCTAGAGGAAATTCCTAAACAACTTGAAAACTTGAAAGATACCTTGAGGTCATCTCTAGACTGAATTCTGCCCACCATTCTGAGATATGGGGAAGAACTTCCTAGGGAATTAAATGCAGATGAAGGTCTTACATTTTGGAGGTTGTCTAGGCTTGTTGATACAAGAGTTTCTCTTGATTAAATGAGTCCTTTTTCCCCTTCAAATAAATAAGAAAATTTAATGTACCAAAACTATGACTCAAGTCTAAAGGTCAGGAAACATTCTGAGTACCAAGCGTGATCACATCTCCAAATGTTACAGCTCCATGTTTTGCCCAAACAAATCCCACGATTTGACTGGACTCTGCACTATGTGGGACAAATTGGTGGCCCATCAACTTCTGAACCTGAGCGAGGGCATAATTTCCTATGGCAATACTGCTGAAGGAACTTCATGTTCTTGGAAACTCCCTGGATTACAAACTCTGAACTAGCAGTGAGCGTGATCAGACAGGCAAAGTTTGAAGTTCGTGCTCCCAGAAAAGTGTCATCACTTTCAAATTCACGCAAGGGGCCCCTGCCCTAGTCCTGCTAGAGGGAGACCAGAAACCAGAGCCCCACGTGATGAATTTGGTAACAATCACATGGACGCATCTGTCACTCAGGACCCAGTGCTCAGTGATGGCACTAAGCAACTCACAGTCTGACACATCTCCTGCTATGATTCATGCCATTCACACCCCTGAGAAACACTCTGCCACATCCCTGGCCCCGTGTCCATGAAAGATGACTGTGTCCAAATGAAGAATTGAGGACTGTGGTGCTGCTGATATCAGAAAGGGACATTGGTTCAGCGTATGAAAAGAATTTGAGTTGGACAAATGAGTAGGTAAGAAAAAAATATTGGCTCATTATACCTTTTCTCTTGAATACCATGACTGCAACAGGTTTTTGAATAGGAAGTATTTGCCAATAGAGCTGAGTGTTTGTTTGCTTGAACTCTTTATATCCACTATTCACAATTGAGCACAGTTTTTACAACAGTTACATGTGGCAACTGAGGAGCAATTTGCAATATTAAACAATAGTATCCTAAATTTGTATATATGTAAGTCAAGATACAACATGAAACACAACACCTATTCTTCACATTGGCAACAAAAATTATAAATAGTTTTAGGTTTATAGAAATATTTAATGGGACTGAATTAAATTTCAAAAAACTGAAGTAAAAGTCTCAACTGTATTCACATAAATTTAAATTTTGATATTCATTAATTAGCATTTATGTCTTGCCTTTGAATTTAGCAGATAACTTTGAATACAGTAGAAGAAAAATAATTTCTTCAAGATATTGAATATTTTTTTACATTGACTTTGATATATTTTGTATAAAAAGATATTCAAATTTTGCATCCTTTTTGTGGAAGTTTTAAAAATTGGCCTCAAGTTTTTCGACATATCTCCCAGAGAGGTGGGGGGTTCTCTTTGGCTTGTAACTGAGTTGCCATTTTAAAAATCCCGCTATCCTGAGGCTGCCATACTCTGAGGAAGCCTAAGCCGTAAGAGGAGACCACATATAGGTATTCCAGTTAGTAGTTCCAACTAAGCCTGGCCTTCAAGCATTACCAGCCCAGGTACCAGATCTGTGAGTGAAGAAACCTACAGGTGATTCTGGACCCCAGCCATTCAGGTCTCTCCCAGCTATCCGAATCTTGCCAGCTGAGACTCCAGGCATCATCAACCAGAGATGTCATCCATGCTGTGTCCTATCCAAATTCTTGACCCATTATTATTATAATGATAATAAAATAGTTGTCATTTTATGCTATGATATTTTGGGATGGTTTGTTATACATCAATAGACAACTAAATAGAATACTTTGAATAAAGTTACATTTTATTTTTTTAACTTAGGTCACTGAGAATGATTATTAGTTAAACGAGTAATAGAAAATATAAAAGTGGAGAGAAGGAAATAAAGTTTAAGAGACGAAAGTAGAAAGAGGGACTTCTAGTTATGGCAGCATGAGCAAGTTGGCAATTGCATTCTAATAAAAAGTATATACTTCCACTTTAAGAAAGATGGAGTAGCTATATTTTTCCATATCCCTGGACATATCAAAAATAAGAATAATCTAAAACGTGGAGAGAAGAAGGCAGACCAGCTAGACACCTTGGGACCCTAGAAATGACCCAGTGATGCATTCCCTGGGTTTTCTTTTTGCCTTAGATATCCCAGACTTGGAGGAAGCTGACTCCTACCCCCAACTAGCAGCAACAAGTAGTGCCACTCCCTCTGGTGTCAACAGAGGCCAGGTGAAGAACTGGACTTCTATTGCCACCTGGCAGTCATGGGGCAGCTCCCCCTTTCGACTGCCAAAGCAGTGTCAGAGTGAGCTAGCTAACGTAGAAGGTTTAAATAAGATAGTCTCATAATATCCAAAATGTACAGGTTTTGACCAAAAATCATTTATCATACCAATAAACAGGATGATCACAAATTGAAAGAAAAAGACAATAGAATGCCAACACAGAGATTTTAGATTAATTATAGGTTAAATTCCACTTTAATTTCTAGTGGAAATTCTAGTTTAAATATGTAAATATATTTAAAGTAATCATGAGAATTGGTCTTTGAGAGTTCTAATTATTATGCAAGTATGGGTAAGCCACTAAAATATATTATGAATTAGACAAGTTGGTGCCTTTTATAAAATTATTTCTCATATATATGAAAGAAGTCCAGTGGTAGGCAGTCCTGGGTAGACATAAAGTTTCCATGGTTGTCAGAGATCCAGGTTTCTTCCATTTTGCTGCTTACCTTTGCTTAGAATGCTTCTCATGTTCCAAAGTGACTGCTCAAACTCCAGCCATCTCACTCAAAATTTAAGCAGCAGGACAGAGAAGGAAGGAACAAAGGGAACAACCTTCATTTCTTAAGAGATTTCCCCAAAATCCAATAAATTTTTAGTGTATATCTCATTGGTCAAACCTACATGTATAGCCCCAACTAGCTGCAAAGGAATCGGGAAAGGTTATCTTTTGGCTACATCTTTCTCGGTAGAGAATTGGAGTTCTGTTTGAGAGAAAAAGGAGAGTGGATATGTGGTCAGCAACTAGCAGCCTCTACCATAGAGTGAAATTTACACAGATTCAGACTGCGGAAAAGGTGGGACCATAGGTAGTTTCCAAATGATGAAATGGAAAGCAAAAAAAAAGAGACGTAGATACCTCTGTTACATTAAGGAAAAAAAATAAAGCATCATAAATGAGTTTCTATTTAGGCGTGGTAGGCCATGTCTAATTAGTACAGTGTTTGTTATTAATACTAATGGCTAAAGAAAATTGTTTTTAATTTAATTTAATTTTTAAAATTAGTTTCAGGCGTACAACACAGTGCAAGTTATACTTTTTACCCCTCAAAGTGACAACCCCCTCCCCCAACCCGCCACCCTACTCCCCTCCCCATATGATACATATCTATTACAATCCCTTGACTCCACTCCCACACTATACTCCACATCCCGTGACTATATATATATATATATTCAATTATAGTTGACATACAATATTATACAACATCAGCTTCAGGCGTACAGTGCAAGCGATCAAGCCTCTTCCCCATCCATGATGTGGTCTCCCTAACAAGACATGTGACCATCTGACACCCTAAAAAATATTTATAACATTATTAATTATACTTTTTATCCCTCAAACTGACAACTCCCCTCCCCCAATCCGCTGCCTCACTCCCCGATCAATATCATACATATCTATTACAATGCCAAGAAAATTTTTTTTCTGAAGATTTCAAAGCGAAAACATATTTCTTCCCTCTATAATGTATTCATTGTTTATTAATCTCTTCATAAGCAATGTAATTAATTCTCCCAGAGCTACTACACTTTCATTCTCTTTTAAACATTAGACACCATTTATTTGATTTACTTGGGTAATTGCTTAGGAAACCACAGTTTAAATTACATAGTTATTTTAATCATGGTTATTACAAAAATTAATGATGGTTAAAAAATGCATCCTGGAGAGAGGCAGTGGGAGGAGGGAGGTGGAAATGGTGTGGAAGGATAACAGGAGGGATCTTTGTGGTGATGAGAATGCTCTGTATCTTCACTGTGGTGGTGGATACATGAAGCCACACAAGTGATGTCATAGAACTAAATACATACACATGTGCACATGTGCATGAAAAGTAAAACTGGGAAAATCTGTAGAAGATAGGTGAATTGTAGAAATGCCTGTATACTGATAGTGTGTACCATAGTTTTGCAAGGCATTACCTTTAAAGGATACACAGGGTCTCTCTGTATTATTTCCTACAACTTCATGTGAATTTACACTTATATCAAAATTAAAAATTTAAAAAGTATCATTTGATGAAAATGATTCTACATATATTCATAGCTTATTTTTTTAAAGGAAAAATAGTATTGGTAAGTTTGCCTTTTACTCTCTTAATGGTGTCTTTTTATTAAGAGAAGTTTTGAATTTTAATGAGATATAATTTAATCAGTCGTTTTCTTTATGATCAGTGATTTTTTTTCTGTCCAGTTTAAGAAATATTTGCCTACCCCAAGATCATGAATACATTCTCTCATGTTATGCTCCACTAGCTTTATTGTTTTATCTAAGTCTACAATCTACATAAAATTGATGTTTGGGTATGTGCAGCTAGGAGTCAAGATAATTGTTGTTTGTATGAATATCCAATTGACCCAGCACTATCTATGGACAAGGTCATGCTTTCCTCACTGCACTGCAGTATCACTTTTGTCATTAATCATGTGTAGGTCAGTTTCTGGACTCTATTATTTTCTATTGGTCTATTTGTGTATCTTGAAGCCAAAGCCATATCATTTTATCCTAATAATTATTTTATCTTAATAGTAAGAGATGATATATGTAGGAATAAGCCTTTCCAACTTTGTTCTTCAAGAATCTCTTGCCTATTTGTGGCCTTTTACTGTAAATTTGAAATCAGCTTGTCAATTTTTGCCAAAACTGCTGGAAATTTTACTGGGACTGCACTGAATCTGTATATAAACTTGGAAAGAACTGACATGTTTTTATTTATAGGTCTTCCTAACCATGAATTTGGTGTGGCCGTCCATTTATTTAGCTTTTCTTTAATTCTTCTCATAAATACGAGTAGTATATAATTTGATATGTAGAGATCTTGTACTATTTTAGATTTATTCATAGGTAATTTTTGTTATAAATTTTATCATTTAAGAATTTTTATTTTCTAACTTATTGTTGCTATAATATAGCAATACAATTGAGTTTTACATATTGACCTTGTATTTGTCTTTTCCATTGCTCTTAATTTATCCTGTATCTGGGATGCATCTGGGATCATTTTTTCCTTTCGCCTAAATACCTTCCTTTAACAATTCTTTGTGTGAGTATGGTGGGGACTTTTTTTCTCTGTTTTTGTTTTCTAAACACATTTTTATCTTATCTTCATTTTTGAAGGCTATTTTGCTGGGTATAGAATTCTAGGCTAGCTTCTTTTAAGACATTACTCCACTTTTTATGATTCCTTATTTCTGTTTAAAAAAGTAGGTGTGAGTCTTATTGTTGATCTTTTTAAGGTAATGTCTCTTTAACCTTTATTTTTTTGTAGATTTTTCTCTTTGCATTCTGCCTTCAGGATTTGTAGAGGAGGGAATGTTGGCTGTGCAGCTGGACAAAGTGAGCTAGTACCATTAGTCTTCAAGGTGTGGGGCCTCTCCCTTCCTCCCAGACATCAAAAGCCATTCAGAACACTGTCCTGCCTTTTCAGCAAAAGTGCCTGCGTGGACTACCCCTGCCCACTTTAGGAGCAAGCTCTTCTGCTACCCACTACTTGGACAAGTGGGAGTAAGGTTGAGAGGCTGACCTACCTAACTCTTCTGACAGTGGTACTTAATAATTCATGAAATTGTCCAAGGTCCCTACTGATACAAATAGCTTCTTTCTGTGTGCTTGGAACACTCCCAAGAGCACTCCTACTTCTGTATACCCGTTATGCAATTTTTATTTGTCCGCCTTCAATACAACCCCATTTTCTTTCTATATCTCAAAAATTCTTATAGTGTCTCGTTCATTTGAGTACCCCTTCATGTTTTTCAATATCAAGGTATGTGCATGGGTGCACATGAGCGTGTTTACCCAGCTGACTTTCCTATAATTTTTAGAGATTTTGGAAAGGGGAGGGGAGGGTTCAGGAGAGGCTATAACTTATTCCCCATCTGCCACATTGATTCAATCTCTTTGCTAAATTTTTAAGCACACATTGAACTCTTTAATACCAAACACAAACAGCTGTTAGTATCATATGATCTAATTTGGAAATCTCTGCTTCTGAGGTGATGTCATATTAAGCAATTTCAATTAAAGACTTGGTTCCCATGTTAAAACTGGCATCTGCATAACATATGTGAATAAATTTCATTCTCTTCCTCAAAATTCTTTCAGATTTTAATATTAGATGTCAAAAGAATTGAGATGTCTGTATTACAGAGATCCGACAAACATATAACAGCAACAATACAAATAATATTTTTGCTCAACTATAACAAAAAAAGTAACTATTCTAAAAAAATTGTAAAGTACTAGAATTAAAAAATAAGAAAAAGCAACTCAGAAATATCCTGAAATGTAATTTCCCTATACTCAACCCTGAAATTACTTTAATCAACAGATTCTTTTGCCAACACTAATAAATTCAGGAATAATTTATCATTGATTTACCATTGATTGAGAATTACAGTGTACATTCCAAACTTTGAACTCTAAAATAGTCTGTTTGTACAATAGAAATTTTATATAAAGAAATGCAATCCCAGGGCTGGCCGAGTGGCGCATTGGTTAAGAGCTGGCTTGGGACACCAGAGGGCCCCGGTTCAGATCCCACATATGAGGGCCAGTGACACTGCNNAAAAAAAAAAAAAGAAACTGCAAATATGGTGGACTAATGAGTAACCTGTGTACCTGAAGCTTGAATAAGTATTGGGTACCAATGAGATATTGGGCCCCAAAAAGGAAGACTTTATTTGGTAGTCACTACAAGCAATGAAAATAGTGAATTTACTAGAAAATAGTGGGGAAAAAATAGTGAATTTACTAGAGCAGTGTTTTAGGAAAGTTAATAAGAGTGGCCACATATATCCATTTGGTAAATGAGATAAAGAACGAAGGAGATAGCCTAGAAGTGGGTGACCAGTAAAGAGGCTACCCTTATAGGACTGATTTAGGAATGGAAAAGAGGAGACAAACCAGATATGCAGAGGCAGGACTTGGCGACCACTTGGACTTGGGGAAAGAAGAAAAAGAGAAGATAAGGGAAGAATTAAATCAGTTCACTTTAATGCCTGGGTGGCTGAAATAATACCAAAAAATTAGCAAATAGATGAAAAGTAAGAGACAGAACTAGCTTGCAATAGAAATATTGTACTGAAAAACACAGAATGTAAAGCCCGTTTATATTATCAAAATTATACATTGTGCTTAGAGTAAGAGGACCCGAGAACTAGAAGAGCTCTCTGAAAAATGGAACTCCAGTCACATGAGGCAGAACCTGGGATATAATGTCCCTAATAGGCAGGACAGGGAGACACCGATTACTTAAATGTCTCTGTGGATAGGGAGCCATATATCACCAGGCCAACTATTCTATTTTTGAATATTTTACTTATTATAAAATATTTTCTTCTAGTTACCTAAATCTTACCTGTCTGTGATTTTTGTTTGTTCTCCCTGGTCCTGTTTAGAACATCACAAAACATTCTCTTTTACAAGATGTCTTTCCTATGATTTTATGACAATTATGTTCCTCTTTTCCCCACAGAGTGAGAACCATTAGTTCATTCATGTATTCCTCATGCAAAATTATTTACACATATCTTGCTATCTTGGTGATTTCTTTCTGGAAGTTCTTCAAAATATGCATATCCCTCAGAAATACAGAATCTACAATTTAAAAAAATCCTTCAGATACATCCTGTGTATCCTGCAGAGCCCACATCCTTAACCAGCACACAGGTTTCCTCCTTGAATATACAATAATGGATTGAGGGCTTCTCCTTAAGAAAGGTCAAAACCATAGACATGAAAAGATACTGCTTAATTTAAGGACAGCATTTGATTTCAGAAGGACCTTCCTTCTTTTTAGCAATGCTTTTTAGCCAATTCTGATGGCAGGGTCCTGAGTTTACACACAGAGCTAGACACGCCATTTTTCGAGGTCACCCACAGGCATCCTGGTGTCAGGGAGAGAACATCTATTAGTCGTGTTCAAGAAACTTCAGGAAGAGTCTTAGCTCTACCACGATTGAAGAGTGAGGCTTTTGAATTCAGTTTCCTTTTTTTTCCAAAATGAGGATAAACACACCCATGTCTCATGACCATATAAGTGTCAAAACCAAAATAGATCCATGTATGTGAAGTAAACTGTCCCACAATTGTAAGAAGTTAATATTGCAGATGAGGGAACTGAGGCGCAGAGCTGAGTGTCTTATGCTAGGTTCTCCCAGATTGGAAACATACCTCTGGGCATGTAGGGCCATGGAGTTTATGCAGGAGAAGGGCAGGGAGCCGCCTCCATTCACAGCACTGAAGAGAATGAAAGTGTCATTAATCCACGTTCACCCTTATCCCTCCCATTACCAGTCACTAAGGCCTATTGCTTCCCCCTCTCCCAATATTCTTCTCTAATTTCATAATAGTTGCCTTCATTCACCGCTTCATCTTCTATCTGCTGGATCACTTGGCCACTAAACAAATGGGATGCCTACCATGCCCCAAGCACAAAGTGCTAGAGAAGATGTGGAGAAATTGGAACTCTCAGACACTACTAGTGGGAATTAAAACGGTGCAGCCATTTTGAAAAACAGTCTGGGAGTTCCTCAAAAGATGAAACACAGAGTTACCATGTGACCCAACAATTTCACTTCTAATTATATACACAAAAACTCGCATATGAATATTTATGGGAGAAGTATTCGGAATAGTCAAAAGGTGGAATGGACAAATAAAATGTGGTATATCCATACCATAGAACATTATTCAGCCATTAAAAGAAAGGAAGTACTTGACCGGCCAAGTGGCGCATTGGTTAAGAGCTGGCTTGGGACGCCAGAGGGCCCCGGTTCGGATCCCACATATGAGGGCCAGTGACACCGCTCTCCACAGCTAAGATGCTGAACAACAGCTCAACCTGGAGCTGGGCTGCTGTGAGTACCCGGCGACAGTGTAGGCTGCAGCCCCTGCTGCAGTGGGTTGCCATGGGCTACCGTGTGTAGCCAGCAGCCAGCGTAAAAGGACAGCAACTTGTCTGTTCCCCTTTCCCCAATTCCCCAGTGCTGTTCCCATCCCCCCAATTCCCCAATAAAAAAAATTTTTTTTTTTAAATTTAGTGCCTACTTACCTAAAACCTAGTCAATTCATTTTCTTAATTTATATCTTAATTGAAATAATCCAGATGTAAGAACTGTGCAGACTGAGGAAAACACTGGGTCCTATAGGAGCAAGATTTTGATCATCTAGAGTTGTACTGTCCAACATGGTAGCAACTAGTCGCATGTAGTTATTTAACTTTGAATTAAAATTTAAAAATTCAGCTCCTCAGTCACCTTAGCCACACTTCAAGTGCACAATAGCCTGTGGCTGCTATATTGAACAGTATAGATAGAGAACATTTCCAACATGGCGGCAAGTTCTGTTGGACAGTGCTGCTCTAGAGAATCAGAAGAGGCACACCACTCCTAGGAAGAACCATAACTTGCTCAAGAGGACTACAAAAAGTGGTGATTTATAATAGCAAAAAAATACGTTTTCTTCTCCATCCTTTGGCTCATTCCATTCCTGCTTCCTTTCTCTTCATCTCCTAGAAAATGTCTCTCCTTATCTTACTCATTCTGTCTTCTCACATTTTTCCCTACTGCATTTCTCAATCTCCTTCTCTCACTATTTTTTCTAGTAACAAATATGCAGTCCACACATTTAATGGGTTCATGCATTTATTGAGGTTTAATTTTTTTTTGTAATTTCGCAATGTTAAAATATAACGAACTGCATTTTTCTGTCCCCCTCCCCCAATACAATATTCAGATGAGACTTCTTTTTAAAAAATATTTTATTGGGGAATTGGGGGAGGGGAACAGCGTTGGGGAATCAGGGAAGGGGAAAAGACAAGTTGCTGTTCTTCTGTTCTTCAGTCTAGCTGTGGAGGACGTCGCTTCTCTGGCCCATGTTGGTATTATCATTGCGCTCTTCCTGGGTGAGGCAGTCACTCGCTGGACATTGGGATGCCACTCACGCCGACTGCCAGCCACTCACGACAGCCCACTACAGCCCCACTGCAGCCTAGGCCATTGCCTGCGACTCACGGCAGCCCAGCTCCAGGTTGAGCTGTTGTTCACCATCTTAGCTATAGAGGGCTCAGCATTACTGGTCTTCATGTGGGATCTGAACCAGGGTACTTCTGCTCAGAGCTGGCATCCCAAGCCAATTCTTAACCAACACGCCACTCGGCTAGCCCTTTTTTTAATTTTGTTTTGTTTTTAAGGTATGCAACCTTCCATGTATTTTCCTCCCCGAGATCATTATCCTTGCTTAGAAAGTTGGGTGGAAAACATATGCAATTCTAGTTCCAGCCTCCGGGCTTTCCCTTCATCAAAAGAAGGGCTCAGGTTTTTCCGCCGCGAATTCTGCACCCCACTCCACTGGTATCCACTTTGAACTCCTACTGTCATCTAGCGGAGAGAAGGGGCAAGAGCGCCTCGCTAGTTTGTCGGTTGCCAAGCGACGCACTCAGTGTCCGCCCTGGCCTAAGGAGAGAGGCGCAGACTAAACGATGCTGAAAGAGCCGTAACAACGCCGCTTTCTATTGGCTGAAGTGCTCTCCGCTATAACCACGAGCCAATGAGCAGATACATGCGGATGGCGTCAGACGCTATGCGACTCTTCCCTGCCCCTCAATCCTCTAGCGACGCGTCTGGCGACCGCGGAAATCCACCTTCAAACTCTTGGAAGTCTCGACTAACCTATGTGCGCCTCTCCGCTAGTGTTACTGCAGGTGTTCTTCCTGATGGTCCCCGAGGGCGCCCGTCCTCAGCCCTCTTCCCCCCTGCCAGGGACAGTGCCCACTCCTTCGGACCTGGGGCCAGGGTCGCAGGGTGGCACACCTCAGTCCTCGGAGGGGAGTGAAACTCCCTGGCCCGTGCCTGGGAGCTCTACGGTGGGCCCTACTGTCGTGACCCCTTCGGCGCCTGGGAATAGGACCGCGGACCTCTTCCCGGGTGAGGAGATGTGGGCATGGAAACTACTGACTTAGGTCTAAAGTTCTGTCAAAAAAGCGAATTGTCACAAAGTGAGGAGTGGGGCAGTCCGAAGAGGGGAATTCGCACTTGGAAGCGTTAGGGGATCCTCATCCCTTTCTCTCTGCCTTTATGTTGTACCCTCATAGTCCTGCCGATCTGTGTCTGTGACTTGACTCCTGGTACCTGCGATATAAATTGCTGCTGCGACAAGGACTGCCATCTTCTTCATCCGAGAACAGTTTTCTCCTTCTGCCTTCCAGGCAGCGTCAGGTGAGTTGCGTTGCGTTGTGCAGATTGACTCCTAAAGGGGATTGGGGCCCTAGAATAGGTAATATTTGGAAGTAGGAAGAGTTAGCCTTCTTGCCTTCCTCCCCCACTTCCACTCCTATAAATGGAATTACCTTGGTTTTTCCCAGGAGTGACTGCCTCTTCTGATTCTCTAGAGCAGGGCTGTGCAGTAGAACGGAACCTTCGTGTTGTCCTGTGGCTGCCCAAGGAGTCCTCACTTTGCAATTTGCTGACATCTATGGGGCACCCTTCTTTGGACCTAACCCTGTGTTTCTAAGTGTATTTATTCTTCATTCTTTTTCCACACAGGTCTTCAAGTTGGGTGTGTGTGGACAGCTCTCTAATCTTCAGGAGTAATTCCCCATTTCCTTCAAGAGTTTTCATGGATCCAAATGGAATTACGCAGTTTTGTGTCCATGTGAACAACTGTGAGTAGTTATATGTTGGCTGTCCTTATTGCCTAATATTTATTGAAAATTGGCTTTATCTCTGTCCTTTTCTTTGTTTTTTAAACTTTTTTCTTTTGTGCCTTGAATTTCTATCATCCTTCCTCTCCTTGTGCCTCCCCACCTGCCCCCTCTCTTTCTTATTAGTGAACATTTGGAATTTCTTATCCCCTATTGGCTATGGGTCAGAAAACCCATACAAAACTTTAATTTCAATCATCCCTGTTAGCTCAGATAATTACAGATCGACTCTATTTCCCCACTTGCTACCATCTCCATGAAGGCATTCACTGAATCCCAAGTATCTGATACATAGGAGGCACCAAATAACACTTGAATGAATGTCTTTGAATAATGAGTCTGTACCAAGCTTGTTTTTATTTTATGAGACATCAGTGTTGGGGAAAGAGTATTATACTTGCATCTCAACCTTTCCATTTACTTACCAGCTGCACAGACTTGGGCAAATCCCTTTGCGTTTCCAGTCTCATTTCTTCAACTGCAAAAATAACACTAGCCCTGGATGTGAAAGTGCTCTATAACTGTACAGTGCGATAACGATGAGAAGTGGTGGTTGTTATTAGGTTTTTAAATAGACTTAGAAGTTTGTCCGTGATAGCTATGACATTTCTAAAGATATGAGGCTAATGTGTCTCTATTTTATTGTCTAAGAAGCAAAATAATGTTCTCACACAAAACAGACTTAAATGTCCCTTATACCCTGAAAGTTAATTCATCCTGATTTCATCTGACTGTTAAAAAAGAAATAGCAAAACTATATTTATTTCAGAAAGCAACCAATTTTCAGTTTGGGGGGACTTGTAATAAGTCTGTGGCTGCCCCAGCCTTGTTATGCTGTAGCGCTATTGCAATAGCATCCAACTGGCCCTCCCTGCTTTTAATCTCCCCTCCTGCCTCCTGTATATACCATCCTGCCACTACTTCTGGACCAGTGATTCTGAACTGCCTTCCTCCAACAACACCTGAGTGTCACTCCCTTGGAAACTATAGGATACTTTGAGTGTTTATATGAATATTGTATCTCCCAGGGTAAATTATCAGCACCTAGAAAAGACGGACCAGATCTCTGTTTGTACATAGTGCTTAGCATTTGCTTGATAATGATTATAAAGAACAGACATTCTTAGTCAAAGTCTGTACAGCATGACAGAGTGGAATGGAGACCAGAAATCAGGAGATCTGTGATCTACTCCTGGCTCTGCCAGATGGCTCTATGGTCTTTTGCAACTCATTTACTGTTTTGTTACACTAGAGACACATTTGGTATAGGGCAGATGTTAGTATTATTGAGCTTCTTTTCATCACGAACTGCCTGGCATTCATTGGCCATAGTCTCATCTTAGATCTTAATACTAAAACAATGATTCATTTAATAGATTACAAATCAATTAGAAAGTGATAGAAATCAGAACAGTTTTTATCTCTGAAGATGGAGTATTGATTAGGAACCTTCTGGAAAATGTTCTGTAAACTGAGTAATAGTAATAAAAGTATATAAATTTGTAAAAATTATTTTGAGTTTACACTTAAGATTAGTGCATTTGTATACTTAATATGTATATATTATGCCTCAATAAAAATATTTTTAAAAATTAGTTACTTGGTATACAAGATATTTAAAAATAAATGTTTTTCTTTATCTAAATCCCTTTTCTTTTTAAAAAACATTTTAGCAAAATTAAACTATTTCCAGGAGCTCCAAAAGGTCAATGCAAGCAACTTCCAGGCCCTGGTTACAGAGTTTGAAGGCAAATCATTTACTTCCACATTCCAAACCCAATCGCCACCACCTTTTTACAGGGTGAGCCTGGGGAAGGGGATGGGATTGGTTTGATTTTTTTTCCTCATAGCCGACAGCTGCCCGGGTGTCTTTGAGGTACCCTGCTGCAGTTAGGTAAACCATTGTTAGCTCTTTTAGAGGGCATTATTGTCCACATTAACAAGCTATTGAGTTAATTTTTGTTTCTACTTTTTCTTTTCTGGTGGACTTCAGTCCGCTCTCACTGTGAATGCATTTTTGTTCTACTTTGTTCAGGCTGGGGACCCCATTTTGACTTACTTCTCCAGATGGTCTGTAATAAGCTTGCTGAGGCAGCCTGCAGGAGTTGGAGCTGGGGGACTCTGTGCTGAGAGCAATCCTGCAGGTGAGTCCAGAGCAGAAATGCCAATCTTTTTGTTCAGTTCAAAATGGGCTTTCTCATTTACCACCCCCTTAATTCTTTCTGTTCTAAGGCTTCCTAGAGAGTAAAAGTACAACCTGTGCTCGTTTCTTCAAGGACCTAGCAAACAGCTGCACCTTGGATCCAGCCCTCAATGCTGCCTCTTACTATAACTTCACAGTCTTGAAGGTGGGTATCCCTTCTCTCCCCACTGTCACCACTGTGGGTTTAAAGTCAACAAGCTTCCAACTGTCGGGTTGTGGGAAAAGCACTGAACTGGAAAATACCCAATTGCTACATAAAAGGCAGAGGGCCTAGAAACCCTGTCATCTGAAGGAAGATGAAAGAATTTGGGCTAGATAGGTAAAAGAAGAGATTCTCACCCTCCTGGCTAATGATATTGGCTTGGGAGGTGGGAAGGGTGGTCTCACTATTTCAGCAAAACTTCTTGCTTTTGCCTTTCAGTAGAGCTCTGTTCAGGGTGGGTGTGCATCGCAGTCCATCCAGCCTCCCCTCAGCTTTACTCCTGGCATTTTAGTATAAAAAGTCAGGTAGAAGAGAGGAAGCAAATCATTCTAATGTGTTGATTCCCCACCCCAATATGTGAAACCACAAGCTCCTGGAAATTTTTCTCTAAGGTGTATGGATAGTCATTTTTTTTTTTTTTTTACTGTTTTCTTATTCTAGGTTCCAAGAGGTATGACTGATCTGCAGGATATGAAGGTATGATGCTATTTATCAGGAAAAAGTAGAGAGGCTATTCAGTCCCTTTGCATATCAGGCAATCTCAGTCTAGATTGTAATGGTGAAAGAAAATGTATGTATGATATATTAATCTGTTAAGTGTGAATCTAAAACAATGTTTTCCATATAATTAATGTTCTATATGGTTAATAAGCATCATATGAAATAAGAATTCAAAAGGTACTAGGTAAGTTTGGGAAACATTGGGTTCAATAAAGTTAAACACTATATTTAGGGTGGACTTCTTGGAGTCTTTAATTTGCTAGAGGGCCTTGTTAATCTCTAAGAGGCGAGTATCACATATAGTATTTCAAAACTTATTTGACCATGAAACCTTTATTTTATATTTAATAGAATTAATGTTCTGAGAAATATGTTCTGAGACATGCTGATTTAGAATGACTTGAACTTATGTTGTAGGCTGGCAATGGAAGGATAAAGGTGATGGTAAAAAGTGAAAAAGACTCATTTGTGTAATACTCATGTGGCTAGAAGAGAAAATGCTGCCTTTCCATTTTAGTTTATTTGCTTCTTTCCCTTGCTAGCTCCAGGTTCCTGTAACACTTGTCACAAAGGCTGGTTCTCCTCTGTTGGCTGGAAACACTTGTCAGAATGTTGTTTCCCAGGTAGGGATGCTGACCTCAGGTCCTGGACTGATGTATATTGATCAACATTGCCAGGGGTGCTTCGTCTTCCATTAAGTACCAGACCAACTCCACATGAATTTTTGTGCATTATCTGAAACTTAACATGGCAAGAATTGAGCAAATCCCCTTCCTCCCTACCATGTTTCAGTCATTTGCATCGCCACCATCTTCCAGTATTTCATGTGCAGAACATTAAGATTATTTCACTCCTCATTCTTTGTCCATATGCAGTCTATTATGGGTCTTACCACATTTTCTTCTGTTGACGAAGTCAGTTATCATCCGAAAAGCTGAAATAGACTAGTCAACTTGTTTTCCTCTATTCTTTCTCTTCTAATCTACATACAGAAGTAAGAATTATTTTAAAGCATAATTTTTAAAGACTATGCACAAAAATCTAAGGTTACTTTCAAGCTTCTAACTTCCTTCTTCAGCTATTATCTTTATTCTCTTCAGACGTGGCGACAGCCAAGTAAACCATGTTTCTGTTCCATGATCACCTCTGCCTGGGCTTCTACCCACCTTCCTCTGCACACAATCAAAACTTATTTTTCTTCCCTTTCAATTCTTCCCGTAAACTCACCTCTCCCATTAACCCTTTAAGAAAGCTCTGTCTAGTCTCTTTTTTAATGTGTAGATATAATACGAAGTCAACTTTATCTCTTCGTGGTATTTGTGTTTGGCATTTTTAAGGTTACTTGTTTATTCTCCCTCAGTTATTTTTTTTGAATAATTGATATATTAGTTTTAGCTGTACAACACAATGATTTGATATATGTATATATTGCGAAATGATTACCACAGTAAGTTCAGTTAACCTCCATCACCACAGTTACAATTTTTTTCTTGTAATGAGAACTTTCAAGATCTACTCTATTAGCAACTTTCAAGTATACAATATTGTTAACGATGGTCACCTTCATTCAATTATAATAAAACCCTTAAAGACAGAAAATCTTTTGTCTTAAACATAATGGACCTGGTAAATGATTTTTATTAATTGATTCTACTTTTGTTTTTCAGGTCACCTATGAGATAGAGACCAATGGGACTTCTGGAATCCAGAAAGTCTCTGTCAGTTTTGAACAAACCAACCTGACTGTCGAGCCAGGCACTTCCTTACAGCAACACTTCATCATTCGCTTCAGGGTTAGGGCCTTTCGATTATATATGGGATCGAGACGGGAAGAAATATTGGGTTAGAAATAGTTACTCTGCTTCTGTAACACATGCGAAATAGAATATGAAGGCCTAGTTCAATCTATCAGTTGAGGCCTCAACATTTACTATCCCAGCATTTAACTAGAAGTGATAGGGATTCAACAGTGTTTATTCATTAACATTTTCTCTGATTCTCTATCTGGCCCCCAGCAAAGCAGGACTTCAATCTCAACTCCAACTCTTTTTTTAAATAGTCATTTTGAATCATAAATTCAGCCAACATCCCACAGAAATTCTTTAACTAGCTTTTCTCATATTTCAGCCAGTTTGGTTGTTTGGTTTTTGTTTGTTTGTTTTTCACTTTTGCTCTTTATATTTCTGTATTCTTTGCACTTACATGTTTGCAATGAGCATGAATTTTTGCCTATGTGTATTTATGAACATGTAAAAAATATAATGTGATGGCATTCAGAGTTTTATTCCTTTCCCACTTAACCTAAGTTTCTAATCTTGATCACCATCTTTTGGCTTTCTTCTACTTCTTTCTTCGTTTTGAGCCCAGCACAGTTTAGTTTCTTCCCAACTCTGCCGTCAAGTGGTCAACCAAATCTCATGTCTCTCAGAGTTCATCTCTGGAACATCTATAGTTAATTAAAATATATTTCTAAATTATGTTTAAATTCCTTTCATTTCAGTCAGGCTGAACATAGCCCTAAAATTTTTTTTGAGAAACAGGGTTAATAGATCCTTGGTTGTAATCCTTGGTAGAGTAGCATATAGTAAATTTCAATATTCAGATCATGCAGTGCTTCCTTTGGGGGGGGAGGGAAAGGAAAAGTCATTGGAGTAAAAACTTCTGCAAAATACCACACTGTAGAAGGAAGTCGATTTGCTCAGTGCATCTAACTTACTGCACTGCCTTAGGAAGGGCATGAAGCCAAGCAGTACAGGTGGGAGAACATGCTTTTCTCCTTTGTGACTTTTCTTCACTCTTTCTGCAGGCTTTCCGACACAGCACAGCTGCTGCTCTTCCTGGTCCTAGAAGTGGAAATCCCGGCTACATTGTTGGGAAACCACTCTTGGCTCTAACTGATGACTTAAGTCACGCAGTATCCTTCTTGGAGTTGGGTGGCCTGTTACAGCCTCATGAGAAAACTGCAGCTGCTGATTTTTTAGATTTTCCAATCCTGAGGTCCCCCCATTTTTTAGGTATCCATGACTTCCTTTACCAAACCATTAATACATTATGTTCTCAAATGTTGATGCAATGAAGGGCTTTAAAACTGATGTTAGACTGGCCAAAGGTGAGAAGATGGTGACTGATTTTTGTTTTAATGAGGTATTTATATGCCAGTGTGTGGAAAATCACTAGTTATCTCTGTGTTTTTTAATTACCGGAGGAAGAATACAAATTGTGACTTGAACGATATCATGATAGTAATAAAATATAGTGTTAATGAAACAATAAGCATAAATTTTCCAATCTGCGTGGTTTTTTTCCTGTTATGATCTCCTTGACCATCACTTTTCACCTCAGATGACCCTCTTACAGAGCCAGGGTGATGGAACGTGCTCTGTTAAGAGACACGAAATACAATTTGGAGTGAATGCAATGTCTGGGTGCAAGTTCAGGTAATTCTTTGGCTTCCGCATCATTTCCTACAGTTTTGTCTCTGTAGGGATTATGTTGATGTGGTAACATATTTTGAATGAGAGTTCAGAGAATGCTAGTTAGGAATAGTCGCATAACCTAAATAACATTGTTAAGAGTTTTCTGACAGTCCTTTATACCAACTAAGCGTTATTTTCCTCCAATTTATTTTATAGTATTATTTCTAACTTTTGGATTCATACATTAAGATGGTTATATTAGTATGTTAGCATTGGACTGCAGCCTCCATGGTGTTTCATTTCAGGCTAAAAAAGGCGGACTGCAGCCACTTGCAGCAGGAGATGTATCAGACTCTTCATGGAAGGCCCAGGCCAGAGCATGTCGCCATCTTTGGTGACGCTGACCCAGCCCAGAAGGGAGGGTGGACCAGGATCCTCAGCAGGAACTGCAGTGTTTCAGTAAGGAGAGAAATACATCTTGTGACCGAGACTCACTTTCCCCTTTTGTTTGTAAATTATGGATATTAATATTAAAACCAGCCCTATTTCCCTAGATGATGTGGTTGTCATAGAAGGAAGAGAATGAGGTCTTAAGAAGAAGAATGTAAGAAATCATGCCCCTTTGATGTCATGATTTCAGGTTAGGTTTATACCTAACTTACTTTCCTTGGGGAAAAATTTGAAGGTAGAAAATGCAGAGATTTATAAAACCATGCTCTTTGGTTCAAAATCAACCTTACTCATAGTGAGAAAAAATAAATATATTTCACCTATATACCAAATATTCTCTTATATTCTTGAATGTTGGCTAGCACAGATTCTTTGAGGTTGAAATTTTGTTCTTTCTCTTGTTATAAAAATTTATATTTTTACATTTACAGTTAATAAAAATATACATTAACAGGTTAAAAATTCAAACCATATAGAATGGTATTAAATGAAAAGTAAAAACCTTGATACCTCCACCCCAGAGTAACCTCATTTAGCTGTTTCTGCTTTTACTTTTTCTGGTGGCCCACTAGGTCCATGCACAGCCTAAGTAAAAAAAGGAAACCTGCTGTGCTATTCTGTCTTCTTTTGCCTACCCCCTACCTCCTAACTTTAGTCAGCTCTACCTTTAATTTTATTTATTTTTATTTAAAAGTTTAAATTATTTTTCTGTATAAGTAATACATACACTTGGTTTGAAATTCAGGAAGTACAAAATAAAAATCTCTCTCCCAGGCAGCTCTTCACTTCCACAGAGGCAACCGAAGTTACTAGTTTCTTTCCTTCCATAGATAATACATGCTCACACAAGTAAATACTCTTATATTCTTTTTTTTTTAATCCAAATGATATAATATCATAAACACTGCTCTGCACCTTGGTTTTTTCACTTGATCTTAGAGTTCGTTACATGTCAGTATGTACTAAGCCTCCTCATTGTTTGCATAGTATAATTGCATAATACTCCATTATACACATGAACCATAATTTAATTTATTTAACCAGTTTTGTTGGTGGACATTCATGTTTCCAGTCTTTTGCTATTATACACAATGCAACATTTTATAACCTCATTCAGGTACCATTTCATACATGTGAGAATAAACCTATGTGATAAATCCTAGAAATAGAATTGTTAGATCAAAGGGTATATGCATTTAAAAATTTAATAAGTCTTGCTAATTCATTTCCCATAAAGGTTGTACCAGTTTACAGTCCCACCCTCCATGAGATTGCTTGTTACCCCATACCTTCATCAATACTGTTGTCAAACTTTTTCATCTTTGCTCACCTGATAAGTGAAAAATAGCATCCCAGTGAGTTTCCTTTTTCTCTGTAAGGTTGAGTAATCTTGACATATGGTTGAACAATTTGTATTTTCTTTACTATCTAATTATATCACTTGCCCATTTTTATTGAGTTACTGGTCTTATGACTTATAGGAAATCTTTGTGTGAAATTGGCTCTTTTCTGTGGTATGATTTGCAGATATTTTTCACAGTTTGTTATTTGTTCGTTGACTTTGGTTATGGTGTTTTTTGCCATGCAGAAGTTGATTTTTCTGTTGTGAAATTCATCAATCATTTTTTCACATTGGAGTTTTAGTTCAGATTTTGAAAGGCCTTTCCCCTTAGAAATTATTTTTAAACTGCCATTTTTCCCTTTCTCAGCACAATTACAACTTTATTCCTTGTATACTTCTTTCCTTTTAAGGAGATTTGGAAGGATAAGAAAACACATGTACTTGATCCAGCCTTTAAGCAACTGGAGTCAAATTGAGTTCTCTTAAACCTCAAAGCCATACTGAGGGAGTGTGGTTTTGGGTGATACATGGCTGAATACAGGAAGGGGTTGGTTAGTGACAAGAAAGTGGAGAAATTGGAACCCTCAGTCATTGCTGGTGGGACTGCAAAGTGGTGCAGCCACTTGGAAAACAGTATGACAGTTCCTTAATAAATTAAACATAAACATGGTCTGTCTTCTATTCCTAGTTTATATATGTTATTACCTGTGTCTAAGCCTTACTATAAAAAAGTATGAAGCTAAAAAGGTACAAGGCATATTTGAGGATATTTTATATCTGCTAATTTATAGTAACCTCCTGACTGATAATCCTCACTTCCATTAATCCTTCCTGCATCTTGGAATTAATCTTCCTAGAGTCAGACTACTTGGTTGGACTTCATCATCTAACACTAAAATGTCTTCCTTAACCTTTCACTGCTCCTGTGTTCAGGTCCTTTGCTTCAGTAAAGTGGTCTGCTCAGGGCCAGTACCTGGAACGTGCATGGCACACAGGAGATATTCAATAACTATGATTCACATTAATCAATTAATGTCCTTCCATAGCATCATGTGCTGTTCTACTTGTATACCTTTTTATATTACCATATCTCTACCTGAATTTTCCTTTAATCAACATTTCTTCCAATCACATATTATTCATTCCAGTTCCATGAAGCCATCCTCAACCAGAAATGGATGTCTCTTCTGGCATTCCATAACACTGACTATGCACCACTCACTGAGTACTTCTTATAACCATTGTATATGGGCTCATGTTTTATTAATCTAGTAATTTCCATTTTAGAATATTAATTTTCCTAAGATCAAGGACAATGATGTGGTCTGTGGTAAACTTTGTGTTCTTTCTCTAAGCCACAGTGCCCTCTCTGTTATTTTAAAATGTTTAAGAAACAATGGCTACTTAATGCATGGTGACTGACTATAGACAACCATCAGCAATTCAAGCAGATGCTTCTTTATCTTTCTGTAGGCTATGCATTGTACTTCCTGCTGTGTCATACCAGTTTCCCTGGAGATCCAGGTATTATGGGCGTACATAGGCCTCCAGTCCAATCCACAAGCTCATGTGTCAAGAGCCAGATTCCTATACCAGTGCCAGTCCAGACAGGTAAGTCATGACTTATAAAGGACCACTAAGCCTTATAAAGCCTAGAGTGCCTTGTCATCCATTTGATGACCAGATCATTTTTAACTTAACTTCTGAGAGTCAATTTATGCTGCCAGCCAATGTTTGGCTAGAGTGAGCTAACACTGCTTTCAAATTGATCCTCGCTGCCTGGTTACTGAAATTAGCATGTCATCATGGTGAATACAATCTATATCCTTTTTTCTTTTTTTTTTAATTTCCTGTACCCAGGCTATACTATAGATTAATTTCTTTTTAAATTATCGTACCAATTTTATTAAACTGGTTAATTCAACCGCAGAAAACATTTTCTGTAACTGTATTCAATGTGATAGTCACACACTTATCAGAGACTCTGAGCCTGTTGATTGTTTTCAAAGTTACTTCTGTGACTAGTTTGGAGTTATCAATTCATGGTTGATTGTGCTCCGTTAAAATAAATAATTTTAATATGTCATAAACGTATTTTTTAAATGCTAGACACTAATTGGTCACAATTTGCAATTTGAAAAATACTTTTAAGAGAATACATCTCTGACTACTTTTAAAGCTAATTATATTGTTTTATTTAATGTCTTTTATTCATTATAATTGAAAGTTGGCAGTGTTTTTTTATACCTCGATCAAATAGCATGTGCTAGAAAAACTGCCAATCTAGCTAGTTGCCAGTTTGTCTTAGTGGTTCTTAATCTTATGGACCCCCATTGAGAATCTGTTGAAAGCTATTCACTTACTAGAAAAATGCACAGACACACATTCTTTATATAAGTTCAAGGGATTTGTTGATTTCTTGAAGCCAGGCTAAGAACTTTTGCCACAATCTCATAATTAAATAGTATATTAGAAGTATAAAGAACACTAAACAAAATAAGAATAATTCAGCGTTAGATTTTAGAAATAATTGCTTCAAAAGAGAAGGCTAGGAAGTAGCTAGATTGGGAAAACAAGGGTTCTATTTCTATTTTCTGTTGATGGCTTGGAGAAGACCAACTGACCTCTCTTCCAAGAAGGGACATTAGTAGCACTACCACAGTAGCACTACTGATCTTGTGACAGTCAGTAGAGTTTCTGTCACTAAAGTCTTTCTTTTTTCAAGGATCAACCAACCACTATTTGCCTCTATCTCTTAATGAATTATTATACAACAGAAGTACTTTGCCCCCTTCTATGGTTCTTAACAGCCTCTATAGAGATCCTTACCTAGTTCACAGGGTTTTTTATCTTATTACCTGTTTTTTTTTAAAGGAACTTTTGAAAGTTATGTTCATTATTCCACATGCTAACATGTATAACCATTTGAGCTCTCTCCCTGATACATGATGTTTAATCACATTCAATTTTTAACATGTTTATTCTCTTGCCTTATTTGAAAATCTTGATAACTTCATTGACATGTTAAAATAAGTGAAGGGATTTAAATTTTTTCACTGGCTTCTCTCTCAATATATGTTTGTCCCTGAGAAAATATGGAGAAATAATGTGGACATTATCTGGAAAAATAGTGTCATTTACTGCATAACGACATTTCAGTCAACATATACATTTCATGTATATGGTCCCATAAGATTATAATGGAGCTGAAAAATCCCTATCATCTAGTGACTTCTTAGCCCTCATAAAATCATAGTGTAACACATTACTCACATGTTTGTGGCGATGCTAGTGTAAACAAACCTGTTGTACTGCTGGTCGTATAAAGTATAACACATACAATTACAGTAGTAGGCTATGACATCTAGGTTTGTGTTTGTGCACTCTATGACATTTGCACAACAATGAAATCGCCTAATGACACATTTCTCAAAATGCATCCCAATTGTTAAGCAGTGTATGACTGTGTTATAAATAATTTATTATTTTTCAGATGATGATTCTCCTTAATTTCATTTTATGTAAACCAGTTCTAAAATCATAGTGTTAATACCAGATATAAGCTAACATCTCCTTAAAAATAATGTACTTATTTGAGGAAAAATTACCTTTCCATGGTCACTTAATAATATGCTTTATAGTTAAATAAGTTGTAACCATCGTAATAGAAATCACCATATCTTATTGTGTTAGATTGAAAGAGACTTATGAATGTAACAAACAGATGCAGCTCATGTTTCTGCATTGGGATTCTGATTTAGACAAACAACTGTAAAGCACATTTTGGAATAGTTGGGAAAACTATATTTTAGATAGAAATATTACTAACATGAAAAGGTAGAGGTTAACTTCTTTAAAAAGCATATTACAAAACAGTCTATACAATATGATCTCATTTGGTTAACAATGTGTATATGGATGTTTTGTGTATAGATAAAGACAGATGTTAATAGTGATATTTTTAGTGATGAAAATATAGTGTTTTTCTTATTTTCTTTAACTCTGTACAGTACAGTTTACTGCTTTTGTGATTAATTTTCTTAAAGTCAGTAGGAAAACATCTAAAAATAGCTAGATGTTATTTTAAAGATGAATTTATTATTTCATTCACACTAGCATGGAAAAACATGAAATACTTAGAAACAAATTAGCAAAAGAAGCGTAAGACCTCTTCACTGTAAAACATAAATGAGAGAAATTACAGGGAACCTGAATTAATGAAGAGATACACCATGTTTATGAAGTAGAAGACTCAGCATTATAGGTATCTATCTATCCCTAATGGATCTATAGATTAAATGCAAACTCCAAAAAAATCCTAGCAGGCATTTTTGTGGAAATTGACGTGCTGATTATAAATACATGAAAATTCAAAGGACTCAGAACAACCAAAACAATTTTGCAAAAGAACAAAGTTGGAGGACTTACTCTACTGATTTCAAGATTTACTCTAAATTTCACAGTGTGATACTGATATACAGATAGACAAACAGAGCAGTGAGACAGAATGAAGAGTCTAAAAACAGGCCCACAAATTAAATCAATTCAATGGGGAAAGGACATTAAAAAAAAAACAAAAAAACAACAGTTGGTGCTGGAACTACTAGATAAACATATCTAGTATGGGGTGGGGGGGAATCAACTAAATTCACACACAAAAAGTATTTATGCTTGGATCATAGACCTTAAATCCAGAGTCATAAAGCTTCTAAAAGAAACATAGGAGAATATCTTTGCAAATTTGAGGTAGGCAAAGATTTCTTGGACAGGAAACAAAAATCATTAAATCTCTGCTCATCAAAAGATACTTTTATGGGGCCGGCTGAGTGGCTCATTGGCTAAGTGTTGGCTTGGGAGCGTGAGCTCTGAGCAGCAGGGCCTCCAGTTCGAATCCCACATGGGCCAGTGAGGCTGCGCCCTCTACAGTTAAGATGGTGAACAACAGCTCAACCTGGAGCTGGGCTGCTGTGAGTTGCCGGTGACAGTGTAGGCTGCAGTGGGACTGCAGTGAGCTGCCTAAGCTACCGTGAGTGGCTGGCAGCCAGCGTGAGCGGCCGGCAGCCAGTGTGAGCTGCCATGAACAGCCATCCAGTGGCCGGCGACCGACTGCCTCAGCTAGGAAGAGCACAATGATAATACCAACATGGGCCAGTGAAGCAACGTCCTCCACAACTAGACTGAAGAACAAAAGGACAGCAACTTGTCTGTTCCCCTTCCCCAATTACCCAGCACTGTTCCCTCCCCCAATTCCCCAGTAAAATCTTAAAAAAAAAAGATACCATTATGAAAATGAAAAAGTAGGCTATAGTTTGGGAAAAAATATTTCTCAATGCATTGTCTGACAACAAAATTCATGTCCAGAACATGAAAAGAACACTTACAAGTAAATAATGCAAGGACTTCCCCCCACCCCCGCAAAAAAAAACACCTAAAAATGGGCAAAAGATTTGAACAGATAGTTTTATTTATAAAAGGAGGTAAACAAATGGCCAGTAAACATGAAAAGGTGCTCCATATCATTAGTCCTTAGGGATATACAAATTAAAAACCAAAAGATACCGCTCACTGGAATATTTAATAGACTATTCACTAGAATAGCTAAAATCAAAAAGATTCATAACATGAAATGTTGCAAAAATATAGGACAACTGAAATTCTCATACATCACTAGTAAGAATGAAAAATGGTACAATCTCTTAGTCTTTACAAATTCATCTACCCTATGACCCAGCAATTATACTTCTGCATATTTACCCAAAAGAAATTAAAACATGGCCAAAACAAGACTTGTATCAGAATGTTCACAGCAGCCTTATTCATGATAGCGCAAAACTGGAAACAATCCAAGTATTCATCATCAAGAAAATGAGCAAATTGTGGTGTATTCACACAATGCCATACTACTCAGCAATAAAACAATGAATTACTGGTCTGCAAAAAAGCATGGATGAATCACAAAACATTTGTCTTTAGTGAAAAAAGACAAACACGCAAAAATACACTGTAAGATTCCATTTGTATGAAGTAGAAAAATAGGCAAAACTATAGTGACAAAAGTCAGGAAGTAGTTACTTCTGGGAAAGGGACAGGAAATAGCCTGGAGGGAGACACAAAGGAATTCTCTGAGAATATGGACATACTCCAGATCTTGTTTTTGGTGTTGGCTACATACCATATACAACTGTCAAAACTCATTGAAGTGAGATGTGTACCTTTTATTGCATATAAATTATGCCTCAATAAAAAAGTTAAAATGAAACAAAAAGACACTTAAGAAAAATGGGAGAAAAAAGCCACAGATTAGGGGAAAATATATGTGCAATACACGTACTTGGCAAAGTCTTGTATGTAGAATAAAAAACTCTCACAGCCCAATAATGAGTTATACACCTGACCTGAGACAAAGAGGAATTTGTCCTAGTTCATAGTCTGAAACACATAGCTACAAAACATAAAGAGATGGTTCACAGCTTTTTTCTGATAATGATAGTTTTCATTTGTAATGATTCGACATGCAAATTAGTATCTAATGGTTTAAAAATTAAGATTATAAAACTGTAATGTAGTAATATATAGGGCGTACTTCTTATTACCAAAACTAAACAGAATCTGATCCAAACTTTTCATGTTGTTACAAAGTAAATCTTATTTTGGAACAGTAGATTTTGCTGCAAGTAAATTGAATTGAAGCAAAAAAAAAAATCCTGTAAACCTTACAAAATGTTAAAATAGAATTGTTGTTGGTGATTTCTAAGTAAACATAAAATATTATAGCTCAAGGTAGAAATAAATTGAATCAACCATACATAACAACTGGATCCCTAGTAAAAGAAATGGACTGACTTGGCTATAGTCCTTTTATTGTATTTTTTTCTGCATATTAACAACTTATTTTTATTTTTTACTACCATAAATTTCAACCAGAATACTTGAAAAAATATTATTCTGCATGAACTGAACAAATCTGACAAAGAGCGAGTATCTAGTTTATTTTCATTGCACTATGAAGTTTTAACTGAACAGCCAATTTTAGATTTAAAACCATTAAGTACACGTGACAATGAAAATGGCAATGCATTAATCTGATGGCATCCTATCCCTATGCACATGTTCTTGTTACACTACTAGTAATTACCCTGGAGCATAGACAAAATGTAGATGGAGGAATTGCCCTCAAAAACTAAGGGATTAAAAATCACTGTTGTCATCACTTCTGAGGACAAAGCTGCTGCCAGTGAATAGGGGCCCTTCTTCCTGAACATTCCCCGAACTGCCCACAGTCCCTCTCTCATCAGAATCGTCAAACAACTTCTCGCTGGAATCCTCATCAAACAGCTTCTCTTTGGAACCATCTTTGAACATCTTTCCATCTATATCTTCATCCTCCTTTGCATCTACTTCTTGGTCTGAATCTTCAAATATCTTTTTATCTGCATCTTCTTCTTCCTCCTTTTTATCAGACTCATCATCAAAAACTTTTTAATATGCATCTCCCTCTCCTTCCTTTTCATGTGACTTCATCAAACTCACTCTCGGAGCCTTCCCTCATCAAACACTTTGTGAGCGCTGTCATCTTCAAATTCTGATTTTTCAGAGTAATTTTCTTCTCTTTTTCAAGAACATTTTCATTAAACTCCTTGTCAGAGCCATCCTCATCAAACTCTTTTTTCAGGCCATTCACATTCTTTTTCGGAGCCATCTTTAAACTGCTTTTCAGAGCAGACTTCCGAATCTCCTTCCCAGTCATCTTCTTCAGACTCCTTTTGGGGCCATCCTCCTGTTCAGACTCCTTTTCAAGGCCATTCTTTTCACAACCATTTTTGAGTTTCTTCTTTTTGGATTCTCTTTCGGGGCTATTCTCTTTGGACTCTTTTTTAGGACAACACCCTTCAAACTCTTTCCGAACTGGCTTCTCCAGACTCTCTTTCAGGGTAGTCTTCTTCGCGCTGTCTTTTGGGGCAGCCTTCCTCAGGCTTCCTTTCAAGGCAATCTTCTTCAGCCTCTTTTTCAAGGCCACTTTCTTCAGCATCTTTGTCAGAAGTATCTTCTTCAAATTCTCCCCCATCTTCTGTTTCTTCCAACTTCTCATCTGTAGGTTCTTCAAACGCCACTTGAGCTGCGGCTTCTTGAGAATTCATTTGAGGTGTGCTAGGGTGCTCCCCAAAAAGCCTTATTTGAGAAGGCCCTGGCCTTTCTGCAGCACTGATGGAATTTGAACGCCTAAGACCTTTATTGGCCTCGGGAGCATTGAGGAAAGCCTCCCATCCTTTCAGCCTTTCCTCCCTTTCTCTTGTGGTCTCCTCCACCTGATAATCTGTCGTCCCATCCCACACTTGGGCAGTGATCTGACGGCCACCAAACCACCGTCCATCGAGGGTTTGAATACAATAGTCAGCTTCCTCTGGATCCCTGAAGGACACAGAGGCCACACCATCTGGGTGTCTGTCAAAGAGAAGGAGCTTCCTAATTTGTCCAAACCTTGAACACTCTACTTGAAGGTCTTCTCTGATCTCATTCAGCACCAATGGATCATCCTCAAAATCGACAGGATGAAACATATTTTTGATGATGACGACTCGCTCATGGCGCATTCGGGATGGCCCAGCTCTTCTCTCAGGTCTCCAGTCCAACTGCTTTTGTTGCAGAGACAGCTTTTTCTTGTAGTCCTTGCACTTCTTCTTCTTCTTGGAGGCATCATATTCTCCCTTCAGTTGAAACTTTGCCACTTCAACATGTAATTTGTAGCCTCTAATTTCATCTTCATCCAAAAGTTTTAATGCAAGATCCACAGATTCCCTCTTCAAATAACAGCAAAGCCCATCTCCTTTAAGATTTCCTTGATTATCTTTGTAAAGCTTGACCTTAAATTCTTCTGTTTGAGGATCTCTCATAATAATGCCAAACTTGGACATGAGCTGTACAAATTCATCCACTGTGATGTCTGGAGGCAAACCAGACACATATACATTTGTATTTCTGTCTTCTTCAACACGAAACCATCCTGATTCAGCCTTTCTCTTTTCTCCCCTCTTTTTGGGATCAGTGGGTTCTGGGTGTTTTCTCTGTGGCAGTTCCTCTGCAGGCCTAGCACTGACATTCTGTACATTTGCTGTAGAGCTAGACACACCATCATTAGAAAAGCCATAATTGGCCTGATATGTAGCAATGAAATCTTCAGTTATCTTGGGGAACCAAGCCTTCTTGTCCAGGTCCCACTCGTAGGGGGTGTCATTTGGCTGCTGCCGAAAAGAATCCATTTCTCCACTCGGATCTTTCTGCATGTCTTCATCCCTGGTGCCTCCGTACAATTCTTGCATTCTCAGCTGCTCCTCAAAGTCGTCCTTCCCATCCATGTTGCTGACTTAGCCCAGGGGCAGGGTCCAGGCGAGCTAAGAGACAAAGATGAGGCTGGAGGAGAACAGAGAAAATGAGGTCTGCAGCTGTCGGCCCGCACCTGCCCCCCAGCGCGCCTCCCTGCAACACCCCAGTGGCCCTTGGGCGGTCGGGCCACACAGTGGCCACACTGTCCCCGGTTCTCCCCACCCACCACGTACGTGTGCTGGCTGGTGCTCTCCTTTTACTGTATTAATAACAGAAATGAGAAGACTGGACTTTGAGGGAATTTGTTTTTTTGGACTTTGCCCCCAGTGTGTTTGATGCACATGCTAAACATTTTGCCTAGGTGTAACTTTTAAAATGCAAATAGGAAAAATTTCTACTTTAGAATTCAAATATAAGACACTGAACTTAAGTTTGTTCTTTATGTGGTACTAAAACACAGATTCTAAAATGGGTCAGTAATATTCAGTATTACCCAGTGACCCAGGAAGTGCATTCAAGTTCCTTTAAATTTAATTGGAATATCTACTAGACTGCATTTGTTCTAAACCTCCACACAATTATGGAGGCAATATTTTTAATATAAGAAGAAGCACTTCATTTGACAGGCTAGCTAATACATAAGTATATGAATGAACAAAGCACAACCTTTAGGGATCCTAATTACAGTGTGGTGAGAAGGATAAGGGGTCAAGATGATCTGTAATTGCTGGCTCTTAAACAGCTATGGCATACTTTCCACCTTGTGATTTATTATCTCGTGTTACTTTATATTATTTTCCTGCCTCCAAAAATACCTTCACGCATTTGTCAAAAATGAAATCATTATTGAATGCTCAGTCTGGGCTAAGTACCATGCTGAGTGCTAGGTATGGTAAACATGATAGACATTGTCCCTGCTCTTATGGAAGGAGTAGGGCAATAATGAAGTGAAGTTTAGAACACTGTTATAGAAATTCACCAGGAGATGCTGACGACCTGGGCCCAGGTCGGGGCTGTGAGGGCAGCAGGAAGTAGACAGAGTTCAGAAGATTTAGGGGTGTCACAGGTAGGAATTGATAGCTTGTATGCAGAGTTTGAGGGAAAATGAGTCAAAGATGATGGATATGTTTTTAGTTTGGGCATTTCATTCAGTTCTTTAATACCTTATATGTGATACCCTATTGACCACCAAATATAATTTTTCTTTTTGCAGTGACCCTTATATTTTTCATCCCTAGCTCTCCCAACCCCTACTTTTTTTTTTTTTAATTTGGTCAGTATCCCTAAGATTTTATTCTTTTTTGTCTTGTTTGTTTTGGAAGGCTGTCCTCAAGCTACTGGAACCGATTTTGCCTGTAGAGTGCCTGGAAATATACATTTCCCAGATGGCACTTAGCCAGTGACTTAAGGGCGAAAAAATATGAAAGCCCAACTACCTTGCCTTGGATTGGGACAACACAAATTGTTGGGATTGTGAAGCCTACCTTATATTTCAGAGTTCCCCTGCAGATTAGGCTAATGCTAGATAATGGTGTATTTTCTGAAATTAACAAATCATTGTATAATTTATCAAAATAACATACATATACGTTTAAAGGCAAAAAATGCCAGAAAAGAGGATCTCTTAGCAAAAAATAAAGTCCCAAGTCCCCCTTGCCATCCTGCTTTCCAGAAATTACCTGTTAAACTCTTTTAATCTTTTCTCTGGTACTTACCTCAATTTCTAAGCAATATTTTATTTATCTCTTGAATCAGGAGGGATTTTGTTTGTTTGTTTGTTTTTCTGTTTTTTTTTTTTTTTTTAGCTGAGCCATCCTGTCACCTGTTGGCAGCTCAGTGGCAGCTCAGCTCGGGCCAGGAATCGAACCTGGAAGTGACCCTGTTGTTCAGAGCTCGCACTCTTGAGTGAGCTCTTAACCAACTGAGCCACTCGGCCAGTCCCGAATCAGGAGTTTATAGATAATCTATTGACTTCATATTTTGGTAGGTGAGTTTAGCTCTGTCAGTCTCCTCCTATTCCTCCAACTACTCTCCCAATGTAGTTATAACAAAAAGTTTTATTAAATCAATACTCAGTATTTCATTGTTATGATTATATAAATGTTCATGATGAGCCAGGGAATTAAATATTTGTGAAACTTTTTACTTTTCCTGAAATTAATAATTACCTCATTTCATTTCTGTACTTTGAGCTAATGGCTAAGGCTTCTCACATGTTTTGTAAAATTTCTCAATGCAGTTTTCCAAACAGTTGAACTTGTCATATAGTGTTATCAGTTATACCTTTCCTACGTATCTTCTTTATGGAGGCCACTATAACCTGATGTAATATGGACTGTGTACTGCCTGCGATGGTTATGAGATTTTCCTTTACTGTCCTCTTAGGAATTCTTCTTCTTACTTGTGTTAGATTCACTGTTTACTAGACCCACTATTTCCTTTTTTTTTTTGGTTTATTCTCTTGTTTTGGTAGAGCTCAAATTCTAATAACCTCTTTTTAAAAGGCACATGTAAAGGTCATCTTTTTTTTTTTAGTTTGTATATCTAAAGATAACTTTATTCAACCACCATCATCATCATCATCATGATTCATAGTTGATCATTTGACTAGGTATAAAATTCTAGATTGAAAATTATTTTCATTCACAATTTTGAAGGCATTCTTCCATTGTCTTCTAGTTTCCAATATTGTTCAGACACCATTTTAAGATCTTTTTACTCCTAGTAGTCTGAAGCTTCCACAATATTATGCCTTGGGTAGGTTTTTTCCTTCATTCATCATACCAAACAATTCATGGGGGTTTTGACTCTGAAAACTCAGTTCTGAGAAATTTATATTATTATTAAAGATACGTTTAATAATTTCCTCCCCACTATTTTTTCTGATCTCTCTTTTGGAACTCTATCTGTTACAGGGTCACCAGATTGCTTCTCTAATTTTATCTCATATTATCACTCTTTAGCTTTTTCTTTCTAGAAATGTTCCTCAAATTTGTCTATTAACCCTTTTACTGAATTTTTTTATTTTGGCGATCACATTTTTAATATCTATGAGTTCTTTCTTATTCTATTTCTTTTCATAATATCCTTTTCTTATATATATTCTAAGATATTCACAACTTTTCATCTTGTCTCTGTTTCCTCTAAGTTTATTTATTCTGCTCATTTGGTACAGTTTTTTTCTTTAATGTGAGATCTTTCCACATGTCCAGCAATTTCTAGCTGTCTATCCAAAATCAGATTAAGCTATAAAGATTGAAAGCTCTGTGGTCATGAGTGAGACTTACTGACTTGTGACCTTTACTATAGGGCAGTTAGGTACAGTTGCTTTTGGGATTGTGGAACTGCTAGATGTCAGTACCTTTATGCCTTTTTGCTGGAACTGTTAATTTCCTTCTGAAAAGACCCTCTTGACTGAAGGGTATGGTTAAAAGACCATCTGTCAGCATTTTGGTGCTAGATGAGGAACCTTTTTCATTATACAGCGTAATTTCCCTATTTTTAGTTCTATACCTCACTTTGCCCTTTTCTGTGCCCAACATCTCTAAATCCAGATTGTCTGTGGTCTGAATTGTCCAGTCTCTTCTTGAGGTGGAGAAGGGGTTGTTGCTTGATTGTACTGAGGGGGCATCATTCAGTAAGCATTTTCTGTCCCTACCTCATCCCTGCCCCCTGTTATCCCCTATATTGAGTCTTTCAGGATTCTACAAAGATCTTCTTGCTTCTAGTCTCTGAAGGCTTTTCGATTTGGCCTTCTTTCCCTCTGTGAAACCTTGCCTCCAAATGCTTTCTATATTCACATATTGTGCTGTCTCTTCATTTTAGTAAATATGGAGTTTTAATTTTTTTATATCCATTTCTTATTGGGTTGGAGTGCTTTTGAGATATAGAGGGGGAAGACATGTCTTTATGTTGCCATCTTAAAATCAAGTCTAATAGTAGCTCTTGATGAGCATGTATCTTGGGTTAGTTTAAAAAAAGTTCAAAAAGAATTTTTATCATGTGGGGTGTCCCAGCCATTGAAACACCACCATAGGCTTAAATATATATAGTAAAACCTTGGATGGCGAGTAACTTAGTTTGCGAGTGTTCCACAAGACGAGCAAACATTTCTCATACATTTAAACATGGTAAAACGAGAGATGTCTTGCAATATGAGTAATTTGTTTCCGAAACGAATTATGCTCGCAAATCAAGGTATTACTGTATATATATACTACACTCTTCCATCATAAGGCCACTACCTCAGTTCTAACCACAGCTCCCAAAAGGATCGCTAGCAGGCAGTTTAAAATGTGCCCTCCCCCTTAATACTCTGAAGTGAGTCAGAACAGCATGTTAATTAAATCAACTCCTAGACACTATTGAACCCAAGGCCGAAAATCCACTCCCCCGTCTATTTCCCATCCCAAAGTATTTCTAGCCATTCCAGCCAATATAGCTCATCAGGCATTTTGCAAATGAGATTAAATAACAGGATTAACAATATGCTTCAATAATGTCAACTGCAAAGATTTGCTCCAAAAATTTATTATATAACCTCTCCCCAGAGAAAAATGAAAGTCCTAACAGTAAATCCTTTCTTAAGTTAAAGCAAGCTTAAAGTTTATTACTTATTCTTTTTCGTTAGTTCATCTCAGCCAGCCTTCCATGCCTGGCTGGAATCAGGATGCCCTTGGCAGCTTCAGCCTAAGCTGGCTGTCCTTGTAATGTATGTGGCTCTTACAGTGCCTCAGAAATTACGTTAGTTCTTATGCCAAGTCCCTCATGAGCTTAACTGTTTACAGAAAAGAACCCAAAGAGTTACTGTGACATGCAAGATTTGCACAGCACTGGCCCCACACACATTTAAAAAAAAAAAAATTTCCTAGAAGGGTTATTCTGGGCAAAACTATGTTCCTGGAGCCTGGTATTTACTGTTGCCAAAGACCACAGCAGATAATATGCGGCATCAGAGTGGAGGAAGGTGAATGAAGGAAATCTTTATTTCTGGTTTAACAAGATAGCTATTTACTGTCAAATTATAATCAGAAGTTTGCTTGTTGAGCACAGTTAGAACAAAGGGAATTCATTTTAGATAAACATGATTCCAGTCATCAGGCCACAACTGTATGTCTACCCAAAGCTATGTCTATTAGATCAGATACTTGAGTCAGCTTGACAAGGTCTCTTCTCCTGAGAGCATCTTTTTATTTGACTTGAATTAGTGGATGGTTGGGAGGATGCTTTCGAAGCCTGAGATTCTGTAAATCTGATTTTTTTTTAATCTACATTGCTGAATTCTTTGCTTTTTCCATGAAGTTTCAAATTTCTTTATGCAGTTGAAGAAGGAAGGGAATTGCCACTACTACTTCCACTTGTACATGTATACTGTTTCAGAGCCTGGAGCCTCTAGGACATGATAAAGTAGAGCTGTTAAGCACATAATAGCAGCAGTTTTGCCATCTGGCTTCTCTGATATCAGGCAGTTACCCAGTTGGGGAGAGCTAGAGTCAGTCTTTAGGTAGGTGGAACTGTTCACAATTCTGCTGTCATGGACTGTTTGTAAGAAACTCCTTTTATTGTGTCTCATAGAAAGAGAACTATATAGGACCAATATGAAAAACAAGGTATATCTATCTTGCTTAGAGCAATTTGGTTTTGGTCTTCAGGGAAAGTAATAATAATGAAGTACCAAATGCTGACCTATCATGGACTTTCTTACTGCAGGATTTCCAACAAGTAACAGAAGAAGTATCTTTGACAACTATTGTGACATTTGTGGACATTACCCAGAAGCCAAACCCTCCACGGGGCCAACCCAGGGTGGACTGGAAACTGCCATTTGACTTCTTCTTTCCTTTCAGAGTGGCATTCAGCAAAGGAGTAGACTCTCAAAAAGGTTCAGTCTCTCCCATCCTTGTCCTGTGTCTCTTACTACTTGGAATTCTCAGCCTAGAAACTAAGTGAGAAAAGAAGAATGAGGTTTCAGTTTTCCCTATGGGAAGTCCTATGGCAGCCAACTTATGTTGGCTAATGACCACAGAGCACTTAGGATAATATAAGACCTAACTGAAGGAATCTTTGTACATGAGAGAAGGGATTTCAGAAAAGCAATAAAAATATTCACCCTAGCTCTTTTCTGAGAACTCTGCAAAATACACATGAGATTCTCCTGTACTTCTCAAACAGTGAAGAACGCAAAGAGCCCTTCGCCTTGTGTTACCTCTGCTAAAGGTTTGCACAACCTTCATCCGTCTGCTCACAGGCACACTTGGGCCCAGCACCAAAAGGAACATGTTACTACTGTCCCCCAGTGAACCTAAGAAAAGCTGCCCTCTGGACTTGAAACAAGCTGACTGTTAAGAACAGAAAACTGCTGGCTATATATTTTATCTGGTTCCTCTCCTCTCCCTGGGACCACACTCTGCCCTAGCATGAGTGAGGAAAACAATTCTTTCTACTCAGTTTCCAAAATGAATGTGGAATCCAAGCCCTCTTTGCTACTAGGAAATGACCCTACCACTCATTTCTGCTCTTTCCTTCCCACCACTGTGGTCAGGAGAAATAAAACCGATTGAGAGCTTTGTTGTACTAATTCCAGCAGCACACGGAAGTTAACTGACATGCGTTCTGCCTCGTGTTATTTTTCTATATATGTGAGGTTTAAAAACGAAGGAAAAAACTTTCATACATAGCATGATGGAATTTAAATCAAGGGATTTGAGTTCTTTTCCCAGGATTGAGAATCTCTGAAGATCCCAGTTGTGTGGCACGGACATGAGGAGTGCGTTCAGCATGAAAGCTGTTTGTTTAGCGTACGGCACCAGCAGCTTCCAAAGGGCAGTGCGGGCCTGGGAGCGTGGTTTGGCCCTACCTGCATGACCAACTCAGAGTCTAGCTTTCAGAGAAAACTGCTTTAAAAGGTCATTTCCTATTACCATTTCTAGTGGAGAGGAATTGCTTGGGAATTATGATAGAAAACTTGGAGAGCAGGAAGCATAAAAAAGTTTTGGCCTAGAGCAGAATTGCAGAATTATGCTATCCTTGTAATTAAGGTGAAATTTTGATGGAAGATAATGTCATTATAGCTACTAATTGACTTAAACTTCTAAATCCCTTTTATAAAAAATAAATGTAAATAATAGGATGTAATAGAATCATTAACTCCAGTGAAAATAGTTTTGAGCACTTATCTCTGAAACAGAATTGTAAGCCCCTCAACGAGCTGACAGTTGAGAGGGGCAAAATTGACATGTGACACAGGAGACACATTTGTTCAGAGAAATAATCGACGTGGGCTAGACTAGTGAGGGCCAAGCTTTGAGAGGTGGTGGGGCTGGAGCTGAGCATGGCAGATGGGTAGGACTGGGAGCTGATGAGGTGATCCCAGGAGCCAAGGACAACTTGGGTGAAGCCTAGGGGCTCCTGTGGATCAGAGGGTTGGGAGACTGACGTGACAGTGAGTAGAAACACTGAGTGGGCAAAATAGGCGCTAAGGTGGAATAAGAGGAGTGCTCATTATATGGGGACTTGAAAGCCAGGCACAGAAATTGAGAAATAGTCTGCTTTTTTCCCACAGCATGTTAGTGATCTGAATCTAAATTACCTTTTAATAAAGTATATATTATAATAAATCCTACTTCGTGAACAGAAAATGCTGATTGTAAACACCATCTGTGGTGGGTTTATCATTTTGCCCCATTCCAAAGTACCTCAAAAGTAACTTATTTCCCTGGAAGAAAGTGGCAGAGTTCTTGTAGCAGTTACTACTCACCTAAGAGGAAGTGCTTCTGTACAGGGGAGATTCTGCCCAAGGGGAGTTGGGAGCTGGGCAGCTGATGGCATGGTTCCCACCAGAGCCCATTACATAGGTGTTACTGAATTCAGCAGCCCTGCCTCCAAGGAGACCTGCACAAAAACAGACCACAGAGCTATGAAAGTATTTGTTTAGGTTTCCCAGTTTGGATTTTACTTAAAGGAAAATAAGCTTATGTGACAACTCATCCTCTATTACAGGGTAGGAGACATCTAATCCACTCCCAAGAGCCTAGAATCCTTTTCAGAATTGGGTCCCCATTTATTCAAATGCTTATTCCCAGCCTTTACATAAATTAATTAATAAAATCTCAACTGTAATTCATATACCATAAAATTCACCCTTTTAGTGGTTTTTAGTATATTCAAAGCTATGCAACCATCACCACTAATTCCAGAACATTTTCATCACCCTAAAAAAAAACTCCCATGATCCTGCAGAGATTTGGGGATGTACTGACATGGCAAGAACCCTTACTGTCTGCCAGCCTGTGTCCGGTACCCCAAGATCTCATCCGCAGCAGCTATATGGGGAAGTGCAGGGTTCCAGCCAGTGAGTTTGTCCTGCTCAGTGCCAGCTGTGGGGAGGAACAAACTTTCGTCTGCCCTCAAGGTTCTTTTGACTGGTCTAATAAGTAGCCGTGGGGTGGACTGGCGGGAGCACAACCGAAGTAATGCATACATACGTATGGGAACCCCACATGCGTGAGAGAGTCAGAGACCGCCACATGCACAGAAGGCTCAGAGACAGAAAGGGCACATAGGGTATATATGACACTCTGAGTCAGGGATGAGGTAAGGGGGGGTCTTGGGGACTTTATAGGGTCATTGCAGGACAAGAAAAAGTGCAGATGTTTAGTAAAGAAGTTTTTCCTGCCCTAGAGATGTCAAAATACGTTATCTCTGATAGTCTCTTATTACAGGCAAGGCCCCTAATTCAAGGTCTAGGTAGTTGAGGGCAGAGGTTTCTCATAAGCCCACAGCTAAAGTTGCCTTTAGCTCAAAATAGTCCGCATTCCACAGAGGCACACCTTGGGGTGACTAGTTCTGAACCCTCACATAGACTTTAACTCAAGAATTCCTATAAATCACTATGTGTGTGTGTATTATATGACAAAAAACAAAATATTTCTAAAGGTATAAAAAACACGACAAGTAAAGGACAACATCAATTACAATAAGTATGTGGGTAAATCTTAATAAAAATGTGAACTTAAAAAAAAAGAAACTCCATACCAATTAACACTCCTCCTTATTTCCCCCTTTCCCCTAGGTCCTAGTGGTCACTAATCTACATTCTTTCTTCCTCTACAGATTTGCCTACTTTGAACATTTCATACAAATGAAATCATACAGGTAGCCTTTTGTGTCTGGTTCATCCATATAGCATGTACCAGTACTTCATTCTTTTTTGTGGCTGAGTAATATACCATTGTATGAAATATACCACATTGTATTTATCCATTCATCAGGTGATGGATATTTGCGTTGTTTCTACCCTTTTAGCTATTATGAATAATGCTATGAACATTCATGAACAAGTTTTCTTGTAGACTTACGTTTTCATCTTGAGTATATACCTAGGAGTGGGATTGCTGGGCAATATGGTGATTCTATGTTTAACTTACTAAAGAATTGCCAAACTACTTTCTAGGGTGCCTGAACCATTTTACAAGCAATGTATAAGGGTTCGAATTGCTCCACGTCCTTGCCAACATTTGCTGTTGTATTTTTATTTTAGCCATCCTAGTGGGTGTGAAATGGCATCTCATTGCGATCTCTCATGCCTTTTTAAACTAATGTAGGAGATCTCACACCAGAATCTGCACATCCAAGGCAGGAATACCTCAAGTGTTCTTTTCCTCTCTACCCCTCTGCTAATTTGATTAGCTTTAAGCCTAGTTTCCAATTACATAGAAGGCTGAGTAACATACGTTGCATAAGATTGTATGGTCATTTTACCTCCAGTCACTCCCCTTGAAACAGATCTTCAAAACATTTTTTTAAAGCATCTATACAACAATGCAGTCATCTTGGTTCCCTCACTTTATGCAGGTAAGTTATTAGCTATTTGACTTACTACACGAAAGGTCTCTATTATAATCATGTATTCAAATTAAGGAACAAGTTTTACTGTAAAGGGGTATATACAATTTGGATAGAATTAAGTTGAAATCCCAGCCACCGCACTGCAGGTGTGGAGAAACAGGTACTCTAAAATACTTTTAGTGAAGGAAAAGTAGCTATATTAATATGTATCAAAAGCCTTAAAATGTTCATAAAGTTTGACCCAACAATTTCACTTAACTAAACATTATCAGTGGGGGTGGGGGATGTCCAACAATAGGGAATTATTTAAATAAATTATATCCATAGATGAGAATGTTATACAACCATTGAACATTCAGTAAACCTGCCTTTATTGCCATAGGAAAACATTCATAATCTGTTTTTACTGAATAAAACAGACTACAAAATAGTGCATATACTCTGTGGTCCTATTTTTGTAAAACAAAAAATATATATGTGTACGTAGGCAAACAAAAAGTCTGGAAGACTAACGTCAAAATTGGGGATCTTTAAGAAAATAAAAACATTTCTGGTTTTTATAATCAGAAAATATTTGCTGTCCAGAAAGAACTTGTTTATTGTATGTAAGAATGTTCCTTATTTGTGAGTAAATTCCCTTTTATTGATGTATTTGTTTAGCATTCTGGGCCTGTGTTTTAAAGCAGGGGTCCTGAAATGTCAGTCACATCATAATCTTCTGGGGTGCTTTATTAAAAAATGCTGATTCCTAGGCCCTACTCCTAGAGATTCTAATTCATTGATGGGAAGTGGGGACTCTGTATTTTTAAAAAGCTTTCCTGGTGCTTCTACTGTACAGCCTGGTCTGTGAAACTACAAAGTGATGTTGCATAGTGTGGCTGAAACTGGTTTCATTTAAGTGTTTGTACTATCATTGCTAACTCATATAATATGTCTATCAGCCTAGCCTACTCCCTCCTCTTTAAGAATTCCCATCACTCAACACTCTGCTGAAGGAGTGGGCCCAGTTTCAGTGTTCACATTACCTGTGTGCCCCCTCATCTCCCTGACACTGTTGACGACCAAAACGAGTTCTAGACTGAGTTGGGCCAGTAAGATTTTCTCTGTAGGAATTTGGAACTGAGACCAAGTCTAGAAGTCAGTTGGGAATAGGCACTAAGGATATTTTAGGGTTGAGGAAGCCATTCTCTATCAAATGTTCACTAATGAAGAGTCTATTTTCTCAAAAGGAGAAAAAGAAAAAAGCAGGTGTGTAGAGAGAAGTGTAAATAAGAGACCCAGAGATGGAGGATAGTCCTGGTTCCCAGCTTATAGCTCCCAGTACCACCTCTTATGAGATCCAATTTTATCTCCTGCTCTTGGAGACTACACGTTATTCCTTCTAGTAAATTGCCTTGTTTGAATAAGTTTGTTATTAGCAATTAAAGAACCTGAGACTAAGATAACTTAAACCTAGCACTCTATAGCATGTAAAGAAGCAGTGCTCAATCCTGCATTTTTATAGTCCAATTCTAAGTAGTCCACTTCTACATGACTTTCTGGTCATGTCCAACTTTACTTCCATTTGCTGAGACAAAAGTTAAATCCCTCCAATAAAAAAAGCAATCACTGGGCCAGTTGAGTGGTGCGGTGGTTAAGAGCTGGCTTGGGACACCAGAGGGTCCTGGTTCGGATCCCACATATGAGGGCCAGTGACACTGCCCTCTCCAGCTAAGATGCTGAACAACAGCTCAACTTGGAGCTGGGCTGCCATGAGTCGCCAGCGACGGCGGAGGCTGCAGCCCCTGCTGCAGTGGGTTGCCATGGGCTATCGTGTGTAGCCGGCAGCCAGCGTGAGCGGCCAGCAGCCGCAGTGAGCGGCAGTCCAGAAGCCGGCGACTGATGTGCCTCGCCCGGGGAAGAGCGCAATGATGGTGCCAACTTGGGCCAGTGAAGCAACGTCCTCCACCTTAGACTGAAGAACAAAAAGGACAGCAACTTGTCTGTTCCCCTTCCCCCAATTCCCCAGCGCTGTTCCTATCCCCCAACTCCCCAATTTAAAAAAAAAAAAAAGCAATCACTTCTTTAAAAAATCATACGCAGGAAAGGTACCGTGGCTGAATCATTTTCTTGATTTCTGTGGAAAGCCAAACTAGCTGATAATTCTAGTATTTGATTTTTCCCAATCCATAGTCATAAATCCTATTCTCTTTATTGAAGTAGAATATTAATAGTAAAATAGTAATGAAAATAAAATAACAGTAATAAAATAGAAAATGTTGGGACAATGCTAAACGATTTTCATAGTTGACCCTCTTAACAACCCTACAGACAAGTATATAGAATAGACAGGGACAGTGTCATTAGCCCTTTTCTTATTTGGGAAAACTAAGTCCAAAGAAATTGAATTCATTCATTTATCAAATATTGTCTGTTAGGTGCCAGGAATATACTTCCCTGCTCTCGGGAGCTTATATTCTAGCAGGGAAGGCAGACAAGCAATCACCACAAGGTGATGTGTGGGTTAAGAACACATTAAGAACAGAACAGAACTTCCTGAATGAAGAAGACCTCTGCCCCTAATGGCTTTAGCTATACACACATTACACAATTTGTTCTAAGTTCATGATGAGACTCTGAAAAGCTGAGATACCAGATGAAACTACTGGAGGGCAATTTTATTTCTTTTGTGTCCCCCACCCTATTTCAAACCCAAAGTGCTCAAAACTTAACATGTGTTTGGTGTTCTAATCCTTTACCCAAAAGACAGCTCCCCTGTTCTGTTTCCTAACTCACTGTACTGCAGCACCACCAGATGTGCAGGTACCCTCTTCTCTCACCCTGCCACTTTCACGCAGTAACTGCTGTCAGCTCTCCCTTCTTTACACTCCCCATATCCACTGCTGGAGCCTTTTTTCCGGCCATATTTCTTGGGTCTTTGCAATAGGCTAAGCAACCTCCCAGCTTGTACCCCTGGTTACTAATTTCTTACACGCAAATCTCATTATGCCACTCCAGTACTTTAAAAGCCATGGTTCTCTATCTTTGAGGATAATAAAATTCAGAATGTTGAGTATGGTACAGAAATCTTTTTGCAAGGTGGCCTCTGACCAACCACTGCTCCTGTCATATTTCACATGCAGCCTCTTCTCATAGGACCTCTGCATATTCCATTCCCTCTTCCTTATATGATCTTGCTCCCTTTTCTAGTCCTTCAAAGCATAATTCATTTGAATGTCTACTCTCTTTTTAAAGCCTTGCCTGAATCCCTGGGCACTCCCTCCTCTAGGATTAATCACATTTGTGTTGTAACCATTTGTTCACATATCTGTCTCTCCCTTAAGGCTGTGGATTCATGTAGGGTAGGGACGATGTCTTCCTACACATCTTGGAAATGCCTGGCATGTAAAGTTGCCAATGTTTAATGAATAAGGGAATGGATAAATAGGCTCAGCAATGTTCTCAGGGACTACTACAGAAGGAGTGAGAGGCCTGCCTTGTCACCGATATGGTCCACTCAAGTGCTGCACCCCTCACCTCCCACCGCGCCCAGCACTATTCTGGGCCTGGGTAGGAACGTGCCCTTTGGACAATACACAGCAAGTCGAAGAGAGGGAGAGTTTGAGCTCTAACTTTGAGTGGATCCGCATTCATGTTTGGAATAGTTCCAGATGTCTGGGATTAAATACAACTATTTTTAAGTGCAATATTCTCACCAATGCCCTTGCTGAAGGAGAGTTGGCTGACACCGTTGGGAAAACCTCTAGACAATTAGGAGGCAAATCATTTTATCGCGGTGCCAAAATTTTCCCACTTAAACAGAAGTTTGCTCGAGTGTGGGTGGGCTCTGTAAACAATTGTACATTGATTCAACCTATTTTCAAGGTATGCCTTTGATATAATGATCACAAAAAAACACACCTAATGGGTTTTACCAGCAGCTGAGGGATCCAGGCAAATTTTCGGCCTCCCTGAAAAGTCCGATGGGTCAGCTCTGGGACACTCTCTTAGGCCCCTGTCCCCTCCTGGTACATGGTCGTTCACCGAGAGAATTTCAGCCCCGCCTCCCGACGTCCGACGGGACCTCGGTGGGCGGGGCCCGCCACGTGGAGCGAGCACCCGATTCTCAGACGGCGCCTACGTGATTGCCGCGGCGTAGCTCTGGGCCCGCCCCAAGCCCCACGTCAACAGCGGAGGCCCCGCGGCTTGGCTTTATTCCTACGCCGCTGACGTAACGTCATCTTGCGGGACGTGGACGGAAGAAAGAGGAAAGTAAACCGGCGCCAGCATCAGCCTCGCGTGCGCTGAGGGCTAGGTGTCGGGGCAGGGCGCCGGCGGCGGCGGTGAGACCCGGCGGTGGCTGTGAGACAGGTACGCGGGCGGGTGGCGGTGGCGAGGCGCCTGCGCCTCTGCAGGGGCTGATGCGGCGCCCGGGCGGAGGCAAGAGATGGTGTGCGCGCAGGGCCGTGGGCGACCATGGGGGCTGCAGCGGCGCTACCGGAGCAGGAGCCAGGTGGCCCGGGGGAGGGCCCCCGAGTGGGCGTGGGCGCGCGCGGAGGGATGGAGGCGGCCTGGGCCGCTCAGGGCGCGCTGCACGGCCCCGGCCCGGTCCCATATGCCGGGGCACAGAGATTTCAGGATCTGTGGGGACTTCGGGCCGCCACGTGTACATCCAAATGGAGGAATTGCCCCAGGTGGAGGCTGGAAGACTCGGCGGACCTCTTCTCGGTCCAGGAGTCCGGGTCCAGCTTCCAGTGCACCTGTCTCGGTGTTGATGTTTTTACCCAGGTTTGTAACTGGCCACACGCTCTCAAGGGGCCTGTGTGTGCAGAGCACCCCGCAGCCCGTGTGGCTTTCGCTATCCTCTCAAAACCGGGCAGGACCCCCGCAGCCGGGGAATCCGCGCACGACCTCCCTTTGCAGTATGGCATAAGGTCTGGGAATAGTTCCTGACACCTCAGGGCTCACCCAGGTTCCCCACCCCCCATCATTATCCCCTGCTCTCTGAGGTGGTGAGATTTATCATTCCGTCTTTGTCTTTAAGTGAACCATATACCGAGTCTGTGTTTCTGGGTGAAGTTTGTTGCGACTAAAGTTCAGTTCTCCGTCCAAATCAGCAAGATAAGGGCTGTTTAGAACCTGTAAAGAGGTATTTGAGAGATGTCCTGAGTCAAAACATGGAAACTTTTTTCAACTGCTGAGTTTGAGTCTAGACACACACACAGACACTAATTACCCTTTGCTCCCTGCAATCAGCTGTCTGCTTTTGAGAGTATGATAAAATCAGGCAGGACAAACCGGTCATTATAGTAAAGGGGGTGCGGGGGGCAGTCAGGGGCTCCATCCAGGGGAGCTGCCAGGAGGCTTGGTTTTTGGTCAGTCTTCAACCTGATAACTTAGTGACCTTGAACAGTCAGAACCTTCAATTAAATTACTCTTAGTTAAGAGAGGGGTAAACAGTCAACAAGTATAACTTGTGATTATATTCCTCAGAGAATATTTATTGAATTCCTTTGTGCCTGTGACAGGTCCTGAAGGAAGTAAAGAAATGGTTGTAAGATACCATTAGTGCCAAAAAGACAGAAGGCAGAAAACTTGACATTTATTGAGCATCTGTTGCACCCAGGCATTCCATGCGTTGTCTCATTTAATTCTCACAATAATCTTATGAGGTCCTTACTGTTATTGTCCTTGATTTACAAATGAGGAAACTGAGGCCTAGAAAGATTAAATAACCATCCATAAGGCACACAGCAAGTGCAGAGCTCAAACCCAGATCTTTCCAACTCCAAAGTCTATGTTCCCCATCCTGTTGACCATGCTGTCAGTAGGAAGTTTATAATCCACTTGGGAAAGGCAGCAGTAACACATGGATCAGTAAAAGGCTCGCCTCACCTGTAGGAGTAGATCCCATTTTAAATGCTAGAGTTGCTGGGGGAGGCTCATGAAGCAGATGGAACTAGAATTTTAATGTCACTATTTTACCCTTTTGGCTCTTCTGTCGGTATTTTGGAGAATTCACATGTAAGTGATTGTTTAGCAGCAATTACTAAAGGAATTTATACAAGCAGCAAACATAGACCATAGGCTTCTATCATGGCTGAGGGTTACGAAAATAATTTGCTCTTGGGATCTTCCACACTGTCCCAAACACCGAAGTCAACAAAGACAGGACCTAACACTTTCCATTGCCTATTAGATGCCATACCTTTTACAACACATGAACCTGCCAGTCTCTTCTCTCTCCTTTCTGTATCTTTGTGCAGTATAAATTGAACAGTACATGCCGCTCCGTGTTTCTCTTCACTATGGGGTTAAACTCTAGTCTTTTGAGGCATGTTGAAGAGGGTTTGGAATATGTCCACCAATCCATATGAGCTAGGAATTGAGTTCTAAGTTAAAAGGGGGCCCACAAGCAAAGAAGGTGCAGTGTTTTTCTTATCTTGTGAAAACAGCAATGTCTCTGTAGCATAAGAGCTGCAATAATGAACGACTTATTCTCCGTGTATGTATAGGAAGGAGCCCCCTACCTTTTTGTGAAATAAGCTTTTTTTTGTCTGAAGCCTCAAGTTTGACCTAGGGTGGGAAAATGTCCCCACCCATTGTGTTCTCAGCTCTGAGGTTTGTAGCCATGTATTCATCCTCCAGGGGGTGTGCCCACATAATTTAAAATGCCAGCCATTTGCAGGCATTGCCACTCCCTCCCAGGGGTGCCAGGAGTGTGCTTTAGATTGCTGTGGACCGTAGGAAGAAGGACATGGCAGCAGCCCCTGGCCTTTCCCCACTCTTCTTGTGTCAGCAAGGATCATGCTGACATATCAAATATGTGGTTTTCAGAGTTCTGTTGGCGGTGATAGCAGGAAGGTGGACATGGCTGCTTATTGGATGTTGGCTCTGTTTTTGATCTGTTGGAGGCCCCCTAATGGTATAAGAATTGTAGTGAAGATTTAGTATCAGTACATAAACACTATACCTTAAAGATTTTTGTGATAAAAATATTCATAATCCTTAGTTGCCGCATGCTTACTAAAGTGGTCTAGGAAAAGGGTGGAAATGGAGCCTGGGAAGGAGCCATTTCTGTACTATACTGGGGACGTGGGAGTTTCCCTCATACAGAGGAGTTTGGGAAAGAGGAAGGAAATAAAATGAATTGTCTAGTATTTTTCATTATTCATTTTTTTAAAAATGCATCCTTCAGGTACTTTGATCAGTGACCACATCACAACATGTTGAGTCAAGTCTACCGCTCTGGGTTCCAGCCCTTCAACCAGCATCTCCTGCCTTGGGCCCAATCCACAGCTCTCTCCAGATATCGTATGTACCATAGGAAACTTAAAAGTATGCGGGAAGTGTGGTCGGAGTATGTTTCAAACAAGGTTTCAACGGAGGGGAAAAACTAAGTAATTTGGTGAAATTGGACAAAGACAGCAAGCACAGAAGCAGCCTGCACTGGTGAAATGTTCTAAGTATTTGTATTTATCAGTAAAGTGAAACTTTTGGACGTGATAGTTGGGTTTATGGAATAGAATCTGGTGGTGGTTTCACGGGTATATACTTATATCCAAACTCATCAAGTGTATACATTAATTTTGTACAATTTTTAGTATGTCAAATAACTCAAAATTTAAAAATTTTTTAAAAATAAAGTGTTTCTGTTTTCAATGCCCCCAAATTTTTTATAGGCTGTTTTTGTTTTTTATGTTTTTTTGTAATTAAGTATAATTCTGAGATAATAATGGATTCACTTGCGGTTGTGAGGACTAATATAGAGACATTCCTTAGACCCTTTACCCACGTCTCCCAATATCTCAACTGGCATATTGTCATGGATAGAGTCAAGATAAGAACATTTCCATCACTACAGGATCCTTCAAGTGTCTTCTTTTAGCCATCCCCCTCCTCTCCTTCCTTAACCCCTGGCAACCTCTACTCTTCTCCATTTTTATAATTTTGTCATTTCAAAATGTTATATAAATGGAATCATATAGTATGTGACCATTGGGTATGGCTTTTTTTAACTCAGTGTGATTCTCTGGGGACTCATCCAAGTTGTGTGTATAAGTTGATTCCTTTTTATTACTGAGTAGTATTTAATGGTATGGGCGTACCACAGTGTAACCCTTCACCCATTGAAGGGCATCTACTTGTTTACATTTTTTGACTGCTATGAAAAAGGTCACTACGAACATTTATGTACAGGAGTTTGTGTGAACATAGTTTTCATTTGTTTGGGATAAATGGCCAAGAGTTCAATTGCTGGGTCATATGGTATTATAGTTAGTTTTGTAAGAAACTGCAAAGCTGTTTTTGTAGAGTGGCTGTACCATTTTATAGTCACACCAGCAATATATGAGTGGTCCACTTTCTTTTTATCCTTACCAAAATTTGATGTTGTCACTTTTTTATTTTATTCATTCTGATAGGTTTGTAATGATAATCTCATTGTGGTTTTAACTTGCTTTTCCCTAATGGCTAATGATGTTAAACACCTTTTCATGTGATTATTTGCCATCTATATATCTTCTTCAGTGAAATTTCATTTGCTCATTTTTAATGGGATTGTTTGGGTTTTTACTGTTGAATTTTGAGAGTTCTTTAGATAACTAGTCCTTGAACAGATATGTGGTTTGAAAATATTTTCAACAGTTTGTAGCTTGTCATTTCATTCTCTTAACAGGATCTTTCACAGAGGAAAGTTTTTTTTTTTATTTTAATGAGGTCCAGTGTATCAGTTTTTCCTTTTTATGGATTGTACTTTTGGAGTCAAGCCTAAGAATTCTTTGTATAATCCTAGATTCTGAAGATATTCTTCTGTTTTGTTTTTTTTCTAAAAGTTTTATAGTTTTACATTTAAGTCCATGATCATTTTGAGTTAATTTTTGTATAAGGTATGATGTTTAGGTCAGGGTTCATTTTTTTTGCCTATGGATGTCTATTTGTTCCAGCACCATTTGTTAAAAGGCTGTTTATTATGTTTTGAGTTGGCTATCTCCTTGATAACACCTAAATCTTATTGGAAGTCTGTCTCCAAACCTTACTGCAAGAGGACTTGCTTGTCAACGAATCAAATCAGGCTTATTATCATTTGGAATTATCTCTATTCCCCATTCATGTAAAGAACAGTGTAAGGATTTACTCATTCATGTAAAGAAGAGTTCAGGGTCTGGAATTAGGCTCCCTGGGTTTGAAAACTAATTCTGCTACTTAGTAATTAACTTAGTGACAACAGCTGTGGATTTAGGTCACAATTCTGTGGGTTGGCATTTTGGACCGGGCTCAGCTGCACACTGGTTCTGTGTCTGTATCAGTTATTACATTGGCTCAGGGCTGATTGATGAGGGCGGGGGGCTTCTATTGGGATGATAGATCATCTTGGTTCCACATGGTCTCTCATCCTCCAGCAGGCTATCAATGGCTCCTTTACATAATATTTGCAGGGTTCCCAAGAACAGCAAGCATGGAAGCTGCAAGGCCTCTTGAGTCCTAAGCTCAGAATTTATAGTGTTACTTCTGCTACACTGCATGGGTCAGAGCAAGTCATAGGGCCAGCCCAGATTCAGCGGGTGGGAAAATAGACTCTACCTGTTGATGGGAGAAGCTTTAAATATTGTGGCCATTTTTGCAATCTAGTAATGTTGGTCAGTTACTCGACTTCTCTGGGTCTCAGTTTCGTTCTTTATAAAACGAGGCTAATAATAATAATAACTCATAATAGTACCTAAGTCATGAGGCTTAAAACTTACGAGAATTCAGTAAGATGATGATGGTGGTGGTGGTGATAATGATGATAATAATAGCAATAGCTAACACTTTTTTATAATACCAGCTAATATCTGAGTGTTTACTTTGTGCCATCCCTATTTGTGTATTAACTCTTTCATCTCCCACAACTTTATGAGAGAGGTAAGGTAATAGCAAGGAAGTGGAAGAGTTGAGATTCCCACCCAGGCATTCTGGCTCCAGAGTCTACACTTGTCCATTTACATATTTTCTGCCTTGTAAAAGTGTATGAATAGTTAACACAGCTCCTCATATATAGTACATATTAGCTTCAGTATTTTTATTGTTGATAATTATTTATTTTCAATAGCCTCATTCACAGAAGGAGGCACTTCTGATCTTGTCTCTAGATTTATTTTTCTATTTTTGTATCCAGATTCTTCTGGAGTCTTGAGCCCACCCTGTGTTCATTGACCATGATAAGTAGAAGAGAAGGAATTAAAAAGGCAAAGTGAGGGCTGGCCGAGTGGCGCGATGGTTAAGAGCTGGCTTGGGACGCCAGAGGGCCCTGGTTCGGATCCCACATATGAGGGCCAGTGACACTGCCCTCCACAGCTAAGATGCTGAACAACAGCTCAACCTGGAGCTGGGCTGCCATGAGTCGCCGGCAATGGCATAGGCTGCAGCCCCTGTGGCAGTGGGTTGCCATGGGCTACCGTGTGTAGCCAGCAGCCAGCGTGAGCGGCCAGCAGCCAGCAGCCGCAGTGAGTGGCCGTCCAGAAGCCGGCGACTGATCTGCCTCGCCCGGGGAAGAGCGCAATGATGGTGCCAACTTGGGTCAGTGAGGCAACGTCCTCCACAACTAGACTGAAGAACAAAACGACAGCAACTTGTCTGTTCCCCTTCCCCCAATTCCCCAGCACTGTTCCCATCCCTCCAATTCCCCAATAAAATAAATAAATAAAAAGGCAAAGTGAGAAAGCATATAGATAGATACATACATAGAGGGAAATGAAAGGCCAGGAAGGGAGATAGAAATCAAGTCAGAGCCCCTTCTTGTTCAGGCCTGGAACACAGCCTCATTGGTTGCAGAGCATGAGGACCCTGATGCTGAAAGGAGAAAGGGCTTCTCCTTCCTTGAAGTATGATGCAGGGCACTTTGGAGGAATATGGGCAACCTTACCCACCCCCGCCATACCAGCTGTGTACATGCATACACCTCACAGCCCCTCAGACTTACTAGGAGGAGATGGCTTTTTTTTGGGACTGAGAGCCTACGGGCTCCTTAGAAGATGGGAAGAGGTTACCCATCCAGAATCCTTGGATTTTTCGTAACTAGTCAAGGCCGTCTCATTCTTCAGTATGTACTAGTAAAAGTATAATACACGGGGGCTGGCTGAGTGGCTCAGTTGGTTAAGCGCTCGCTCAAGGGTTTGAGCTCTGAGCAACAGTGGTTTGAGTCTGGCACGAGCTGAGCTGCCAACAGGTGGCAGGATGGCTCAGCTATAAAAAAAGAAGAAAAAAGTATAATACACCACAGAATATTAAAAATGCCCCCAAGACAGGTAGGGTCAATCTGGGAGGGTGAATGCATTGTTGAACAGGAAACCCCAAAAGCTCTGGATCCCACAGAACTCTCCTTGGTGCTCTAGCCTGCTGGACATAACTGAGCTTTTACTTGCTTGAAACCTTGTTCATAGTCGCGGCCTCCTCTTGAACCTTGTCATCAGCCCTGATCTGCTGTGACCCAGTTGCCAGTAGCCAGTGACCCTTGAACTGCCTGGCACCAATCCAAGCCACCCTTTCCTGACAGATTGTGCATCAGGAGTCTCATTCACGCTAACCTGGCTTGCTAGATTCTGATTGGTTTCTGTCATGTGATCACCTGGAATGACATGTGTGTCACAACCTGTGTCCCTGAGGGGCTCTCTCAGGCTGCCCTACCCAGGTTCAGCACACTTTCAGGACAGGACAAGCCCTGCAATGGACAAGAAAGGAAAATGACCAGGAGGCCCAGTCCTGAGAGCTGTCAAACGGATACGTGACACTTGGGTGTAGCTCCGAGCTCTGCAAATAGCCACCAATCATCCCAGGTGTAATCCCCAAGAGTGTAAGTCTCTCCCTCTACCTTGTTGTCAGATCAGTGAGTCCGGAACGGCTGTGTAACAACTTTTAAGCTTGGACTTGGGTGTATATATTGCTTAGGACATATCCCTGGAGACTGAGCCAGGGTACCTATGTTGATGAACCTAATGAAGAAAGGGAGCTAACCATGGAATTTAGCCCCAACAACAAACCAGTCCTTGGGACTCCCCGAGCAAGAAGAGACCACCCATCTGTGGGGCTAGCAAGTTGGCCAAGCACCAGTTCTGTCACAGATGGTAGACTTACTGAGCAGCGTTCTGCAGGAACTAGACTGCAACCCTGTTGTGAAAAAGGACTATATCATCTTTCTGGTATCTCCAACAGACTTGGAACATAGTCACTTTGCAAAATGGTTATTTAAGAGAGGGAAGAAAGGACTCTTTACTACTTCATTAAAAATAGCCTAAGATTTGTGTGTGAAGGAGGCAGAGAGAGAGAAGAACATGCAGTGACCTTCTGGTCCCTACGAATAAGATTCTGCCTGCTTTACCAAGCATTGTTACCGCAGAGAGAAAAAGGATAGAAGCTAGATTATAATTAGAGGAGTTAGCAGTTAATGGTCAGGAGATAGAGGCAGTGGGGTCTAGAGAGAGTCTGACAAATCTGTAAATATAAAGGGAGGTAATAATGATTGATGATTGATTCAAGTGGAGGAAGTTATTCTATAATAGTACAATTATAGAAGAATGGTCCAAAAGGTGGCTTGGAATGATTACTTTTAGTAATTCATTTGAATATTAATGCCTGTAAGACACATAGAGAACTCTTGTAGGGGAGGTGCCTAAAGCTTATTCCTGCTGAGAACCTGTGTTACCCATCTTGCTTCACTTCTAAAGATCAGGGCATCCCACCAAGCGAAGGTCCATTTGCTGTGAGTGGGAACACCTGTCAGTAACTCATGTCCACAGCCTGTCCTCCCCTGCCCAGGCCTCGCCTGCCCCTCTGCCTGTGCACTCAGTCTCCTGTGTCAGTTACAATTAGGTCAGGTGTGTGTAGCAGAAAACCCCAAACAATAATGGATCAAACAGTATAGAATTCTATTTCTCTTTCTTTCTCCTGAGAGAAGCAAGCCTAGGGTCCTAAAAGAAGGGAGGCAGTTCAGGACTTCCAGAGTAATATGTGAAATCATCAGGCTTCCATGCTCCTTTCTTTTGCTTCACAGTTCTTAGCGTGTTTTCTTGTGGTCTAAAACAGATGTTTGCGCTCCAGCCTTCATACCCATGTTCCAAATAGCAGGGTGGATGAAGGGGAGAAGGAAGCACTTTTCCTTCTGTTTTTTAACTTTACATTTTTTCGGTTCACATTTAATGTAATTAAGGCATCAATAGGTAACATAACATTGGGTAAGGAGAAGAGATTCTAAGAGGTAGAATGGTTCTGCATATATAGAGTAATTGGGGGCCCTCTTAGCTGCTTAACCTTAATTTACCTAGGAACAAATAATAGCCATGAATTGGCACAAATAGATGTGGCTGATGGCAGCTTGAAATCAGGCAGCTGTGGGTTTAGATCTCACTCAGGAAGCACTTTTTTTCTTTTAAGGAAATTCCTAGAAGTCTCACATAACATCATTACATGTACCTTATTAACCAGAACGTAGTCACGTGGCCATGTCTAGCTGAGCAAGAAAGTCTGGGAAATGCAGTCTTTTGACTGATGGCAGTGTATAGCTCTTAGAGCTTTTGGCTTTGTGCAGATATATTTTCAGCTTTTTAATTGTTTTATTTGTTATTTTGTTTTATCTCCCTAGAAACCTACACAGTGTTGCAAGAAAAAAGAATCAGGAAAGGATTGCTTAGGGGCAGATATCCAAAGGTATAGAAAGTATCTGACTCCAACATTAGTTCCTTCAGAAAGCTATCCAGTTTCTTTTATCATTATTACAGGCATCTGGATTCTTGCTGCCATGTCAGAGAGAAAATTTGTATGTCGATTAGTTACAATTTTTTATTACTCATGCCAATTACTTTACTCTTAGTTGTCTTTGCTAATCAGACACTTTCTTTTAATGTGGTTTCTTTAAAAAAAATCACTTTTTTTTTATTATGAAAGCAATGCACTTTTACTGCATAAATTTGGAAAACGTAGACAGGAATAAAGAAAATGAAATCACCCATAATCCCATCAAGAGATTAATATATTTTGATTTATGTTTTTCATCTTTTTTCTGTGTATTTAGACATGTCTATGAGACGAACATATCATGAGCATTTTCCTGTTATTCTAAAAATGTTCATTAATTTTTCTGATTTTATTTGGATATTTTCTCTCCTCATTTTTCCTATTATAAATAACAGAGATAAACAGCCTTCTAATGAATCTCTTTGTCTCAATCTCTGATTGTTTTCTTAAAATAAATTTCTGAACATGGAATTGCTGGATCAAAAGAAACGAACATTTTTAAGGCATTTGACATAGTTTCCTGCCTCAGGAAAGACTGTTTCATTTAAACTCTTCAGCAGTGTTTGAGTGTACCTGTGGCCTGTATAGTGGGTATAAACTGCACATAATACTAGGATAAGAACATGCTAGATATGGCTTTTTTTTTTTAAGATTTTATTGGGGAATTGGGGCAGGGGAACAGACAAGTTGCTGTCCTTTTGTTCTTCAGTCTAGTTGTGGAGGACGTCGCTTCACTGGCCCATGTTGGTATTATCATTGCGCTCTTCCCGGGTAAGGTAGATTGGTCACCGGCCACTGGACAGCCACTCACTGTGGCTCTTGGCAGCTCACACTGGCTGCCGGCTGCTCATGGTAGCTTATGGCAGCCCCACTGCAGCTCCACTGCAGCCTACACTGTTGCTGGCGACTCATGGTAGCCCAGCTCCAGGTCGAGCTGTTCTTCACCATCTTAGCTGCAGAGGGCGCAGCCACTGGCCCTCATGTGGGATCCGAACCTCATGTGGGGCCCTGCTGCTAGGAGCTGGTGTCCCAAGTCAACTCTTAACCAACGCGCTACTCAGCCGGCCCTAGATAGGGCTTTTAATATACTGGCTTTACTCAGTTAAGAATGATAAAGCTATTTTTGTGTGGCTAGACTCGTTAATATGCGTAATAATAATTATGCATATATCTTTTTAATGAGAAAGTACATTGTGTATTTTTTTGTTTGTTTCATTTGTCTTGGTTTGGGGTTACAGAGCGTGTCCAGCCTTCAGCCATCAGACATATTCGTTCTTGGAGCAACATCCCTTTCATCACTGTGCCCCTCAGTCGTGCGCATGGCAAGTCCTTTGCCCACCGCAGTGAGCTGAAGCATGCCAAGAGAATTGTGGTGAAACTTGGGAGTGCCGTGGTGACCCGAGGGGATGAGTGTGGCCTGGCTCTGGGACGCCTGGCATCTATTGTTGAGCAGGTAATTGCCCAGAGGGGAAATTCTGCTAAACTAACATAAAATGGTGTTTTTAAGCTGTCAGTTCAGGTTTATCAGCTTGTACAGATATTCTTGACTTGAGTGCAATAGATTTAACCCAATCTGAAACTCCCTTTCCCAGTGAAGGTGCCAGTGGGAAATAGCACCCCAGGGCAAGCAAAAGGGGGGACGTCAACGGAGTAGAGCTGATCTCATGTAGTTTATCCTTCAGGCTTCTTAGTGATAGGGAGCTAATATATATCAGGGGCTTTTTTTGTTTTTGTTTTTAAGATTTTATTGGGGAATTGGTGGAGGGGAACAGCGCTGGGGAATCGGAGGAAGGGGAACAGACAAGTTGCTGTCCGTTTGTTCTTCAGTCTAGTTGTGGAGGATGTTGCTTCACTAGCCCAAGCTGGCACCATCATCGTGCTCTTCCCAGGCGAGGCACATCAGTCGCCAGCCTTTGGACGGCCGCTCACGGCAGCTGCCAGCTACACTTGGTAGCTTATGGCAGCCCACTGCAGCAGGGGACTGCAGCCTATGGCGTCGCCGGCGACTCACGGCAGCCCAGCTCCAGGTCGAGCTGTTGTTCAGCATCTTAGCTGTAGAGGGCAGTGTCACTGGCCCTCATATGTGGGATCCGAACCGGGGCCCTCTGGCATCCCAAGCCAGTTCTTAACCAATGCGCCACTCGGCCGGCCCTATATCAGTTATTCTTAATCCTGGCTGCACATTAAAATCATCAGAGAACCTGGAGATGCCCCAGCTTCACGCTCAGGCATTAATATATATCTTTAGGATGAGGCTCAAGCACCTGTGTTTTTAAAGTTCCTCGGGTGACTCGAATATGTAGTCAGGGTTGAGAACCCAGATGAATGTGTGTAAATATTGAACTTCTTTTTTTTATTGTTTTTCTGGGCTTTTTTTTTTTTAATTAGCCCAATAATCTCAAAATAAATATGAACTATTATTGCCAGGATTTCCCAAATGCAGATATTTAAAAGAACTGACCAGACTCCACAGACAATACCCACGTAAGGCTTTCATTTAAAGGCAAAGGATACGAGGCAGCAAGAGAGAGCGTGCAAGCAAACACTAGGGCTCTGAGAGACAGACAGGCCCCTATGCATGAGCCCCCTGGGGTCTTTATATAGAGACTGGGACCACACTCTGTCTCCAGATTGAGTTACAGGAGATCTGTGCACAGAATCTTGGCTTTGGAAGAGCTCAAAACAGCAGTTTCTCGTGGGGATTTAATGTTCCACTGGCCATGCAATCAAGCCAGGCTATCTGCAGATTATCAGTAAAGAAACTGACCTTGGGGGTTGACAATGGGAGTCTTGGACTTTAAACATCATGTCACAAATCCCACTGCCCTTATCTTTGCCAAGGGCAAGGATGAGCAAACTTTTTCTGTAAAAGGGCAGGTAGTAAATACTTTAGGCTTTTTAGGCCATATGCTCTCTGTCTCAACCACTCAGTTCTGCCACTATAGCACAAAAGCCACCTCATACAATATATAAGTGAATTAGCATGGCTATGTTCCAATAAAACTTTGTTCACAAAAACAGGTGCAGGTCATATTTGACTTATAAGCTGTAGTTTGCCAACCCCTGACTAAGAGTCAAAAACCAGATACCCAGGCAGCTTGGAGATAAAGCTAGAGCTTTTCTGTTGTAGCTGTAACTCAACTCTATCCTTTATAACCATATTTTCAGTTTTTAAAAAACAACTTTTTTAAGGAGTTGGTATTAGAAAACTGCTAACCTAAAACTTGATGACATTTTCTCCGTATATTTTCTGTACTAAGCAATTATTATTAAATCTGCTTCCCAGATTGAGTCCATCAGATCAATTCACTTTAACAAATATTTGTCAGAGGGCCACATTGTGAGGGGCTTAACGGACCTCTAACTGTGTCTCTTCCCTTGGGGAGCCAGAACTGAGACTCCCAAAACAATTAGGTGATTGTTTAAGGCAGTAAATATTCAAATGAGTGGGCCCAAATGACAGTGACTGGTGGGTCCAGGTATGGGAAAGTCAGATGAGCGTGTAGTTATTCTTGGGGTTCCGTAGGAGAGCTGGGATTCAGCCTGGGCCTTTATGACTGGTTCAGTTTGTACCAGTAGGGAGGAAATGTTCCATGCACGGCGTGAGTGGTGCCCCTGGAGTTGTGCAGCCCGATGCTTCTGGGAGAGAAGAGGCTCTGCAAGTGGATTCCAGATGGGGGATGAAGACAGGGATGAGTAGTATGGCATGCCGGTGGGCCAGGGAGGAGGTGCGCTTGAAAGTGGTGGTAGTGATCTCATCAGGGAGAATGGGAAATCAAGTGGATCATTCCAGTAGGCGGGACTTTGTAGCAAGGTAGAGGAATTGGGTTCAATCTCGAAAGCAGAGTGAAGAGTTTGCGCGAAGGAGGAACTTGATAAAAACAGGAGGGAGAGCTGGTAATGATTTGCTTAGGGCACCCATGGACTTAACGGAAGGGCTTTCTAGATCAGGGCGGTACTAATATGTAGAGTCAACTGTCTTGTCCAAGGCATCTGATCATGTTAGATGTGCTCAGGAGCCAACTTCCACCGGCCAAAGATGGGAATATCTGAACATCATAAAGATGAATTACTCCAATGAATTTAAACACATGAAATATGTTTAAATCCATGGATTTATAATGATACTTTAAAAAAACTCATTGGTCATCTTTAAGATCCGCTCAGTTGTCCACCCTACCTGAGTTTCTTGTGGAGAAAGGAAAGAGATATTACAAGTGACCTGTGGTGCGTTTTTCTTCCTCAATGTCAGGTGTCCGTGCTACAGAATCAAGGCCGAGAGATGATGCTGGTGACCAGTGGAGCTGTAGCCTTTGGCAAGCAACGCTTACGCCATGAGATCCTTCTGTCTCAGAGCGTGCGGCAGGCCCTGCACTCAGGGCAGAACCATCTGAAGGAGATGGTGAGTACTGCTCCCCCACCCCCTATTCTCACAGGGCCCCTCAGGCCTCCTTTCCTCACTCCCAACCACACCTTGTCTTGGTGTGTTACAGGCAATTCCTGTCTTGGAAGCCCGAGCCTGCGCAGCCGCCGGACAGAGTGGGCTGATGGCCTTGTATGAAGCCATGTTTACGCAGTACAGCATCTGTGCTGCCCAGGTGAGAGGCTGGCCTTTGCAAGGGGTGTGGGAGCTGCGGTTCCCATGGAGCACGGGGGTTATGAGCAGGCCTCTGGAGCCGGACTGCCAGGAGACAGTCTTGAAGTCTCTTCATCTGAAAAATGAGGAGGATATCAGTGCCTACTTCAGAGGGCTTTTGGAAGGGTTATTGATAAATTACATGACAAGCATTTAATATAGTGTCTGGTACATAGTACACCCTCAATAAGTGTTAGCTCTTATTGTTATACTAATAACTCTTAAGACAAGTGCTAACATTTCTCCTGAAGATAGAAAAGTTAAATGTGAACTTTGACTTTAGGTGGCTTGCTTCACTCTGCACCTGGTTGCCTTATATAATAGGTATCTATTAAGCATTGAAGGGAAAAAGGAATGCTGGTGGTTGGTTGGTTTTTCATTCATTCAGAAAATATTTATTGAGCGTGTGTAGGAGTCTGTTAAGCATTGGGGGTACTGCTGTGAACAAATCAGCCCTGGTTCCAATCCTCATGGAACTTAAAAATTTTTAGTGGTTACTCTTGAATGTTCTAAACCTTCTTTCTAATTATTTCTTTTTTACGTTACCAAAATTTCGAGAATAATTTTCAATTGTATTTTTAATCAACTAAATACACACTAAATAGAAAGAAACCCGTTTTTCCCCCAGGTTTGATGCTTTTTGAGGTTTTTTTGGTTTGTTTTAATGAAAGCAGCATTAAAAGTCAGTGTCCTTCAGCTACTGTTTCCGTCAATATCGATGTGAAGGAGCTCTGCCCCCTCCAGTTTCCAACAAGCATCCATCCGTGGGCCGTTCTCTCTCACCTTTGCCGCCCCCAGTGATCTTATCAATAAGAAATTTTTGCCCTTTGCACCTTATCCTGTGGTTTCTTGTTTTCTTTGCTAATCCTGCTTTGGAAACTATTTTCAATGGCTTTTAGAAATCTCCAGTAAGTTGTTTCTCAGTTTAAAGCAGCGGTTCTTAACCTTTCACAGGGGTCGCCTAGGACCATTGGGAAATACAAATTTTCAATGGTCTTAGGAACCGAGACACCGCTCCTCTATCCGTCTCCAGGCCCACATGCAAATACGCTCATATCCGAGTACCCGACGACCACTGTGAAAGGGTCGTTCGACCCCCAAAGGGGTTGCGACCCTCAGGTTGAGAACCGCTGGTTTAAAGACTTAAGTACGGCAGCTTATTTTTTCCCCATAGAAAGGAAACCGATTTGCATCTTAACAGATTGCCCTACTTCAGGCACAGATGTACTTTTGTCTCTTAGGGCTCTTGCCTCCTACCGCTTGTTTGTTAAATTGAGCAACAGGTGTTTTCACCGGACTTTTATACCTCCTGCTTGCTGCTTCTACATACATGTTTACTTTGACTGTTTGACCTTTCATCACCAGGACCAGAATCTATACATTCACCTGTTTCCTGCAGGGCTAAACTTTTCTGAAAAGGGAGTTCATGATCTGTCCTTTAAAAACGTGCCCCTCAGGGCCGGCCGAGTGGCTCAGTTGGTTAAGAGCTCGCTCAAGAGTGCAAGCCCTGAGCAACAGTGGTTCGATGCCTGGCCCAAACTGAGCTGCTGTTGAGCTGCCAGCAGGTGGCAGGATGGCTCAGCTACAAAAACAAAACGTGCCCATTCCATCTTCCCCAAACCATCAACATATTTTCTCCATCCCAGCAGCCAGGACAGGGTCTGGCATTTCAGAGGTTAATCAGTTTTTTATCGAATGAGTGAGTGAATTATTTCCTTTCGTTACCATTTTGCTTCATCACCCACATTTTTATGTCACCCAGGCTGCTGTTACCTTCTCAGCCACCATAGCCTGACCCAAGTTTGGGGTTTAGCCATTGTTACTCTGTTTCAGTACCTTCCTTCTTAACTGGCTGCCTCCATCCAACCTTTCCTACTTCAGCCTGCTCTACACCACAAGAATCCTCTTCCTTAAACGTCAGAGGGATTTCAGTGAACCATTTATTCATCAGCTTCAAGGTTTGTTTCCATTTGCCTAGTTCATTGCTATCATCCCTATTTGCCTTTCTCTGCTGCTAAACCCTGCCAAATACTTGGATTCAAGCAAGGAAGCAGAGCTGATTTCTAGCCCCCATGGCCAGCTCTCTGCTCCATGTTTCAGCAGCATAGGCTCATCCCCTCCCTGAACTCAGTTTTGTCTATTTCTTCTTCCACTTTGTGACTTATGCAGGATTCCCCTCCATAAGCCTCTCATTAATCCCACATGCTCAGATACAGTCTTTGTTAACTCCAGTAGTGGTCGGCTACAGAGCAGGAACAGCACAGCCCTACTCTGTTTGGTCTCATATACTTTTCCAAGCAGAGTAACTGATTCATTCACTCGCTCACCAGATGTTTCAGTGCCTTCCATGGCCAGACCCTGAATCAGATGCTAAGATACAGAGATATTTTACAAATTAATGGCAGTCATTACTTCCCCCAATATCCCTCTAAAGTAGATACATTAATTTTCTTATGAAAGAAATGAAATAAATTTGGTAGCTCTCTGAGGATTGAAGTATGTTTGCAAGAAGTCTTGAGCATCCTTCAATAAATCTTCCAAGTGATTCTTTTTTCCATGCCTCTAATACAACTGGATAAGCATCTCTCAGAAGCCTAAAGTTTGACTCCTCCAGCTTTAGCATCTTTTGTTTGCTGTTCCTGGGAAGTTTATTATTTTCCTCCTTCCGGTGTTTTCCATCTGTTTAATCCTTTTAGATTTTGGTGACTAATTTGGATTTCCACGATGAGCAGAAGCGAAGGAACCTCAATGGGACACTTCATGAGCTCCTTCGAATGAACATTGTCCCCATTGTCAACACAAACGATGCTGTTGTTCCCCCAGCTGAGCCCAATAGTGATCTCCAGGGGGTAAATGTGGGTAAAGTATTCCTAAGGGTTGAGCATGCTGGAAACACTAATGCCACGCTGTGCTGCATGTACTAACACCGAAGCTTGGCACTTGACAAGATGCAGAGATTGGGAGAGAAGGTGGCATCGTGAGCAGTGGTGCATACGCTCTTCTGAAGTCAGAGGGTTTCATTCAGCAGGATGAGGTGTGGTCGTGATTTAAGATGGTGCTGTGAGCATGGCTTATGTATGTCAGTGGGTAGAGGGTGCATGTTTGGAAAGGGGTGTTGCCAGTAGGCGTGGTGTTTTGCAAAAAGGGGCCTGCAGAAGCTGTCATCCACTTACTCAGGGTCATTGATTTTGCCTCCAGAGCCTAGCTAAGTGCTTATGTGAACAACTTCTTAAACTGTATAGCTCACTCACTCATGACTTTTTACCTGCATTCCAGGTTATTAGTGTTAAAGATAATGATAGCCTGGCTGCCCGTCTGGCCGTGGAAATGAAAACTGACCTCTTGATTGTTCTTTCAGATGTAGAAGGTACAAAGTAATGCCATTTCCTTTTACCCAGCCTTTGTTTTAAATACTACATGTGTGAGCACATGAGTTTCCCTCTTTGTTTGAGTCCTTCTGATCTTTTATTTAGTATGGACCATTATTTTCAGAGCCATGTGGTCTGACAAAGGATTTTTATGACTCAGAAAAAGGTGGGGGGGTATGGGAGATGCAGTCAAAATGCTGAAAGGTTGTCATTTCCAGGCACTTTCGTTTCATTTTTTATAACAGCTTTACAGAAATATAATTCACGTGCCATACCATTCACCGATTTAAAGTTTACAGTTCACTGATTTTTAGTATCTTAATACAGTTGTTCAACCCTCACCACAGTTAGAGAACATTTTTATCACCCCAACAAGAAACCCCATACCCATTAGCAGTCACTCCTCACTCCCCCACAAACTCCCCAGCACCTATGCAACCCCCAGTCTATGTTGTCTCTATTGGTTTGCCTGTTCCGGACATTTTATATAAATGGAATCATACACTAATGCTGCTTTGAACATTCACATACAACTTTTTGTGTGAACATGTTTTTATTTTACCTAGGAGTAGAATTGCTGGACCATGTGGTGTAACTCTATGTTTAAGCCTTTTAAAGAAGTGCCAGACTGCTTTCAAAACCACGAACACCATTTAGCCATGTAAACCATTTCCAGAATGGTATAAAATGCATCGTTTTACAGTCCCACTAACAATGAATGCATCAGGGCTCCAGTGTGTCTCCACATCCTTACCTCTTGTTATCTGCCTTTTTTATTATAGCCATCCTAGTGGGTGTGAAGTGACACATCATTGTGTTTTTTATCACTTTCAGTTTTTAAGGTAATTTATTTTAAATTGGAGCCACTCCTGAAAATCGAGGCTGTGTGGCCACCATGTTCTTATATGTTACTTTGTTCCTTTCTCATTCCTTATGGAGGGGCCCCTCTTGGCCTCAGTTTGACTCCGCATTCACTCTTATCACTTTCCTAAGCTGTTCCCATTTACATTTTGACCCATAAGGAATATGGTAGTTAGATCCAAAATAGGCCAAACCTACAGGATCCTCAAAGTTCCCCCATTACATTCCCAGGAGGCCAGAAAGACCTGTTTAGTTTCCAGCCCACACCCAAGGCAGGTTATCATAGCCAGACTTGTTCTCCAGTTTGCACTCCATGGTATAAGGTAAGGGCAGGGGCTGCCTAGCAGAGGCAAGGGCGGATAGAGATGGATTCATCAGTCTCCTGCCCATGTGGAAGGTCAGAGATATCATACCTCCATGTCAGTGTCTTTACCTGTAAGAAGTCTTGGTACCATGTTTATGCACTGTAAATATGAAATCTCAGGACAGTAATGGCTAATTTGGGGTAAGAGTGAGCCACCCTGGAAAAGAAGGCATTTCAGTTAATCAACAGATATTTTATTAAATTTCTACTGTGTGTAAATACCGTCCTAGGGGCTTTATAAATGTCAATTTATTCAATCCTGTAGCAACCCTGCAAAGCAGGCAGGTTAGCCCATTTATTCAGAAGAAGAAATTAAAAATTAAGTTCCCACTAGTTAAAGGGTATATCCAAAGTCACACAGATAGTACTTGGCAGAGGACAGTTTCAAATTTAACTCTTTTCACTTAAAAAACCTGCACTCTTCCCTCTCTCCTGTACTGCCTGTCAGGGTAAAGGATGTGAATATGAGAGATGAATATATAAAACCCAATTTGAACTGGACTCTAGTAAAACAGTTTTATTACAGTCACAAACACCAAAATTAATTGATGATCAGTGGGATTATGTTCTTAACTCTAATTTGTTATCCACTGAATGTTGATTTTTAGAGCAATATCAGTATTTTAAATATGCTCTTCATGGGTTTGAGAGGCTACCATAAGGGAAAATATATCAGAATGCTAGGAACCCCTTGACATCTCTGGAGAAGGTTTGGCTAGAATTGTCTAACCTTGCCCATACTGTTTATTGTCTGAAAGCAAAACAGCCTCAGCATCCAAGCCTGTGGCCTCAATGCCCAGTACCTTCTGAGAAGAGCCCATCCTAAATCCTGGGAGCTGTGGAGTGCTGGGCTGAGGTGGACAGAGGCTGCAAGAGTTTCCTTTTCTCTCTGTAATTGCTGCACGTGGTTCTACGCTGCCTTGTTCTGTACTGGACACCGATTTCCTCCCTCCTTTGACTTCCCCCACTGTCCTGGAGAGGATGTGTATACAAGGGCTATATTAAAGATTTGGAATAATGGAGGGTTCTGTGTTAGCATAAGAAAAGCAGCACTTTAAAACCAGAAGCATCACTGCCCCAAATGTCCTTCAGCCAGTCCCATTCCAGAGGCCATTCGTCCCTTAGGCTTTGACGTGACTCCATTTTCTCAAGCCCCTCTTTTCCCTTTCCAAAGCTCCAACTTGCTCAAAGTGAAGTTGTGTGGATTTTAAATCTTGGATGGTATGCATATAACATTTCACATGTCTCTTATTTTATGTCACTCTACTCCGTTATAAAAGGAACATAGGCTTTGTGGTGATAAATCCAGCCTGAATGCAAGAGTCACACGCTCTTCTGCTGACTCATCCTAACCTTCACAAGGGCTCACCATACCATGGGGCATATAAGCAAGTTACAGTGACAGTTAATGAGAGCCTGTTTCACATTTCATCCTGCTGGGAAGTAGTCACATTAAACAGTATATGCCTGCTGCATTATTTCTGCAATAGCCACTCGTCTTTTTCAGTTACATCTTTAAGGGTCAGCATCATCAGTAACAATGGCGGAGGTGAAGACAGCTTTCTGGTAGACTCTGGGCAGGGCTAATAAATTTTGTGCCAAGGATGTATGCATGCTCTGATGCTGACAAACATTCATTTAATAAGCCCGGTTATAAAAGTATGTGAGTTGAGTCCTCCTGGAGCTGTTTTTCCGTGTGGGCGGACTCCGCGGATCCCTCATTCTCTTTTCTGCTTAGAGCTGGTGGAACAGCAGCACCCACCTGGATGAGTCAGTACAGAGTGGTTGGCAGGTGCCTGGGAGGTCTTGGGGGACACTCACTTCCATTAACACAGTTTTATCGACTCTTGTTTACTTTTTAGGCCTCTTTGACAGCCCCCCAGGGTCAGATGATGCAAAGCTCATCGATATATTTTATCCCGGAGATCAGCAGTCTGTGACATTCGGAACCAAGTCGAGAGTGGGAATGGGTGGCATGGAAGCCAAGGTAAGAATCTGGTGCCTTTTTTACAGCCTGTAACAATTATAAAACCAAGGCAATATTTTATCATTTTTACTTTTGTAATTGTTTGGGGGCTAATGGTTCAGATACTAGGCATATACACTGAGATATGCACATACATATATACTGGCATAATGCATATTTTCTACCTATATTTATTCATGGCTGTATTTGTATTATTTTTATTATTATGTAAAGGGTGTGTTCATATTGTAAAGTCCTTGAGGGCACAGTGTATATATTTCGTAATTCTTAAATCCCCTGATGTTACCAGCTCAGATATTTCTTGATGAAGTCTTTAAAAAATTCTTCTGTCCCATGAATTCTTCTAAGAAGTTACACCCTCAACGTACAGCATCATATTAGCAATGGCAGAGATGAGGGCAAGCCCCATTTACAAAAGCTAAGAAAGAGTACTCAGCTTTAGACTCTGGCCAAGCACCGACTAGACACTGAGTTGAGGCACAATAAGTCACATGTAGAAGTGGTGAGTCCTGGTGTGGAGCCTTGGAGAGAAAACACACTGAACATAAAGGCAGATGGTTCATGTTTAGGCAGAACGTGCCAGTGTTGGGCGGGAAGACTACATGGGCTGAGTGTGTTATCAGAGCTTCTGAGCTGTTCTAAGACATTCTGTATGCACTTAAATTGCTCAGCATGACGTTGTTTATTATATCTCTTTGTAAGTTCAAAGTGCGGTGACTAGACCCTGCAAAGGTCTGAATCTCATCTTTGGATCCAACATCTCCCATTAGGTGAAAGCAGCCCTCTGGGCTTTGCAAGGTGGCACTTCTGTGGTTATTGCCAATGGAACCCACCCAAAGGTGTCTGGGCATGTCATCACAGACATCGTGGAGGGAAAGAAAGTTGGTACCTTCTTTTCCGAAGTAAAGCCTGCAGGTGAGTAGCTCTTCATGGAGTCCCTTGGCCTGTGGATGATAGCTAATGATACCATAGCCTTGAATGGACTGAAGGCTGAGCTCTCACTGGGAACAGGGATCACAAAATCGATGTGCTAATCTTATGAAATGTGGTATTGTTTTGAACACTGTTTTTTGGATTTTGTTTTGCTTTTGTAAAATTTAACTTGCCTAACTAGGCTTCCTGTTCTTTCTAAAATCGCTAAATTAAAGATAAAGAATATAAGCAACTATTTTCTCAAGAAACAGTTGCTAGGCCCATGCTGGATGCCAGGTACTAATAAATGCTAGAGATGCAAAGATGCAGAAGGTATGGTATGCGCTCTCAGGTGTTCACAAAGATAGAATTGCATTGTAATCTGCATTCAGAAATGCAAATACACTAAAAAATAGAAGTCAAAGTGGAATTAAAAAGAACTCTAGAAGACATAAGTTAGATGTCTACCCCAGAAATACAGACAAGTTTCTTGTGTGTGTGCCTGAGTTAATCTGGTATATTCTTTGGCCATTTTATTGGTCAGAGTGATCTCTGTCTGCCGCAAGCACACCAAGGCACCAAGTGTACAATCTGTGCATGTGATGAGCCTGTGTACGTGCTGAGATAGTGACAGGGAACTAAGCTGACAATGATCTGATGTTTGCAAATGTTCTGGCAGGCCCTACTGTTGAGCAGCAGGGAGAAATGGCCCGAGCAGGAGGAAGGATGCTGGCCACTTTGGAACCGGAGCAGGTAATAGCCCTAGCCGACAGTCTTGTTAGTCTTCAGAGTGAGTCATGCCATGAGGTTCAGTCCTTTAGTCCTTGTATTCCCCAGAGGTATCTGAGTTACAAGTCTGATTCAGATTTGCTCTGCCTTATTTCTTTTTCTAAATTTTATTTTCTTTTTTGTCCTTTGTAGGCTGAGGCCTAAGGTAGCTTTTCATCACTACGATGTTTTGATCAAAAATATGAAAATCATGAGACCAGGGAGGCTCCCTAATCCTGCCACATACTGAGCGTGGGAATTTAGGAGAATTCCTCACGCGTCCATCCGAATCACCTAAATGACCTATCAGGTGGAAGCTCGGGCGCCTGCTCTGTAGTCATCGTCCTGCCCTGTCCACAGTGGATCAGTCAGTCCAAGTAGGAGACATGATGAGGCTGGATGAAAACGCGGGCAGGCCCCGTAGAAGCTGGGGGCTGGCTTCCCAAGGATTGTTTGTAAGGGTGGATTTGAGAGTGATATATATAGGTTCCTTCTAAGGAGTACTTGGGCCTGAGAAAGGAAAAGAGAATTTAAAGTAACTCCAAGTAGAGAAAGGAAAATAAAGGAAGAGTTTAGCTTCTCTCTCTCTTAAACCACTTTTACTCCTTCATTAATCCCACACTGACTTCCACATTTCCTAATCTGGGTAGGTAAGGGTTGGGGTCTCCTCAAGCATCCAGGATTGGGTTTTTCCCTTTTGACTGAATACATTAAATAAATCAGTATCAAATAAGAAAAGCTAAGTGCAAAAACTTACCTGGGAAATGAACGATATACAGCTAGCAATATTAAATGTGTGGAGATGTGTGTCCTGCTGATTCACAGTGCTGGGCCTGTCTCATGGATAAGTTTTGTGATTCGTCATGCCCCCTCCCCCATTGCTGGGCCATGGTTTGCTAATCTTAACAATCAGGAGTGGTAAAAGAGGAAGAGCGATAAGAAGAAGTAGGGGGAGATTAGCAGTAAGAGGAAGGAAAAAACGAGAGGAGCAATGTGGGAAATGAATGATAAGAAGTAAGATGTCAGTCACTGGTGACCTTGGATTTAGGAGCAAGGCCTGGCACGCTCAGAAGAGTAGGTTTAAAAGAGCAGGTGTGCATTCTTCTTGGATTAACATGTTTGCTTGCTTGTTTAATGTTTTACCTTTCTTCCCAGAGAGCAGAGATTATCCATCATCTGGCTGATCTGTTGACGGACCAGCGTGATGAGATCCTGTTAGCCAACAAAAAAGACTTGGAGGAGGCAGAGGGTAAATACTAGGCAGTTTGGAGTCACTGCTATGGAGGGTTTTGTTTTGGTCTTTATTCTTTGTTTTACTAATAATTCTTATAGCATAGTCTACCTAAAGTCAAGGTTGTTATACAAGAAATTGTATATTTTGCATCCTGTTTATTGAGGGTTGGTGGCTAGGGTGCCGTGGGCTGTTTCAAACTTACTATCTCCAGTCCCTTTTCCAGCACAATCTCCCAAAGGAGCTGTTTCCAGTCCTCACAGGTCAAAAGCCATGGCTATTACGGCAATTTCAGGACCAAAAAGAAAAAGATTGAGGACCTCGCTATTTTAGACATTCATCTAATTGAGGCCTTTCTGTGTTGCCAGGCATTGTGCTAAGGGCTTAACAGACAGGATTTCGTTTTACCTTTACAACATAGCACCTATGAGGTAGCTACTATTTTTTCTCCCAGTTTTACAGAGGAGAAAACTGAAGCACAGAGAAGTTGTCACATGCCTGAAACCAGTGACAGATTCGGGATTCAAACCCAGAAGGACTGTGCATATAAAGTAGTTGTAGAAATAGCTTGCGCAGCCTGAATGAAAGATAGCTTATCTCTTAGTGAATTAACCAGTGTGCAGTCTGCCCAGAGTTAGCAACAGGTGCCATTGAGACATGCCCTTGAGGTGCTAATGGTAGAGTGAGTGAGATGGCTGAGCTCACTTAGCAGACAACTAAATAGGTAGAGCGTCAGATCGGCCCTCACTCTCCCTTTTCCTAATTCTCTGTCTTTTGCACCCTAAAATAATGGGGGGTTGATTTTTTTATTTTTTTTCTCTTGAATAACTGTGCCTTAAATTAAACGTCCAAATTAGTGTTGTTCCCTTTAAAGAAACCTTGCAAGGCGTAGCAACATTATTTTCATTCCTTAAAACATATGTGAGCCATTGCTGTGGAACTTCCTTTAGAGTTTACATCTGGCCTTTTGCATTTTTGCAGTATTGGAAAGTCATAAAATAAGTTTTCAGAAATGGAAGAAATATTTGATGATATCCAGTTCTTTAATTAAAAAAAATTAAGACCCACAGAGGTTAAAACTGTTGTTCAAGGTCACACAACTAGTTGTTGGCAGAACTGTGACTTCTGATCCCAGTTATGTCTCTCTGGAAATTCACGAGGATACACCATGGCTTTGTAAGAACAAAGTCCTGGGTGTACATGAGTATGGTAATCCCCTTTGACTCAGGAAGCCCATTCAGGAAATTTATCCTAAGAAAATATTTCAAGAGGAGAAAACAACTCTACCTGTAAAGATTCTTAGAGCAGTATTATCACACCGAAAACTGAAAGCAACCTAAGTGTCTAATAACTTAAGTTTGGTTAAGTGCATTAACCTGTATCAACTCAGTGAAATATTTAATAGTAATTAAAATAATTTTTGCAACATGGAAAAATGTACATTCATTGTAAGGTAAAAAATGAGTGTAGCATGCACTCTAATTTATAATAATTAATTTAGTATGCACTATAATTAAAACTTGATTTTTAGCACATGGAGAAAAGCGAAGAAATATTACTGATGTAATTTGGTTAGTAGGATGATGGTTTAATTTTTTTCATAATGTAACGTTGGTTTCTCCACTCCAAATTAGAGATCTTTTTATTATCTTGGTAGGTGTGAGTATAAAAAAGAAAGAGAACATTTTCATAATCTCACCTTGACATTAACCATAGTAATGATTTGTGATTTGTGATTCCATGTGGTTTTCCTGAGTATGTATACATGCATGTGTATGAATGTGTGTGTATAGAGAGCCACACCATACATACTGTTGTATTTAAATTTAAAGAAAGTCTTATATATGAACTTACCATAATATAAGTTTTTATTTCAAAAGAAACCATCTTCATTGCTTCTGATTATAAAAACAATGCATTCGTTATAAAAGATTAAAATAATGCAGAAAGACAATGATCAATACTGGTTTTTGATGCCTTGCAGACATGTAATTGTTTGATAAATAGGATGCTACTATACATGCTGTTCGATAGTTTTCCTTTTTCACAAACTATATCCTGGACAGCTTTCTATATCAGTAAATATAGATAATAGTATTTATAATAACTGCTTTGTATCCCGTTGTCTGAATTTACAGGTAGAATCCAGTTGCCCGCTATTATAAAAATGGTATAAGTATCCTCATTACATACAAATTTGCTCGTGCAAATGATAAATCTCTGGAACTGAACTTGCTTGCATACAGGGTATGTTTTTACATACCTTTGTTTAATGATACATACTGTCAAACTGGGCCCCCCTGAAAAGCATGTCCTTGTCTTCCCCAGGTCCGCTAAGTTCCATGTCTGTTCCTAGCACAGTGCCACTTGTTGAGTAAAACAGTTACAGCCTGCCCGGATCTACTGCTTTTTTAATGTATTCTTCACACCTCCTCAGGGAGACTTGCAGCTCCTCTGCTGAAACGTTTGAGCCTCTCCACGTCTAAATTGAACAGCCTGGCCATCGGTCTGCGGCAGATCGCAGCCTCCTCACAGGACAGCGTGGGGCGCATTTTGCGCCGGACCCGTGTTGCCAAAAACTTGGAGCTAGAACAAGTGACCGTCCCAATTGGAGTTCTGCTGGTCATCTTTGAATCTCGCCCTGACTGTCTACCCCAGGTATGTGACTAATGCCAAGATTAACTTCCCAAAGATTCTTTTTCTTTTTCTTTCTTTTTTTTTTTTTAGTGAAAATGTTTTATATTTTCCCCCGCCAAAGATAATTTTTGAGACTTTGTTCTTAGGTTGTTTTTAAGGTAGTTTATGTTACTGATGCTTCCAGTAATTCTAAAGTAGGTATTCATGTGTCCATTTTACAATTGAAGAAACTGAAGCTTATAGATGTTAATATTCCTGTCACACTTACAAGAGTGGACCTGGGTCTTGAACCTAGATGTGTCTCCCATACCATGGCACTGGGGCACATTTCTAAATATCTTATCTCATTGGGGCACTTTGTTCCCTGACCACAGAGACCCTGCTAGCCCACTGCAGGCAGCGTCTTTCATCTTGTAGCTGGTTGTGCCCATATGAAAAAGACACCTTCATTATCGTTTTTACAGATAGCTGCCTGTAGGTACATCTCTTAGGAAAAAGAACGTCTAGTAATTAATTAGTGGAAACGAGGATACAACCCTCTTTAAGGAATCTGACGTATCACAGGCTGATGTGGAGAAACCATGTGTTAAAGGTGTTGCCAGGCAGCCATACTCTGAAATACAATGTGGCATTAGAGGGTGGCCTCACTTGTTGACCTAAGCTTTTTCCCAGAAATCTGGGACCATTTCCCCACTGGACTGTCCAGTAGGATGATACCAGCAATTTCTTTGCACTAGCCACAAAGTCACAAAGAGAATCCTACTGAAAAAAAACAGCACCTCTTTACTATAGGGTGTAAGTGACCATGGGAGTCCAGAAAGCTCCACAGAGGATACTCCCTCGCATGACCTACAACCATCTTGTTCCCCAAGGGACTCCCATACCACCTGACCGGTCTCTCAGAAATGCTCCAGAGAGAGCTGCCGAACTCCCCTCTCCTGGTAGAAATGGGTCATGCAGGCTGTGTCCCTGAAGTTTCTCTCTACCTTTTATCCATACCAGCTGCCACTTCACAAGGAAAAAGGTTTCCTCTTTAGCCAACTACAGCTGAGGTGCCTCACCTGGGATCTTAACCTTGGATGGCGTCACAGACTCCTAGAATCCTAAAAGTTGTATGGAGAATTCGGTGTGTTTGTGCATGTATCTGGAGGAGGTTTACATTACTTTTGTAAGGGATTCATGAGCAACAAAAAGGAACAAAAAAGGGTTAAAAGCCAGTAATCTGGAGATTAACGTATTCAGGCAAGGTTTTTTAGTACAGGTTCTGTCACTGCATTACAAAAACAGGAAGATTTTCATTCACCCCAGAGCATTCAGCAGTTAAGCTTCAGGCCTTGCATGATCAGGTCAGTGTCATTAGTTCTTTGCTCTAAGAGGGTGACTAATCCTCCTCCTGATGGCCTATTTTTCCCTCCCGACATGGGCTTGTGCTCCTTTCCCAGCAGTCTCTGCCACAGCTGTCCAGGGGCTGATGGGAGCTCTAGTGTTCTCCAGGTTCCCAGCACTAGGCGTTTAGAGCTCTTGGAACAATTAGCTAGAGATGCTGCCCAGCCTCAGCCCAAGTCGGGGGGAGCAAGTACCGTCAGGAGGCAGCTGAGCACCCTGTCCTCCACCATAGCCAAAGTGGGTCACGTGACCCTGGCCATTTAACTGAGGTTAAATGATGCTAAGGAAGCCATACATTGGGTTGTTGGAAAAGTCATGACGCATTTTTGCAACGAAAAACAGAAAAAATACATCATGACTTTTCCGACAACCCAATAGTTTAGTTCCTAAGATCCGGGTGGTTTGGCTCTGCAGTCAAGGCTCCTAGCCCTGCCACTTAAAAGCTATGTGACCTCGCAGAGTCACCAAACTCTCTGGGCTTCAGTGTCCTTATTTGTAATACAGGGGATAAAACAGGTACTTAATTCACTAGAACGTTGTGAAGATGAAACAGGCTAGGCCTTATAAAGTGATTAACACAGTGTGTGGCACAGAAAAAGTGCTCAGTGAATGCTAATGTTACTATTACATTATCGCTTTTTCCCTTTGGCTCACTGCGCACCTCTTTGATCTGCAGGTGGCAGCCTTGGCTATTGCAAGTGGTAATGGCTTGTTACTCAAAGGAGGGAAGGAAGCTGCACATAGCAACCGGATTCTTCACCTCCTGACCCAGGAGGCCCTCTCCATCCATGGAGTCAAGGAGGCTGTACAGTTGGTAGGTCCCTGGACACGAGCCAAGTCAAGCCCAGGTGTTGGGTATTTGAAGCAAAGCTTAGGGCCATGTAAGGCCAGGCCACTTCTGTGGGCAGGCTTGCTTGGAGTGGCAGCAGGTCCTGTATGCCTGGACGCTGGACAGTGCCAGGGGCTTCCTTGGCCCGGAGGGGTCTTCAGTGGCTTAGGAAGACCACTTTCATACAGCTGTGTCCTGGCACTATTAATTTACAAGAATGTAAATTATGCTTTACATAAAAAAAAAAAAAAGCTGTTATGCTTTCATTCTTTAGGTCACAGGGCAACAGAAATGCCAGACCTAGAGTGAGGCCTGGGTTATGCTCACTGGCAGAGTGATTTAGGCCAAGTAAGACGAGATAAATTTTATTAAAGTTTGTCATAAACCATCATGCAGCATGTAATTATGAGGTTGTGCTGTTATTATTATTATGGTCATTATTTAAACCATTGTCTCAGACTCCTCAACTGTCAAATGGAGTTTCTGAACTAGGTAGTTAAGAGCTACAGTTTATTCGGCATCTACTATGGGCATTATCTCACTTAAACTCACAACAACCCTATGAGAAAAATACCGTAAATTATTAGGCCCATTTTATAGATGGAAAAAAAAATAGGCTGAGGTTAAGTAACTCACCCCAAGTCACATAGTCTGTGGTAGAGTGTAGATTTGGACCTAGGCTGACTCCAAATCCTTCTCTCTTCATTGAGACCCACTCGTTCCAACATTCCAGGATTCTCTTGGCTGCTAAGAGGGTGCCTGCACACCTGCTGCATTTCATGCCCACTGATAAGAATCTGGGTTTTTCTTCTGGCAACATAGTGGGTGGGAAAAGCACAGATTTTAGGGATTCATATCCCAGCTCTACCACATCCTAGCTTAATTCAACAGGTTTCCTCCCTCCCCTTCCTATTGATGTATAACAAACATACAGGCCCGGCCGAGTGTCTCAGTTGGTTAAGAGCGTGAGCTCTGAGCAACAGCGTTGCCAGTTCGATTCCCACATGGGCTAGTGAGCTGTCCCCGAGCTGAGCTGCCGCTGAGCTGCCAACAGGTGGCAGGATGGCTCAGCTGGTGAGAGCACATGCTACTAACAGCAAAGTTGCCTGTTCGACTCCCGCATGGAATGGTGGGCTATGCCCACCCGCAGCTAAGATTGAACATAGCACCTTGAGCTGAGCTGCCCTGAGCTGCATAGGGGAGGCCGGATGGCTCAGTGGTTAGAACGTGCACTCTTAGCAACAAGGTTTCCGGTTCGACTCCCGCATGGGATGGCTCACCCGCAACTAAGACTGAACATAGTACCTTGAGCTGAGCCGCTGGAGCTTCCGTCGGGTGGCCAGATGGTGACTGGACTTGGAGCTGAGCTAGCTGCGCCCTCCACAGCTAAGATTGAAGGACAACAACTTGGCTGTTCCCCTTCCCCAATTCCCCAATAAAATCTAAAAAAAACCAAACAAACAAAAAAAACCCCATACATAGAGTAAGTATATAAATCTTATGTGAACAAGTATGATTTTGTCCATACACACACACAACCACAACCACACAACCACCAGCCAGATCAAGATAGAGAAGGTTTCCAACACCCCGAAGCCTCCCTTATGCCCTTCCCAATCAGCGTGCCCCACCCCCACCACCCGGTAACCACTTCTTTTACTTACTTCACATTCAGTTTCTTTGGCCTAGTCTTGAACTTCATGTAAATGGAATGCATTCTTTTTATGTTGTATTTCTTTTGTTTATTATTATGTCCATGAGATTCCTGCACATTGTTACATCTAGCAGTAGTTTGGGGTTTTTTTGTCGCCGTGTAGTATTCCATTTACATGTATATACTACAGTTTATCCATTCTTCTGTTCATGAACATTTGAGTTGTGTCCAATTTGGGGCTATGCAAATTAACATTCCTGTGAACATTTTTGTACACGTATATTTATATTATAAGTAATGTGACCATATAGGGAAAAATTAAAAATTGAGAAGACCAAAAGATGCCCATAATCTCACAGGCACTTTAGTCAGTCCAGCCAGCATCCCAGGGTTGAGCTTGTCAGCAGAAATCGTGAAGAACCATGACTCTCTGGCAAGACCCAACATGTCATTAAGGCTGTGGCTGGGGGACCACCAGAGCAGCCACTTCTTGTGATCCTCGTCACCTGGCATTATCTGCGCCTCCTCTACCTTCCAGAGATAGCACTTTGTACCTCTTCTGGCATGTTAAAACTTACCTGCCCTGTGTATGGCTAGTTGTGTCCTTGTCCAATCTTCCCAACTAGACTCTGAGCTTTTTGAGGGCATGGACCAGGTCCTGCATGTTTTGTCTTGCAGAGCTCAGCACCTGATGTGCAGTGTTTGGTAAGCATTTGCTGGACGATGTCAGTTCCTGTGATCGGGGACTTAATCTTGTTTTGGAACAAGTTTTCATAGTGCCTGATTTCGTTCTCAGGAGGTGCAGTCATTTATCTGTAAAAGGAATGTTGCTATTTCTCTATTTCGTGGGGTGAGATGTCCTCTGTCTTTTGATTCCCTGCCTCTTTAGGTGAATACCAGAGAAGAAGTGGAAGATCTTTGCCGCCTAGACAAATTGATCGATCTAATCATCCCACGTGGCTCTTCCCAGCTGGTCAGGGACATCCAGAAAGCTGCTAAGGGGATTCCCGTGATGGGGCACAGTGAAGGGATCTGCCACATGTACGTGGATTCAGAGGCCAGTGTTGATAAAGCCACCAGACTAGGTGAGCTGGATGAGGTCCCCTGTTTTACAGGCAAAAATATTCGTGAGATTTTCTGTGGCTCTGGATCATGTCAATAGAAACAATTCTTTGTCTTCCTTCTTTCAGTCAGAGACTCTAAATGTGAATATCCAGCTGCCTGTAACGCTTTGGAGACTCTGTTAATCCACCGAGATCTGCTGAGAACACCACTGTTTGACCAGATCATTGATATGCTGAGAGTGGAACAGGTAAGACAAGTCCACAGGACTCATACATCACTTCCTGCCTTCCATGTAGAGATTTAAAAGCCTGTGGGATTAGACCAGGAGCAGCTGCCATACCATTTAAGGCAATCCAAGAAGCAATATTTTTGAGCATCTGCTATGTACAAACTTCAGTGCTAAGTACACAGAGATGACTAAGACATGCCCCCTGCCTTCTGACAGCCTAATAGATGGGAGAAACCCACACATAAATAGCTTCATTACAAAATGGAATGTGTTAAGTACTAAGAGAGTTCAAAGATAAGATAGATCACATGACAGCCCACTGAATGAACTATTTCTGGCAACCTTTATTCAGGCAGCGTAGTTTAAAGTCTGTGTTTCTCAATACACATTCCTGTTTGGATTTGATTTGAAAAAACTGTGCAGAAATGTTCTCAAACCAAAAATTTTTGCATCTGTCTTCAATTACCATTATTAATGTACTTAATACAGTAGTATTTGGGAGTCAACAAATTGTATAATGTCCTATTTTTCTGAGATTACTTTCTTACCATTAAGGTTATAAACAGTGCCAGTAGGTTTCCAATATAAACAAATGTATGCTCCATTGTAAATTCCTAATTGCACCCTTGCAGAATTGTATAAACTAGCACAGCAGTAGGAAAAGTGACTGCTGGCCTTGTTTGCTTTGGCCTGTGGCATGCGTCTCTTCCCGTCCATCCTTTTGCTGGGAAGGAAGGCTCCAGTCAGCTTATAAATGTGGCATGGTCCCAGTGAGAACCTGAAGGGATTGTTTTGAAAATGAAAATGCACCCCACAAATTAAAAGAGAGTTAGATCATATAATCACTTGTGTTTGGGCCATTACTATAAATTAGTGACCTGTTTGATTGGGTACCTATGTGTGCCAAGCACCACAATGGACTGGACTAGACATGAGGAAAATTCTCCTTTAGCCAGGAATAAAATCCCCAGTCCTGATTCGGGCAAACCCACTCTACCCTCAGTCATCCCAGGATTGCCTTGAAATTCCCCAAGTCAAAATGAGCCAATATGGTCACTTAATGCAGCATCTTTGTACTGGAGGAAGTAAACCAGCAGGGTGACTTGCCCAGAGGTGGGGCTCAGGGATGGGGTTCCAGTCCCTGAGGAACATGGTTGGACCCCAAGCCTGGAGGAAGTGGAGTCCCAGATAGGAAACCACACAGGGCCTCAGGAGCCACAACGCTAGGACAGACACCACTCGTTGTAACCTAAGCCAAGCAAGAGCTTGGTCCCGAAGAAGCGAGGCGTGAATGCTGCCTGAAGAGGCCTCTGAGGACAAGGCCTAAGTGGGATCAGACTTGTGACTGGGACCCTCAGTGACCACCCTCAGGATCTTTAAATGTTTCCCCCCAGGAGCAGAGTGAGCCCCAGACGCTAGAGCTGAGCTGAACCTAGAGATGGGGCTAGAGGACAAGGTTGGAAATGTAACAACCACCGTTTGAAGTGGTTACCAGTGAGCACTGTTTTCCTCCGGAGCACAAATAGGACTTGTCAGGGTGAAGGGAATAGAAGTGTGTACATGGCATCTCCCTTTCCATGAGTCCAGTGCCGAGGTTCCATATGCACGGAACGGGGCTTTTACAGTCAAGTGTTTGTGTTAGTAGAATGCCAGCAGTCAGGGGCTTATGTTGATAGATTGTTAAATGCCTTGCACATTTTTTTTGTTGTTGTTAGCTGAGCCATCCTGCCACCTGTTGGCCGCTCAGCGACAACTCAGCTCGGGCCGGGAATCGAACTGCTGTTGCCCAGAGCTCACACTCTTGAGCGAGCTCTTAACCAACTGAGCCACTTGGTTGGCCCTGCCTTGCACATTCTTAACATTCAAAGGCCTCCTGCTGAAACCCCTGCTCCAGCTTGTCTGAGGGCCTGTTGCTGGCAGGCGGCCAGTCAGCATTTTCAGAAGCAGAGCGTCCCAAGGGCGGGAGGCTGCCTCTGAAAGCAAGGCAAGGACTAGTTCAGTTGTCCAGGTCACAGGAGCCACGGGCTCATCATCTTCGGGTTCGTCATCTTCCGGCTCATCCTGCCATTTGATCCTGGAGGAAAAAGTGTGAGCCTGCTAACTTGTGTTATGTTTATGTTGTTGCCCCGGACCTTCCTCTGTTCCAGGTGAAAATTCACGCGGGCCCCAGATTTGCCTCCTATCTGACCTTCAGCCCCTCTGAAGTGAAGTCCCTCCGAACTGAGTATGGCGACCTTGAATTGTGCATTGAAGTGGTGGACAGTGTCCAGGAGGCCATCGACCACATCCACAAGTATGGCAGCTCCCATACCGATGTCATCGTCACAGAGAATGGTCAGTGTGCTGATGCTTCGGGCGTATGGTGTTTGCTTTTTCTGCCTTGCTCTCTGAGGTGGTTCCTCTTCTCTCAGCCCCTCCTCGCCTGCAGAAAAACACAATCTGAACAGACTAATGATAATGCCTGATGTTACCTTTGCTGGTTAGCTGTGCTTTCACGTCTGTTACCTCATTATATTGGCACAGAGGCCCCGTAGGTGGAAGTGGGGCAGAGACGATGAGCCACAGTAAGATGACTCTCTGTGTTACAGGTTTATTTACTCCATACAACAGTCTTTCCAGGTGGTTGGAAGAAACCCATTTTAGAGCTGAGGAAACCAAGGCTCAGGAAGTTAAGTGCAGAACCAACTCTCCACAGTCATTCATTCACTCCACAGATACAGATATAGATATAGATATTATGAGACATGCCTAGGTGTGAGGCACTGGAGGCCCAGTGATAAAGCCAGGATGGCCCCTCACGGAATTACAGTCAGTTTATTGGGGGATCAGAACACTACCATTAATAACAGCTAGCATTTATGAAGCACTTCTCATGTGCTAGGCTCTGCGATAGTGCTCTGTGGATGTCAGTTCACTTTATCCTCTCCACATCCCTGTGAGCTAGATAATATTGTCAGTCTCCATTTAACTCGGGCACACAGAGGTTCAGAAACCTGCCCAGGCCACCCAGCTAGTGGGTGTGGAGTTGGAGTTCAGCCTTAGGCATCCTGGCTCCATAGCTTCTAAATAGATAGTGTAGTCAGGCCATTGCAGCACCAAGGTGCAGCAGCTAAGGGGGGTCTGGATTCCAAGCCAGTCTGCCAGGCCACTACTCCTTCCACAGCAGCAGCTGATGAAGCTGGTTTGCTTTCTTCCTCTTTACATTTCTCACAGATCTTCGTGTTTAATATGTGGGGACGCTCCTCAGGGGCCGGGACAGTCACTGGTGAGGGCTGGAAGCAGGGCTGTTCTCCGTGGGTCATCCTCACTCAGTTTCTTCTCTTTGTGCTGCAGAGAAAACAGCAGAGTTCTTCCTCCAGCACGTAGACAGCGCCTGTGTGTTCTGGAACGCCAGCACTCGCTTCTCGGATGGCTACCGCTTCGGCCTGGGTAAGAAAGACTCAGGTCCTGGGAGGAAGAAGTCCCTGTGAACCACTGTGTGGTCCAAGGAGCTGGCGAGGGTGGAGGAGACAACTCCTTTATGGTCACGTGCTTGCTCAAGATGACAGAGACGGAACTGGGGGCGGGTGTGAGCGGGACTAACGCTAGCCACCACGAGTTGGTAGAAGTCCTGTGCTCCGTACATTTCAGGTGTTACGAAGGGAGCTGCTCTTACTTCCTTTCTCATAGATGGGGAAACTGAGACTCAGAGAAGTGGAGTAACTTCCCCAAAGCCATGCAGCTGGCATTCAGACCCAAACTTGTGCAAGTCAGAGCCGGGGTTGCTCCCACCACTGTATGGGCAGATACAGCATATCTCCATACACAGGCTGTGACACGTGTTCGTGCCAGTGTCCCTCGAGAGCACTGCCATTGCAGACATTTCTGTAGAGACACAGCCCAATTGCCTCAGAGCTAGGCGTTCCCCGTGAGGATAGGACGAGAGAAGGTGTTAGGACCGATGCTGGGATTGAGTGTCAGCATCAGAAACAAACAGGTGGGCCCAGAGGTGCAAGCTTTACTTCCAAAGCAGACTGAAATAAAAAGCGTCAGAAAGACACCCTTCTCCCCGCTTCCGTCATTCATAATCAAATCTCCATCCCCAGGAGCATAGGGATTTTTCAGACCGTCTCTGGTTTTCAGGAATACCATTATACAAAGCTCCAATAAAGCATTTATGACACATCTGAGAAGTATTTCAACCCCTTAAAACATTTTAATCCCTCTGAACTTCTGAATAGATGATCTGCCTAGAGAAATAGTTCTCACTGAATTGTTAAAGGGAATCTTAATAGTCATTCTTAGTTGTTAGGCACTTTATTTTTAGTTCCCTATTTCTATTATGTTGGGGGTTTGACTTAATTATCATATCACTTGCACTGATCTTGGTGTTCCATGTTCTTGAAGCAGCACACATTTAAGGGCTGAGGTGCCCAGCTTTCAAGTGCAAGTCCAAGATGGGAGAGCAAAAGCCACTCCATTGTCTTTCCATCCCTCACTCAGAGCAGCTCAAACTCTGAGTTAAATTTCTGTGAAATGTGTGAATAACAGTGACAGGTAATACTTACTGAGCATTTACTGTATTCCCAGCACCATGTTACATGCATCACATGTAGTATCTCACTTAGTTCTACATAATGGATTCTATTGTTTATCTCGTTTTTTCAATGAAAAACTGAAGGACAAGAGATGGTTAGGTAATGTTCCCAAAGTCCTGTGGTCTCTAGATTATTAAGCCAAGATGTGAATCTGGTGATCACGCTCCTTGCCCTTGCCAGCCTCTGCCCCAGGCTCATCCCCGCTCAGGTCTTTCCCTGGCTCCTCTCTCTGCAGCGCCTCTCCACCTGCCCCTCCCGCAGCCAGCTCCTCATTGGTCAGGTGTCAGAGGACCGGCACCTCCTCAGGGAGATGCTCCCCGACCACCCTCCCCACACACTCTGTCACAGCACCCTTCACCCTTTCATGTGCACTCGTTGACCACATGAAGTTATTTGTGGAACTGTTCGTAGGCTGCCTTGCCCACAAGAGTATAAGCTCCATGAAAACAGCATCTGCATCAATTAGTCGCCACTTTATTCCCAAGGCCTGATACATAGTATGTGCTCAGTAAAGTTGTGATGAACAAGGGACCCCTGCCTCCACTGTGTATGGTGCAGAACACCAAGGCAGACCCAGGAAAACCCCGATGTCCCCGTTCCGGAGCCCAGGGCAAGAGGGGTGGGAAATGAACAACACTCTTTCATGTGTCCAGTAGCTGTCTAATGAGTGCCTGTGTGCTAAGAATTCTGGGGCATACTGAGAACATGTCCCCTACTTTCTAGGATTTAAAGAATATTTGGGGAGATGAAACATCCATACTAAACATTGTTGTTCATCTCAAAAAATGCCCACATGTCAAATTATGGCACGCAGTCCAGACACTAAACAGGTATCAGAGAAAGCACTTCTAGTATTGTCAGAATACATTGGGGATAAAGTACAAAAGAGAGGCCCCCCCACGCATTGTGCCTCGTTAGAAGAAGGGGGCTTGTCATTATTTATAGTGATTGGAGAACACATTTATGGGGACAGTGCAACTCAGTCTGGCCCAGGGAGGATGGGTCAGGAGTGGGCAGGGGGAGAGGGCACCAAATGAAGAGAAGGAGACATGGGGCTGGAGGGCGGGCAGGAAGCAGAGGCTGGGAAAAGCCACATCCCCATCCATGCTTTTTTGCAGGAGCTGAAGTGGGCATCAGTACATCACGAATCCATGCCCGGGGACCAGTAGGACTCGAGGGACTGCTGACTACTAAGTGGCTGCTGCGAGGGCAGGACCACGTGGTCTCAGATTTCTCAGAGCACGGAAGTTTGAAATACCTTCACGAGAACCTCCCTGTTCCTCAGAGAAACACCAACTGAAAGCGTGCGGAGAAGAGCCGGACTGTTCCTAGAGATCTTCCGTTAAACTTGGCTTAAGAATCTTGGGATAAGCCAGGTCTTGTCTCCCACTTCCTGGAAGGCTCCACCTGTTGGAAAGCACACCTACACGCTTCTGGGTTCAGATTGGCAGCATTAGTCGTGGCTAATGACTTGCATTCCAGCTCACCCTTTTCTCTTTTTTTAAATATAGAAAATACTTGCTCTGGATAGGGACTTCGCTTACTTGCTGCAGATTAGGGACTTTCACAGTCCCATCCCCTTCACTGATAGAAATGGAAAGGTGCGGTTTCCCCACAGACGAGGCATTGGAAAAAATGGCCGCTTCTGACCCTTTTATCGCCTCAATGAGGTCAAGTCTCCTTTGGCACTCGTCTGGTACTAGAGCCAGCCATACCTAATAAGTCCTTCCACATTTCTTTTCTTTCACATTCATAGTCATCTTTGAAAAGGAGAGATTTGGAATTTAGAAGAGGGACAGCTCTTTTAGCATTCTCGTCAGAAACAATCACAGAAATGGACTGAATCATTTCCGCTGGTAAGATCAGCCTTTCCTATTTATTTGTGGAGTAAATATAAATAAGCATTCCAGATGCCTGCAGCCTGACTGGACCCAGGAGATTTGGCGTCACCCATGATGTATCTGGAACCTGGAACTGCAGACAGGAGGGGTATGAGTTTCAGGATGAAGTATCTACAACAATTATGCTTGAAATTTTTATATAAATTATTTTATCCTATCCTTTCTCTCCAAAACAAAATTAGAGGATTATTTTAATACTTTGGATTCTTTCCCCCTTTTTTAAAAATAAAGTTCTTATGAAAAGCCTGTGTTCAGGATTAAAGTTTCCTCCCTCATTGGCTGTTACCCTCTTTTTCCTTTTCCCTCCCGTGTGACCCTCACAGCCCTGCTCTACACATTGTTTCTCCTCAGAAGCTGGTCAGGAGACACCCTGGCCCTCCGCCTCAGCAGTGTCAGTGGAAGCAGCACAGGCAGATTCCCAGGCAAGGACTCAGACAGGGAGAGCGGAGAGGAAATACGGAGATTAGATTCTGGAGTTAGGGCTGAAAGCATAGCGATGGTCTGAAGTCGGGGGTGTGTACGCCACGCGCATGCCGGGTGCCAGGTCCTCACAGCATCCACTCGGACGGCCGTAGCCACAGCTGGCATCCTTCACTTTGGCTGGACCTCCTGGCCAGCCCCTTTGTCTCTGGGTCGCCCGTTTTATTGACAGCTCTAACCCGTCACCTCACTCGCCCTATCCAGCTCCCGTTCTTGGGGTCCCTGGTGCCTGACAGTCTGCAGTTGAAAGGTTTCTTGTCTCTTGGGGGCCCTCCCAGTGAACTAAGACTCGCTTACATGTTTATCTGAGGAAGTTTTATGAGCGCGAGAATTACAGCGCCGTGTGGAACATGCTCCCAGGCTGGTTCCAAATGGTACATCTCATCCAAACCCTTACATGGCCTGGCAAGTTACCCTGCCTGCCCTGTCCTCTGAATGGGGAATTCTGGCATAGCTTGCCTGAAAAGGCAATAAACAAAGTCCTGCCTGCAACTGTACGGCAAATACCACAATCAACTCCCAACCAGACAACAGATGCCCCTGCAGTCTAAAATAGAAAGTGACCCAAGAAGGCTGGGGCCCTGGGGGAGGACTCCACTGAGGAGGCAGGCCTGGATCTGGGCTCTGAAACGGGCCATAGGGGTGAGGAGTGGGCAGAGCAGTCGGGCAGGGGACTGGTGCAAGCAAACGTCCAGAGGTGGAGATGAAATACAAGTCTGGCGAGCAGTGAATATGCCAGTTTGGGGCAGTAGTTCATGTGGGTAAATGGGAAGGTATTACATCCCAGATGCCTGATGGTGTAATCTCAACTAGAGCCACCCTTCTTAGGGCCAGGAATGGGAGTGGGGTTTGGTGCAGAAAACAGGTAAAACTCAGTAACCCAACGAAGCTATTTCCCCTATGCAGCAACCTCAGCCTTAGTCCATTTCTACAGAGACCATGGTCTATCGGTGCAAAGTGAACAGATCCCCAAATAGGGCCAGGAGGCAGCCATAGCCTCACAAGCACCCCCACCCAGGCAGCCTTCCACGACTCACTGGCTTGTCCTAGCTATAGGAAAGGGGCTTTTTATTCCGAAGTCCCTCCTGTGGGCCTGGTCTACTTTTTCCTAGTCACTAACTCCTGACAACACAGGCTACTGAACCAACCGATCTTGAAGCTCCCATCTCCCTCACTAAGGGGGAAAAAAAACAACCCCTGGGATATTATGTAAGATAGCAAAGGTTCTTATTTATCAAGCCAAGTTTACTTGGGTTTAAGTTTTCTGTTACTTGCAGCCAAAAGTGTCTCAGTGACGCACAGTATATACATACATTATGGGGGTATTTATAGAGAAAGCTGGGCGGCCAAGGACTAGATTATAATAGGTGTTGTTTGCTCTATAGCCCTTATTTCATGGAACCACTCCCCCATTTGCAGTGATTCTGCTCCGTCTGTGTGATTCGGGGGAGGGATGCTGGTCTCTGCCTCGCTATTTTTAGTGGTAGCCTTGTGACTTGAGCCTGATAAGTCAGAGTACGCTGTTCCCCTGCTCACAGTGACTGTTTCAGGGCTGGACATAGGATTTAAACTTGGCCAAACAGCATGCTGGTGGAATTGAATTTTTACTGTGGTTATTAGGAAAAATAAACGATTTCTCTAGAGCTAAGAACTCTGTCTCAGGGAGGTCTACAGCTGATGGTATCCATCCTTGCACATACAGAGTCTATGGAAGAAGTATCCAACACAGAGAAAAGGGAGCCAGGGGATCTATAGAGACTTTGCCCACCTAGTTCCATCTGTGCCTAAAATAATCTACCCCTAGACTCAATTCAATAATTTCCTTTTTTTTTTTTTTTTGGCTTAAGCTAGCTTTGAGTGCTGGGGTGGGATCAAAAATTTTTGTTATTCTCCTACCTCCAGCAAACAGAGATCCTAAGCCTCACACTTATTAAACTGTCCTGAATCAATCACCATAGGAAATCTAGAAATTGTGTTGCGTTGCATGTCACAGAAAATCTGAACAGGTGGGGTGAGCATGATAGGAGTTTACTTTTGTCGTGTAAGAAGAGGCCTGGAGGGAGGCATCTCAGGTAGGCTGAGGTGGTGGCCCCATGATGTCAGCAGGTGCTCGGGCTCCTTTTGGTTTCTGCTCTTCCACATGGTAGTGGTATCCCAACCATCAGGACTGCCTTCCAGACAGCAGGAAGGAGAAAGCTATGGGCAAAACAGTATGTGCCAGTTGCCCCTTCTAAGTGACTTTCCAGGAACGCCCAACCAGTCAGTTGGCCAGAATTGGCTTGTGGCTTCCCCTATCAGTGAGGGATCTGGGCACATTGCAGATCCAAGAAGTAGGAGTCTGTTGGTAAGGGAGAAGGGAAGTAGGGTAGAGGGAAAATTCTCTGAATTGATGCATGGAGCTGGGAGTGGGATCTGTTCACCTAAACAACATGGCTGTTAGGGAAGGAACTGTTTGATGTGGTCACGTGGACAACTCTAGATGCAAGGGAGGCTGGGAAATACAGCTGTGTAGCTGGGTGCCTTCCTGCCCAAACGAAAACCAGGATCTTCGTGAAGAAAAAAAGGATAAATTTTGGGCAAGCTGCTAGGACTGTTTGCCATAATTACCCATAATGCCTTGTGGATTTTCTTGGAAGGTTCTTTTGTTCCCTTGAGCTCATTGATTGATTTTGTGGTAGGATGAGGGAGAGCAAATTGCTCTGTCAGAGCTGGAGAAAAGGAAAAATTCCTGGGCAGTTTTGGAGAGGAGAGAGTGAGTGCTAGGCCTGCCCCAGGCAGAGGGTACAGACCAAGGATCAGCGGGAAATTCGGCTGGAGAAAGCTAAACCACCGAAGTGTAAGAAAAGCCATCTGCTTTTAAGCTGATGGCTCGATGGGAGTAATTCTCTTGGAAGTACTTGCATTTTACAAAAGGAAACTTGTTGTTCCAACGAATTTGCCAGTGACAGAGTAGAAAGAACATGCATTGCAGAGTCATATTGACCTGCGTTGCCAACTTTAAATTGTATGAATTTAGCTGAGTTACTTTTACTGAAATGAGCCTCAGTTTCCTTATTTGGAAAAAGTAGAGGACTAACATCTGCCCATCAGGAGAGAACCAAGTAATAGACTGGACACCTAGCTCATGAAAGAAGCTCTATTAGAGTTAGCCACAATTAGCAATGGGGACCCACCTGGTATATCTGTCTTTATATTCCCCACTGAGCACAGCTAGGAGCAAAGCACATAAGTGTTCACTGACCACCTATTTTTCTATTGTGGCTTATGTGACATATTAGTTTCAGGTGTATGACATAATGATTTGATATTTGTAGATATTGTGAAATGATTACCACAATAAATCTATTTAACATGTCACCATACATAGTTATAAATTTTTTTCTTGTTTTGAAAACTTTTAAGATCTACCCTCTTAGCAACCTTCAAACATGCAATACAGAATATTAAGTATAGTCATCATGCTGTGCATGACATCTCCGTGATTTATTTATTTTATAGTGGGAAGTTTGTGCCTTTTGACCCCCTTCACCCATTTTGCCTACCTCCCACCCTCTTCCACTGGCAACCACCAATCTCTTCTCTATCTATGAGCTTGGCTGTGTGTATGTGTGTGTTTTAGATTCCACATAATAAAAGAGATCATATTTGTCTCTGACGTATCACTTAGCATAATGTCCACAAGGTCCTTCCATGTTGTCACAAATAGCAAGATTTCCTTTTTCATGGCTGAATAATAGTGTGTGTGCGTGTGTGTGTGTGTGTGTGTGTGTGTGTGTGTGTGTGACGTTTTCTTTATCCAATAATCATCCACTGATGGACACTTTGATTGTTTCCATAGCTTGGCTATTGACCACCTATTGAAAAGGACTACTTGGGGGCCGGCCGAGTGGCGGCGCATTGGTTAAGAGTTGGCTTGGGACACCAGCTCTGAGCAGCAGGGCCCTGGTTCGGATCCCACATTAGGGCCAGTGACACTGCGCCCTCCACAGCTAAGATAGTGAACAACAGGCTCAACCTGGGCTGCCAGGAGTTGCCGGTGACGCGGCGTAGGCTGCAGTGGAGCTGCAGTGAGCGGCCGTAAGCTACCATGAGTGGCAGCAGCTGGCATGAGCTGTCAAGAGCCACAGTGAGTGGCCGTCCAGTGGCTGGCGACTGATCTGCCACACCCGGGAAGAGCGCAATGACCGCAATACCAACATGGGCCAGTGAAGCTACCTCCTCCACAACTAGACTGAAGAACAAATGGACAGCAACTTGTCTGTTCCCCTTCCCTGATTCCCCAACGCTGTTCCCCTCCCCCAGTTCCCCAATAAAATCTTAGAAAAAAAAAAAAAAGAAAGGGACTACTTGGCAGAATTATGGAGGTGTAGGGGGCTTTTTCTGAGATCTGTGAACCATTAAGAACACTGGTGTGAGGATGGCAACCTAAAATGATCATATGTCTTTGCTGACTCATTTCTAAAGACCTGAGCAGTTTCATCACTCTCACCTAGTTGTGAATGTGAACATACCCTTGGACTCTGTTGGAGAGGAAGGTGGGTTACGTGTTACAATGTCTGTTAGTGCTTCTGGCAAAAATCAATGAATAACTGTATAACTGGCAGAACTCCCTTTTAGTGAGATTTAAAACTTCATTCATTATTTAGTGAGCACCTGCTATGTGCCAAGTGCTGGAAATAAGAGCCATTTCCAATAGTTCAAAGCCTAACCTTCTGAGAATTGCTGCTCTACCCCTAGATAATTCCTCTCCTTAACTCCCAGTTTTTACCACCCACTTTACTCCATTCCTAAGAGAAACCCTTTGGCCAATGGGAACCAAACCAGACGGGTCTGCTCCAGGCTGAAAAGGAAGAGAGTTCACTATCTCCTCAGAAGAAAAACAACTCGCTCTTCATTCCATCGGGCCCCAAGATTCCTCTACCACTAGGGGGCAGTCTGGCCCCATGGACCTATGGAGGTCAGCCGTCCCTCAAGCCTCCCTGCACCCCACCGCCATCCTCCGACTGCTCACCTGGAGAGGCAGAGCTGGCACAGTAAAATAACTTCCAAAGAGCCATTCACCTAGAGGTAAGAACAAAGGCTTTGGGGAGGATAAGAGACAGAACAGGGTTTGGACCTTGAGTCCTTCACCTGCTAACTATTTGAACTGGGAAAAGCCTTAACTTCTCTGAACTTTGATAATACTTATCCATATGTGGGTTTTGTGAGATTATATGTAAAGCATTCAGCACAATATCCAGCATATGGTAAACCTTTCAATAACGGTTAGCTGTTATTATTTATTCTGTTCGAAGAACTAGCTTTCTCTTAGTTCTGGACATCGCTCTTTAAAGTCCAAATATCTCTTCCTAGGAAAGCAGGTGGGGACACTCTTAAGAGCTATATACCATGCACCAGGCACTATAATACAAGCCTCGCACGGGATGCCACAACAAGCTGAGCAAGGGCATTGTTCTCCATGTTTTACAGGTGCAGAAATGAGGATCAGAGAGGCTGCCTAAGGTGGAACTTGATTAGAACCCAGACAGCTGGGTGTTAAAGCCCTTAACCACCGTAACAGGCTGAAGCTGTCGTCTTTTCCCAGAAGGTTCTTGCACCTTAGTCCAAGGCCAGTTGTAAGGCTGAGGAAGGAAGTTGCCATAGCTACTAACTGGACCCCTTTTCAAGTAATCAGATCCTCAGTCTGCTCCAGTTTTGCAAGAGGAGATCCTTGTCTGGAAACCCTCCTCAACACCTGCCCCTGGAGGGAGCCAGCTACACCTGAATTATTTAGAGAGCCTCTAGACACTTGATATAATGAGCAGGTGTGGATGCTTCTCCCACTTTCCCCGGCATGCCTTTACTTAATCCCCTGCCCCTCCCCCTAGTTGCCTATGAGGAAAAGGGAAGTGTTGGCCTTCCCCATGTTGTGTATGTGTCTACCTCCTTCACTGTCCAGCCCCAAAATGATTTGTATGAAGTGGACTACTTTTCCTGAATACGTCAAAATCATTGATTTGAGTTTAAATGGG
>NW_017731392.1:4026626-4030037 GCF_001890085.2 Hipposideros armiger | reverse complement strand
GGGGTAAGGGACTAGGCTAAACTATGAAGTCTACATCTTCTTACTTAGGACATCCAAACACTGACTTGGAATGTCTGAGCCAGAAGAACCAATACTGCCCTGACATTTGCAAAAGTGCCAATATTGTCTCATGTACCATATATCTAGATGTTTAAAAACTACAAATCAGGGTACACCCATCTCTATCCCATGCTCCCAATCAAGCCCTTCTCTCCCTGCCATAGCCCACTTAATTGAGACCTCGAAGCTAAAGGAGCCAGGTTCTGCCTGGGTCATCCTGCCATCTGGATGCCTGAGTTATATCCTAGGGCGGGACAGGGCAGGGCAGAAGCTTGCTGGCTTTAGGCCCAGAACTCCTGCGTGGTGACTGGGATAGGGACTGAACCCAGTCAAGCTCTCCTAGAATTAGGGTGGCAGGTTGTCCTCCCCAACACGTTACTTTTTAGTTTTAGGTGCCTCCCAAAACTACAGCATCCCAACTATGGAGCAGGGAGTGGGGAAGGGAGAATGGGCCAGGAGGTAGTTACTGGGAAATCCATTCTGCCGAGGTAGCCATTTGGGTTGATTTGAGGGGCCGCCTTTAACCTGGAGCAGGTCCTCTTTCCCTGATTGCCCAGGGCAGAAGCTCTGCTTTTTACTGCCCATTGCATACTCCCACCCCATGCACTGGCAATCTTGGCTGTCATCCCCTGGCCTGAGGGGACCAGTTGAGCCCACACACATCCCCTTCCTCCTTAACACAGGCATTACCTACCTTACAGAAAACTTTCCTTTGAGACCTGAAAGGAAGAGAAAACACTTTGNTTTCTATTGAGACACAGTTCCTTTTCCTCTACCCGAAGCTTATACAAATCAAACCTAGAGACTGAATTTATATAAAAGAGAACACAACAACAGGTAATAAAAATATTCATACTATAGATTTCAACTATGTAAAGGAAAAGAAATGGAAGGAATATAAAGATGGCACTTTGGCCTGTAGTTTTTAGGACATAATAGCATGTGCCATAGCATAATAGCAATTATTGATAAATTCCATGACCAGGGACATGAGTTTCCTAGGATCTGCTCCCCGCTCACAGACCCTCACCTGAATGCTCACATACATCCCTTTCCTTGACCGTCCATCCAGCCATCATTCCCTTTGCCTCACTTCCTGTTCATGGGCCAGTAGTGTGGGCTCACTGTGCAGCGTGGAATTGTCCTGACAGGGAAGAATTGCTTCCAGGTCTGTTCTTCCTCCTCTCTATCTGCTCTGTGACTCTGTATTGTTATCAGCATCCTTCACGGTTACCCCGATTACGTATTCATGTGAAATCAAACTGAATCCGTGGAATCCTAATTAATACTATTTGAATTATGTATCTCATTACAGTGAACTATTTGAAAATAATTAGCCATTAAAAATCTTGTTTTCAAAGAATATTTATTGACATGGGATCAAAGCTCACTACAAAATGTTGAATAGAAAAAACTAGGCTATAAAATAGTATAGTGTTTCCCAATTACATTGTATATGTTTTTTTAGAAGAAAGATTGGAAGAAAATGTATCAAAATATTTTTAGTGATTCTCACTGAGTAGTGAGACTACTAGTGAGTTTTATTTGTCATTATTCTAAGTTTTCCAAAGTTTTCATTTTACTGCTTGAATTATTTTTAGAATATTTTTGTTTTAATAGCTACTAAGCCTTATTCCTTTGGGAAATTCTTGGTACGATGGTGAAAACAAACTTGTGATAACAATCTTTTAAGTCGAAAGAGAGGCTATTTTTCCATCCCATCCCCCTTTGCAGCCTGTCTTTTGCAGACAAGAAATCAAGGCACAGGAGGTAAGCCCAGAAAGGAACCCAGGCCTCTGGCCTGTATGGGGATTGTGGCCTTAGAGGAGACACTGGACTAGTTAGTTCCAGGGTGTCTCCAGCCTGTAGCTCGCTCTCTCGCTCTCTCTCTCTCTCTCTCTCTCTCTCTCTCTCTCTCTCTCTCTCTCTCTCTCTTGCTGTGCTGTTTCAGCCCCTTTGCTGGAGAACTTCAGAAAGTCCTGAGATGTTTCTGCTCCAGGTACTTCACTGAACTCTGGTTTTCCGTCTCTAACTCAAAATTAAGGCTACCTGGCTGACTCTGTGTTTCCAGATTCTGTTTCAATGCAGACAATTAGATGGTAAATAATTCAAGAGAACGGAAACTGGCAAAGTGGTGTGTGATGTCCAAATAGCTATCTTGTTAACTCTCTGGTGCAAACTTTAGGCTCATCTGCAAGTCGGGAACCCCAGGAGTGGGTAAAATGTGAAAACACAGGGATCTCCTTGTTTCTGTTCCCTCCATCTATGAATATAGTTGAGGGTGAGAACGCAGTTTCCCAGTTTGATTAAAGGGAAACACCACGGCTTTGACAGAGAAATTCAGATGACTTCTTAGGCAAGTCTGAAGTTCCCCCCATGGCGGGTTGGGTGTCCAGAATCCAGAAGCATCCGCCTCTCTCAGGGGTGAGGATTCATGACCCAAAGCTGAAGTCTCAGCAATATCACCATCCATCCTCCCTCTCTTACTTCTGTGCAGTGAGGGAGATACCTTTCACCAGGCCCTTCTAAACCTGTCCATCATTAAAGAAGCAGTCTTAGTTAAGACTCTTTGAGTTACAGGTAACATAAACCACCTCCACCTTGCTTAAGAAGAAAAGGATAATGTATTATATGGACATAGGGTGTCTCATAAAGCCCAAGGGGGGGTGGGGGGTGAAAGCTGGCCTAGCTTCTTAAGAGACAGGAACTCGCTCAGACAAAAAGGAGAAATTTGGGTTTCAAGTAAGCAAACTACTGTGTCAGTGACAGGACTCAGGGACTCCGCCATCCCTGGGATGCTCCTATGCCTCTTCTCTCTGTGTGAGGGCTTCATTTCCTCTTGCTGGAGACTGGCTTCTCCCATGAGCATGGGACATAACCAGTGGAAGCTTCACAGCTTTGTCCTGCTTTCCACCCACTGCAAAAATGAGAAGTGGCCCCCAGTTCCAGTGCGGAACTCTGGTTGGTCTGCTTGGGCCACCTGTCCTCAACTGTAAGTGAGATATAGAGGAGGGGCCAGGACATGACTGGGTTCATTCAGCCTTAGATTGTGACATTTCAGGTCATACCTAAATGACTATACCTTGGGTACATCTTGAAATAATTTCATAGGACTTCTTCTGGATAGGATGTAATATGTAGTAATAATCTAATGTTCTTGCTGGAACAGCTAGAAAAAACTGGATACGTTACAAAAATCATATTTTTGAAAGGCATTGGAGAGTTGTAGCAGTCACTGAGACTAATGAACTCAAATTCTGAAGCGGGAAGAGCCTTTTCTAAATGAGGTGATCATCTCTGACCACTTTCTTTCCTGGGGGTATTTGCCAAATCTAGGTGCAGGCCTAGGAT
>NW_017731392.1:4023083-4025885 GCF_001890085.2 Hipposideros armiger | reverse complement strand
TTCTCAACCAGCTGAGCCACTCAGCTGGCCCCTAGAAGTGCTTTCTGTACTTTTGATTTCTCTCAAAGGTTCATCCAGGTCAACATTTAAATGTCTTACTTTGACTATTTCATAGCATAAAACAATCTCAAAGTCCAACCTTACACACTTGGTCAAATACAACACAATTGCAAAAAATTGGTATTCTATTATATACGCATATTTTCATCCAAGTGACAACACAAGACATGTTGGAGTGAGTGTATATACGCGTAGATTGATAAACAGAGGCCTGTGTCTAGACTCTGGGGTTTATGGGTTCATGCTCCTTTTGGCCTTGCCTCCCAAGCACAGCCATCCCCACAGCTCCCCTCATTTTTACCTGGCCCCATAGACTTCTCCTGACCAACCTCCACCCATCTCACCAGACTTCCCTAAAGCCATGTCCCCAGCATTGACCTCCAAAGAATGTGGAATGCTTGGATCTGACATTCCACAATTTTAAATCAGTTCTGCACCCTCAGTAATCTATACAGCATGAGAATGTAGATTCACTTTTTCTCAGTAATCAGTGAGAAACAAGAGAATCGGCTCTTTAAGGAACTTTTGCTTTTTCCACTACTTGTTTCACATTCTTCAAGATGCTACAAAAGAAATTAGGTGCACATGATCAGCAGGGTTTTAGTGATATAACAACTAAACTGTTTGATTCATAATTCCCTTGGTCTCATTTGATTTTCTTCTTCTATCCTGTTATTCTCCGGCTGATGTGTCTGCAAATAACTATCTCTTGGGTAACTGGGCAAGCAAGTTACCAAAACCAACGCATTTTAAGAAAGCATCTTTCATAACTTGGCCTCTTAGTAATATTAATACTATCCACTTATTGAGTGTTTATGTGTGAGGCAGTGTGTAAGCCCTTGACATGCATACAGCTCACAAGTAGACCTTAGAGCNATTTCAACAGAGAATTGGAATCTGTTAAAAAAAAGAATCAGCTGAATCAGATAGACATTCTAGAACTGATGAATGCAATATCCAAAATTAAGAACTCACTAACTGAAATGTTTCCACACCAATTGGTAAATACCTACTGGCCCAAGCCTCCTCAGTTCCCTGTCTTCTACCTCCACAGCCATCTGGGCCTCCCTGAGACACCCTGACTTCCCCATGCTCCAACAACTAAAGGGTTTGCTGACTTAGTCAGGGGCCGCCTTCTCCTGCCTTACCACTGTTGCCAGTGACCCTTCTGATTGGTTGGTGTCTGTGCTTTCCCATTTGTCAAGTATTTTGATGTCACCCCTTGGCATTGTCCTTGAAAGTCCCACCAGAACCAAATGATTGAAGTTGGGGAGAAGGACTTCCCCAAAGGGACAATAACAGAATAAGAGGAGAAATGGAAGGACATGGACAGGGATGTTTTTTCACTTATGATGCTCACTTAGAAAGCCAGAACTCTGGGACAGATGCCTGTTGTTCGCTGAGTTTACATTGTTCTAAATTCCCTCTCCACTTTGAAAGAAAGAGAATGGAGTGAAGAGGTTCCCCATGGGGGAAGAGATTAAATGAGGTGCTGGACTAGGTAGGTAAGTTTGATACGTCGCTTGGTCTCTTGAATCTGATGACTGGTAGCTCCCACACCAGCTCTCATGAAATACCCAGGATAGCCTTAGCGACTTGAGTTCCTCAGAGAAAAGAATCTAGTAAGGGCTAACTGCCTCCCAGAGTATATAGGTTAAGAGGACACGTTTTAGACACAGAAAATTCTGAGTTCAGATCCCACATCTGCCATTGACTGGGTGATCGACCTTGGGCAAGTCACTTTATGTCTACTGTGTATCTCACAAGGTTTGCAGCAGATGCAGTTTGTAAAGTACCTAACAATTTTCTTTCTTCTTTGCTGGGAAAGGCCTCATTTTTTTTCCCAGAGTGTTTACCTCTTCCTGTCTCAACTCAAGGGTGAATCACTCTTCAACTAGGCCTATCACAGTAATCCTGCTCCCTGGTCAATGGTTGGGTGAGGCAAGAGTGTAAGACCCCGTCCCAGCCACTGAGATGAAAGGGGTGATCAACTGGAGGCTTCTAGGAAAGCTTTTTTTTGTATTAAAAAAGAGGTACAAGGAAGAGACCATCCCTCTGCTAACCATTATCATGTTCAATTGGATGCCTGGAAATTCAGCAGCTCTTTTGTAGTCAGGAGGAAGGCTAGCCTGGAGACCCAAGCCAACTGAGCAAGAAGATGGAAAGAACTTGGGTCCCTGATGACATCATCAAGCCTCTAATTTAACCAACCCTGAAGCTGCCCTTGCTAAGGACTTCTTGTTACACATAAAATAACTAATTTCCTTATGGTTAAGCTATTTTGAGTTTAGGATTTCTCTTATGTAGAGTCAAAAGCATCCTAATGAACCCAGGGTTGTTTTTGAGTATTAGATTCAATAAAATAATTTGAGTAAAGCACTTAACACAGTTCCTGATATAAAAAGTACTAAAAAGAAAGAGAGGTAGTATTATTATTACCATCATTATTTTTTTATGGTTATAATTTTTATTTCACCTTATTGCTTCAGCTCTGGCTATAGGCAGAGGATAAGTCTGGGTTTTAAAGCTGTGATGACATGGATGGGATGGTCAGAGTGAAAAGGATGAATCTAGGTGCTTTGACTTCTTATCCACCGCTCCTTCTAACAATGGTTTTAGCTAAAGTTTTTTGTTTGTTTGTGTGTGTGCATACAGGCAATAAAAACTGACTTAGGTTAGCTCAAACTAATAAACAAAAATAATATTTTTTTGGAAGGCTATTGAATGTGTCACCATTTGAAG
>NW_017731392.1:4018672-4021108 GCF_001890085.2 Hipposideros armiger | reverse complement strand
TTTCAAAGTACTATCTCTTTGGAGTGGTTCGGAATGTCCAAACCTTTCTTTTGTGAGCCTTAAAGGAAGCACTGGCTGGGAACCCCAAAGTCACCCAGCTGTTTACTTTTACAGAGGTGGAAACTGAGGTAGACAGGGAGCCTGCCAAGGTCACCTGTTGGTAGAGGTGAGACTGGTGTGTAGTTCTCCTGAGCTAAGCCCACTGCGATTTTCCAGTACACCACCATGAGCTGAGCACAGACGGTGTCTTTGGAGTGTGTAGGTGGCCTTGTTTACCATACTAGAAACAGTTACTAAGTAAGCCTGTCACCTTCTTTTTTTAAGGCTGAGTTATGCCAGTTCCTTCAACTTTTCTTCCTAGATTTTATGTACTTGCCACCTCTGAGGCTGCTCCAAAGCTGTCGGACACATTGCCAGTTTGTTTAAACTCTCCCTTTATGACAGGTTGCTTAGCACTTATTTTCCTCAACCCTCTGGAGTTAAGTAAAGAAGCAAAGCAGTTAACTCTTGCTTTTTCAGGGGCAGAGTGGCCAATTTTCCATCAATCATGGTAAAAACAAAACAAAAAACCCCAAAGCTATCATATAACAGGGATAGAATAGCAATCAATAGAGACCACCCTGGCTGATTTTGATGTCAGAATGCCCCTCCCTTGCCCCAATGCCACAGTATGAGCAGGTTGGCTTATTGAGAAATATCTGTATATGAGTGTTTAGTACTTTATTTTGGATGCTTGTCACAAACGCTTTCACTGAAACTTCCCAGTGTTCAAGTGCACCTCATCAATGTTTCAGCTGCAACTTCCTCTCCATCAAGAAAGATTTCCCTGTCAAAATGGCAGAACCACATCTCCCAAGCCTTCTGTCTTGCTGACAATGTGGAGCTAGGAACCAACCTCGGCTGCCAAAGTTCTCACATGCAAGATTGAAATCTTTAAAAGCCCTTTTGGATGGTACTGTGGTCAACTCTTGTCTCTGTTGGGAATTATTTGGTTTCCTTCCTGAATTTCCATCAGAGAGAAAAAGAGTCTTGATCTGCCCACAGCAAGAACAAGTGGCTTTCACAGCAGCTGATTGGAATGGAAAACCGGGATCCGATCCACCTCCGAAAAGCTTTCACGTGAAAAGGGATAGAGTTTCAGTTATCTGCTCCAATTCAAGAGGCTCCAAACGCTTCTTGAAAATCCAGAATTGCATATTTATATTAATGAAAGAAGAAACGAGAACTATGACTAGAGCCAAGTTTTGCCTTGCTACTCTCCAAGGTCCAGTGGCGTCTGAATCGCAAACGTCACCGTTAAAGAGCAGAGTATGAGGAGTAACTATCATACCATGACAGTCCCTCAGGACAGGAAGTTCCACCATTCCCCAGCCTGCCCGCTTGGCCTCAATTCTTTCTTCTGGTATTCTCAGGATACCTCCCACGCCAGCCTACTTATCACCCTGATTTTCAGTGCTCTGTGTCCAACCTAAAAACTTAAGCCAAATAACCACCACTAGATATTAGTATATAAGCTTAGCAAACCAGACATAGAAAAGAACTTCCTCCATTGGATAAAGGCTATTGAGCACAAAACCTAGAAAAAAGAAATCATTATTAATGGCAAAAATATTAGAGGGGTTTCCATGAAAATCGGCAACAAGGCAGACAACTGTCACTGTCATGTACTCATGCAGTAGGCTAGAAAAGGAATGAGACGCAATGATACAGGTGAGAGGGAACCAGCTTCCTGTTTCTTCTCTGTCCTCACTGCTGCCGGTCGCTCTCCTTCTGACCTTGATTGTTACCACTTAGTCTGTGGCAAGGAGCAGCTGAAAAATGGCCTGTAGCATAAGATACCTATGTGGTGAAAGGACTAGCATTTACCGACTTCGCTATTCCCAGGGTGACCATTTCCTCTTGGCTATCTGGAGCCAAGGTAGGAGGCAGAAAAGAAAATGAAAAATGAAAAAAAAAATAACTTTACTGGTTAGCGTTCCCGTGATGTAAAGAAAGATGGAGAGAGAAAAATAAAAAGCAAGAAAGAATTAAGTGAGCAAGAAGGACGGGTAAAAGAGAAAGGGAGACGGGGTATGTGGTGGATGTGTGGATGAGTAACCAGGATTAGGATAGAGACGCAGAATCCTGAGGCAGAGAGTGAGGATGAGAAAATGGGAGGAAATAATAGCCAGGAAGGCGTCTGGATACAGGACCTGGAAGCCTTATCATTACCGAAGGAACCTGGAGGTGTCTGTGATGGAGCTGGGTTAGCAGGAGGATTTGACTGGGGGAAAAGTAGCTTGTGGAGACTCGGAGAGCTATTAGGACAGATGTAAAAGTTTGCGGAAGCTCCAGGTCCTTAAAGATGTGCCAGGCACTCCACTAAGTGCTTTCTAGCCATCGTCTTATTTAATTTAACCCTCACACCAACTCCGTTATACAGATGCACTTATTTCC
>NW_017731392.1:4015080-4016262 GCF_001890085.2 Hipposideros armiger | reverse complement strand
CTATCTCATGCTCTTGCTCACGGATCACCTTACCTTTTCACAGAACAGATGCTCAGCTATTGCTGTGGTGTTAACATTTACTGAGCACTTACTAAGCGCCAGGCACTTTGCTTCACACTTTGCATATATAATCTCATTTAACTTTCATGAAAAGTCTTTGTGGTGGTGTTCTTTTTTCCCCCTTTTGGGGCTGAAGCTGTTATGGCTTAGCTACTTGCCCAAAGTCAAATATCCTGAGAGTGACTGAGTTGAGATTTGAACCAGAAGTCTCATACCAGACCCAAAGCTCTCAACCAGTATGATTAAACTGACTGAAAAAAAGAATGTTCTCAGGGGAGCCTGAGCACTTCCTCCAACTACACAAAATTCTCGTCACATATGGCCTGAGTCCAGGGCTATGGGCAGGTTCTCACTGTCCCCCCTGCCCAGAGCCTCTCTGCAGACACACCCACTACTGTTCTCAGGCAATCCCAGTGTCCCAGTTCTTCATAGTGTCCATCTAGCTCTGCTCTACAAAACAGGGCTCCCTGGACTCTTTCTTGGGTTCCTAGTGAACAATACAAGCTCTTGAAGAAGTCAGTCCTCTTTGTGGTGTGGGAATTTCCTTAGAGAGGACCCCAGGGTAACTTGATTAGGGGCACTTCAGATCCATTTGATCCATGTTTCCCCAAACACTGGCTGTGTGCTAGATTCTGTTTGGCAATGAAGGAGGAAAATAGGTAAACAATGTCACTGACTGGAGGGAACTCACAACTAATGTCAAGTCTGTCATCCAGGTGACACGTATCTGGAAGGCTGACTATTCCCAATTCTCTGGAGACTTCAAGGGCCTTTTCTAGTTTAAGAGGGGCTCCCCAAGACCACAAAAAAGTTCTGCCACAGGTGAAAACAGCCTAAACGTCCAATAGTATTTAACTATTGGTTAACTCACTGACTTAATATTCCACACCACAAAACATTCTTAAAGGCCCCTAAAAAGGGAGAATTTGAATCACACAAATTTTATAATATATTCTTTGTGAAGAAAAAAAAGGTAACATACTGTGATGCCATTTACATGAAAAAAGATACATTGTGTGCATGACTGATAGTGATTATATCAAAAATTGGTGAAATTTCTGGTGGTTTTGTCTTCTTCATTAAATGGCTGATTTTAAAATGATTTATTCAGGAGCTTACCTG
>NW_017731392.1:4001369-4006220 GCF_001890085.2 Hipposideros armiger | reverse complement strand
GCTGGCCCGGGTCCATGCTTGTCATTCAGCAAGGTGTATTGGCCTCTGCCAGTTAAAATAATAGAAACCTAGCTCAAACTAGTCTGGCAGTTCCTCAAAAAGTTAAACTTAGACTTACATATACCACATGACTTAGCAATTCCACTACTAGGTATATATCGAAGAGAATTGAAAACATATGTCCACACAAAAACTTGTACATGAATGTTCATAGCAGCATTATTCATAATAGCCAAAAAGTGGAAACAACCCATGTCTGTCAACTGATAACGGGATAAACACATTGTGGTAATATGTACAATGGAATGTTATTCAGTCATAAAAAGGAACAAAGAACTGATGGATACATGCTACAGCAAGGATGAACCTTGAAAACATTATGCTAAGTGAAGGAAGCCAGACATAAAATGCCATATACTGTATGATTCTACTTATATGAGATGACTAGAATAGGCAGATCTATAGAGACAGAAAGTATATTAGTAATGAAAATGTTCTGGAGTTAAATTGTGGTGATGGCTACACAACCTTATGAATATACTAAAAAATCACTGGATTGGACACTTTAGAAGAGCGAATGTACTGGTATGTGAATTATATTTCAGTTTTTTTAAGAAGTGTATTTATCACACTGTCTTCTCATTGCCTGTATAATTATCTGTCTCTCTCACTAGATTGTGTCTTGAGGATGAGGTCCTGTCCTTGTTTTGTGGTTCTCCAGTAGAGGACCTGGACCAGAGCAGGCACATGATACTGGTTAGTGGAATGATTGGAGAGTTCTCTCCCCACAATCCCAGGGTTACCTGGCTGGTTCTGCTCCCACTCTCAATGTTCAAAGCCCTGGTCCAGGTATGGTATACTTACTCTGGAACCAAAGAGTGGAGCAGCCTATGGTTGGAATACCAACTGATAGAATTACATTGTTTTACCCCACTGAGCCTTGTTCAAGGGTCACAGTAAGTCAAACAAAGGGGCTGCCACTGGCACCTCAAGAGTCCTTACTTCCCTCCTATTGGAGGGTTCACCATGAATAACCCTCCTTCTTTGGAGGTGGCAGCCTGGACTACAGCAAATTCTCAGAACCTGGTTCTTCTCTACTTCTTCCTAGTCAGGTCAAATGAAGAAGCCCTTGGTTCATCTGGCCTAAGGAAGGAGATAGGTATCTCTGCTCACCTCTCCCTGTACCAAGTCCAGTTGTCCTTACTCCCTTGGCTGCAGGAAACGATTCTTTCAGATAATCTTCTTCTTCTAGACAGAGCCAGATAAACAGGCCACAAGTGCTGCTTAGATCGCCAGTGTGAAGAGGGCTCCAAACATCCCTGGAAATAGGTGACTTTCCCTGACCTCCTTTCACAGAGAGCCATGTATGCCTTGATGAACCATGTAGTTCAGCCAGTTGGGGAAGCAGGTGGTAAAATACCCTGAGGGGTGTGGCACAGTGACTAGAGATGGTCACCAAGCTGCCATTCGTGGAAGTGGGTCGAGGTAAGAGAAGGTTTAGGAGACAGTTTTAGGAGACAGGGCAAGCCAGTTTGGGAATAGGACAGACTTGCTGAGGTAATGGAGAAGGGGCTGTTACCTGATAGGCACGAATGCCATTTGCTCTTCTGCCGTTTCGTCACACTGCAATGGGTATCTTCTCTTGGTAAATGCTGACCAAGTGTTATTAACTGTCCCAGGGTACCCATGTGACTCAATTTGGCCTTGCGTAATGAATTTCCTCAGTGAACTCTTCCAGTCACCTCTGACAAGCTTCCAGCAGCTTCCAGAATGTCTGTTATCCCCTTAACACCATTGTTGTTGATTTTTTAACCTTGTTAAGGTTACATTAATTTAGTGAGGCTAGTAGCCTGAAGTTGTATTTTTTTTTCCTTCGAGTCATTTAATGATCTCTCTTCTTCTCTCTTGCCGTTCCCTTTACCCCCTTCCCTGTACCACCCACTTTTTTCTCCTCTCTCCCTGCATATTCCTTCTTCCTGGCTTCTATCCATAAACCCTAAAAATGGTTTTCTCAGGTAAACACTTCATTAACTAAATTACTTCAGAGTAGTAAGTCTTCTAAATTACACTGAGCATATTCTAATTGATGAATCCCCTGTCCAGTCAGAAAAAAATGGATCTCCCAGGAGCTGCCTTCAGGCTGTTCCCTCCTCTTGTACCCCTCCCAATCCTCTGACCTAAGGCAGACCTTTTTATTAATACAGTGNGTGTATGATGGGGCCATGATGTCAGGAATCACAGGAAAGGGGCAGCAGGTTTGTACCAGGTTCACATTGTTCTTTCCCTGCTCTGAGCTTGGAATGAGGCTCCATCAGGCCGGCCCAGACTTTCTAAGTCATAGAACTCTGTGGATCTGAAGCTCACCTGCTCGCAGAGGTACTCACGTCTCCACCTTCTAATTTGACTTCCCTCTCCAGCTCAAGTTCTACAGTTCCACCCGCCTGCTGGATTGTTCCATCTTCCTATGCTACGGTAACATCAAACGTTCAGAATTATTTCTTAGATGCCCAACTAGATCCTTCCCCTGACTTCTCTGTTTCTTGTAATGGGCACCATCATGACCCTGGTCATCTAGGGGAGTCATCCATGGTCACCTTCTGCTTGGCATCATGTATCCCAGAAGAAGGTAAGTCTTGCCACGTCTTCCTTTATGAGTTTGGTGCCCAGATATAGCACAGTTCCTGGCTCTCAGTGATGAATGAATGAATGAATGAGTAGATAAATGTCTCTTCCTTTCCATTCCCCATGGTCACCTCCCTAGTTCTAGCCCTTATTACCTCACACCTGGACGATTACAGTGCCCTCTCAACTGGTTGGTCTGCCTCTGGCCTTTCTGGGCTCTAATCCATCCTGCTGCTGCCACCAGACAGGTTGTCCTTACATGCCACATCCATCACTCCACTCCCCTGTTTACAAACCTTTGGTGACTTCTCACTGGCTACCAGATAAAATTCAAACTCATGAGCTTAGCTTTCAAGGGCACTGCACTCCAGCCCCAATTAATATCTCTAGCCTTGTGCCTAAAACTACAGTACTCACATTCCTAAACCCTCTGGTCTCTTCTCACACATCTTGCTCTTGACTAGCTCTATGACTATCCTCAGGCCATTCCCTTAATCTGGACTGGTGTTCCTATTTCTGTCTGATCTCCAGAGGAGATAATATCTAAACTGATACTAGAAGCATGATTAGCAAGAAGCAGAACCATCATTCCTCTATTTAACAAATACTTACTAAATTTCCACTCTGCTGAGCACCAGGGCTGGCAAAAATTGATCCAGTCCCTGCTCTTAAGAAAAGAGTCAACTACTTCTGGTGATTCCCAGGCTTTCCAGGACCCTGGAATGGCCTCACTATAAGCCTCCTTGGTCAGTAGGGGACCTAGCTTGTGCCCTTGGATTTCTGACCACCCTTGGGCTTAACCTGCTGACCCCACAGGAGAAATCGGGGTGTTGTTTATCCCTAATGGTTGTCTTGGAGCTAGCTGATTGGCCAGGCCTGTCGGGCTTAGCCCTTTCTTTGCCTGAGTCCCATTTCCTGTAGGACACCCCCTATCTGGGATCAGACTTTGTGTTACCCAGTCTCTTCCCCACTTCCTTCACCCAAACTGTTACAATCAGGCCTCCCAAGGACCACGTGGGCTCCAAACTGACAGAGAGGCTTTACTCTCTAGGCAACATCGTGACACTGTTGAAAAGGTTTATTTAGGATATTACAATTTTTTTAAAGTAGGTTATAGAACACCATGTATTACATGGTCTTATTTTTTAAAAATAATTTTGCATGGAGAAAACTCTGACAAAATATAAATAAAATTTTATTTTTGCTTTTTGTTTATCAATACTTTCTAAATTTTTCACAATGGTCACCTTTATGAGTAGAATATTTAAGGGAAATATTAGTGGTAGAAAAAATGATAGGATATTAAAACCATCACTCTATATTTTGTTTTATAAATGTGAATTAATGCCACAATGCTTTCATGATTTACACCCTTGGAAAGTTCATAATTATGTTCCTTGCAAATTATGTCACCTGTTACAGAGGGTGGTTTAGAAACATAGAGGCTACTTTGCTTACAAAACTGAAAGTCTTCACTTCTCACACATGTTGGCTGCCCAGGCCTCTTTGTTACAATCACCAAATCTTGGCACTTACCAACCCCTGGGCATACGAAACCTTGGTGAGGGAGTTCTCCTGGCCTGGCTTACAGAAGCTTAGACCAGAATTGCCACAGAAGCATCAAAACAATAGAATGTGATATTGTGGGCACCCCAGCAGGAAATAACACTAGATTGAAATGCATTTCTGCATCATTGATTTTCCCTGCTGATTGAGCCCTGTTCATCACATTTGGCAGATCTGCCTCAAAGTGCATGAACTATTTGTGCCTCATTAGTTTCCAATAGATTGATTTTGCTAGGATTGCGATTTGGCCATCTTGAATTGCAGCTTGCAGAAGCGGCCTCTGGCTCAGCCTCTTGGCCACAGGCACACGAAACAACAGCAACCACTGCAGCCACCACCACCGGAAAAAGAGACCGGAGAGCTGTTGTAAGGCCACAAGGACAGCAGTGCTTTAAATCTTTTCTGCAACAGGCAGGATAAAATATGGACCTATAAGAAAGCAAACAAGGGTTGTCTCTGCTTTCTTTTTTTCCTTGCTCATGGATTCTCCTTGGCATCTCCCTCCTCTTTTCCCCAAGCCTCCCACCTCTCTGTCACCTTAGCCCGCTCTTCAAAAGCAAGAAAAATAAAGACAACATTTTAAAACGAAAATCATAAAAGAAATAAATTTGAAGACTAGTTTATAAAAACAGTAAATGCTGAACTACTTACAATATAATGATC
>NW_017731392.1:3965091-3994842 GCF_001890085.2 Hipposideros armiger | reverse complement strand
TGCTTGGCTCTCCTGCTTGACATTTTTATTTCTTTCCAACAGTGGAAGGACTACTGGGAATAATCTCATGCACATGAAGAGAAAACAAGGAGCTCCTAATAAGATTAAATTAAATTTAAGCACATTTTTTTAAGAGTGTATAAAGCACACTGCTAAGCACTGTTTGAGATGAGCAGACACAAGCCAAGACCTCATGGAATTTACAATCTGGTGGGGAGATAGGATGAGGAATAAGACTACACACATATATACATGAGTAAATGCCAAATATGGTAAATTTCATGAGAAAGGAATAAATGAAGCTGTCGGTCTGGAAAACAGGAGAGCTCACATTTCCCTGGGGAACCAGGAATGAGACGGGTTCATATAAGAGAACGGTTGGGATGTAGAGTGGAAAGCCCTGAGCTTTTACTCCAGGCTCTTCACTGATACACTGATAAGACTTTGGTGTTTCTCCTCCCCAGGATAGGCCCACATAATTTATAGGACCCAGTTCAAAATGAAAATGCGAGGCCTCTTGTTAAAAAAAAATGAAGAATTTCAAGATGGTGAGAGCAGAGCAATAAACTAAGTGTGGGACCTTCTCAGCACAGGCTGCACACGAGGGAGCTGGCCCTCCCTCGGCCTCTGCTTTGACAGGGGTTATCTTTGGGAGGTAGGGAGCCATCTGTCATCAGCACCTAGCACAGGGCCCCCTACTCAGATGAACCAGTGAAAGATTGGAGATAAGAATGAATTGACACAATCACCTCTGATGATTTTGGGGTTGCTTTCAGTGTTAAAATGTTATTAGACCATGATTCTGACTACTTCTTGGAGGAGACATTTGCGATGAGTTTTGAAGGATAGTAGGATTTTTCTTTCTGTTTTCCCCTCTTCTCTTCCTTCCAGTATATTTCCAGTTAGCTCACAAACTCTAATGATCATGTTGTGTTTTACAGTGAGAAATGCAACAGTCACACCGACTGGAACCAGCAGAGGAAGTCAACATTTGAGGGATGACTTGAAGACTTCTGCCTCACTTAAGATTCCTCAAGGCAGTTTCCCACTTATAGGGATGGCCTTGCCTGTAGATCAGCTCTCCATGGGCAGTGTCTGGTTTTTCACTTTGAAATTATTTTGTTTTGTTTTCATTGAACAATTTGATAGATGTTTTTGAAGGAAAAAATCAGGAAAATATAGATGAGCAAAAAATACTCATAATCCCATTAGAACTGTTAGAGATAATGGGATTGCAGTATAAAACTAATTTTCAACCTACTTTTCCTATTCAATAATATATCATGAGCACCTGTATGTGTTCATGAGTATAACTATACTCTCATTTTGCATGGCTGTATGGGCTGTATGGTATTCTGTCATACAGTTGTGCTGTAATTTTCTGATCCACTATACTCAATTAAATATTGGAATTGTTTTGACTTTTTTTTTTCTTTTGCTCTTCTAAATGGTACTTCCCTGAATTTGCTAAGTTGGCTTACTTAGTTTCTCTACCTATTATCCTCCTTCGCTGTGGATAACCTCAAGATAATGATAGTATTTCTTCCCGGGCTTGTTGTGTGGTGTCAGTGAACTAATGCTGGTAAAGTTCTTAGCAAAAGTACCGATTAGTGCATAGCAGACTAGAAATGCTTGATAAAAGCCATGTTATTACTTTATAGACCCAGGAGGAACTGTCTTGCCTAGATCGTAGAGTAAGTGAGTGGTAGAGCCTGGGAAGCCTGATTCCTAGTCCAGTGTTCTTTGCAAAGCAGCAGGATGAGGTGCAAGTGGGGAGAGAGGCATGGGATGGGGGCGCCCTAGACTGAGTGGTTTTGTAATGGTGTCTTGTCTCTTCAGCTGTAGAGTAAGCTCTCAGCCAGCTAGGAGTCTTCTAAAATTTTTTTTTTTCTCTACACAGCAGAGAACAACAGGTACTCAGCAAAGATTTGTTACTGTTCCCTGACACCTAAGAAGTTTAGCCTGTGCAGTCACCAAGACTTGTCTTTACCTTGCCACATGCAGCCTGTTAACTGGGAACGTGCTCTGGCTGAAAATTCTTGCGAACGTCAGTTGTGTGCAGCCCAAGGATGACTGCCCTACCTTCAGGGATGTGCCAGGGATGTGGGAAGCTAGGTGTAGAGGGAGCAAGTTTCAGGTTGGCTGTTTGCTGGCCCTGTGACCTTGGGCAAGCAACTTCCCTTCTTTGATTCCTTTTCTGTAACACTGAGAGGGACTGGAGGAGGTCAGGATGGTATTGTGCAGTGGTTAGCTCTGAACCCAATCTAACAAAGTACTCTTCTCTCTCCTTGCACATTACCGTTTTATTTTATTCACTCTACTTTTCACATTACAGATGATGTGTTATTTATTCACTTGTTTGTCTGTCTCCCTCACTAAAAAGGAAGCTTCATGGGGGAGGGGACTTGCCTGCTTGTTTTCTGCAGTGACGGAAGAGTCCAGCACATGCCTGCCATGCTGCTCCTGAATAAATGGGTGTTGCATGAGTGAACGCTCAGAGCCTGGGTTCAAATCCTGATTGCACTACTTTCTGTATGACCTTGAGCAAACCACTTAAACCACACATCAGTTTTCCTGCTTGAAAAATAGGGATTAGCAGCAGTGCCTCGCTTATAAGGCTATGAGGATCAAATGAGAAAATACCCAGGAAGCATTAAGCACACTGGCTGGTACAGAGTATAATAATGATAGTAGCAAACATTTATGTAGTGCGATGGCCAGACACCGACCTAGACGCTTTACATAAGTTAACTATATGAATCCTCACTACATCCTATTATACCATTTTACAGATGAGCAAACTGGTGCATAGGGGTTAAGTAACGGGCACTCAACACAAGATAGCTGTTATTTTTATGCCCAAGGTTCCTTCCCAGCTCCCCGTGGTCGATCCCTCTGAAGGGTTAGATGGCGCGCCGCGTCAGCCTCCTGCCCAACCCGCAGCCGGCCACAACAGAAAGGGTTACTGATCCCGCGCGCGCGTTATAGGCCGGAGATCCGCTGGCGGAGAGCGGGGCTGACAATGCCGCTGGGCGGGGCGGCAGGACGCTTCCTCACCTCTCATTGGCGCACACGCCCCTTCCTGTCACGGCTGGGCACGGCCCCGCCCCCTGACACCGCCTGCCGCCAGAGCGCAGCCGGAGTGGACAGTTCCAGACGCATGCTAATAAGGGGGCGGGCGCCGCAGCCCATTGGCCGGCTGCGGAGTGTCGGTGAAGTCAGCGCTGAGTCCCAGAAAAACAGAGCGGGGCCAACTGCAGCGTGTAGTGCGAGTGGGGCAGGACGCGCGCTGCCCGCCCGCCTGGCGACCCGCAAGGTAAGCCCGCGACAGCCGCCCGCCCGCCCGCGCTCACCCGATCGGCGGCGGCGGCGCAGGGGGCGTGCGCCGGCTCGGCCCCTGCGGGCGGCGCCTTTGTTCCGCGCTCGGAGGAGGCGGCGTTTAAAGGGCCAGCTGTTGGAAGGACTTGGGGACCCCCTCCCCCAAAGGGCCCCCTGTAGTCACTGGGAAAACCGTAGCCCCCCCCTAGGCCGACCCCTCTTTCCTGCCTGCTTGGTGGATCCCCAGTCTTTCAAGGAAAGTTCCCCAGGGTATGGGGGTTCTGGGAGATTCCAGGGTTTTTTTGGTGGGTAGAGGGTACGTGCGATCATGGCTTCTGGTAGGAGAGAACGTCCGCCTGCTTCAGGCTGGCTGCAATATGGGTGGGTGGAGGAGACATCAAAGGCCGGGTGGGTTTGCGCTGTAAAGTGAAACTGCCGAGGAGAGGTTCCTCTGCTGCAGCCCGGGGAAGAAGGAGGGAGCAGGCGGCAGGATGGAGGCATCTCAGGTGTGTGTTCATTCATCAGCATCCTTCTGGGGGAGAGGGTTGCGGGAGGGGCGCAAGGACGACCGCTCTGGCCTAGGACCCGCCTGAATGAGCGGGTAAGTGTGTGTGTGTCCGGGGCACCGTGCCTGCCCACCCGCCCGTGCACCTTCATCCCCCAGAGTGACCGGCAGCATCTTGCTAGGCAGCTCATCACCGAGAAGGACAGAAAGCAACTCCTTTTCCCGAATTCCCCGGGCCTCCCCGGCTCTTCCCTGGCTGCTTTCCGAAGTGGCTTCCTTGATACGCGGTAGCGCCATTCAAGATAGAGGGGGAGAGAGGCTTGAAGTCATTATGTTGCTTTCATGGGGGAATGTGCTGTCGAATTCTGCATCCCCGTGCATCCGCTGTCGTAAGATGGCTTTGAAATTCACCGGTGCATGCTTTCTTTAGACAGACAGAATTTATTACGCTATTACATTGCTACATAAAAGCAGAAGGGATCCCACTGAGCCCGGCTCATTTTATCCAGACCCTGGGTTTTCTCAGCATGTTCTGTCCGAGCCTTTGGATTTTTGTTTTAAACTGATCGCTGGGATGCTCCGGTTGTCACAGAGCCGACCTGCTGAAATGTCCAGAATTGATTTCACCGTCAGTAAGAGAGGTTCATTTAGAGGCATCATGGAACTTTCTGGCATGTCGCATCTGACATCATCCCCATTTGCACCCTTTTTCCTCTCATAAGTGAGAAGGCCAGGGATTGCTTGTCCGTCTCCATTCCCCTTGGTTTTTGAGCTCCTCTAGATTCAATTTTGTGGTTTTGGTTGGAAAGGTGGCTTAGTGGTAATTGAAAAGAAGGGGGTCGATTAGAAGAGGGATGGGCAGCAGATGGGGACAACAGCCTCAATGACAGAAAACACATACTGCACAGCCCTTAGAGACGAAGGTGAGATAGATGGCTGTCTACTGGAGTGAGGTGGGGGGGGAGGGGGGAGGAAGATGCTGCCAGCAATTTTCTGCCCCGCCCTCTTGATATTGCCTTAAATAGCTCCTTCCCAGCCAAGCTCTGATGTCTCAGGCTCTTGGCCCCAGGGGCCGCAGGGGCCCCCAGGGAGAGGCTGGTCTGTTAGTACCTTTGCCCTGGGCACTGTTAGAGTGGATGGTTAGGAAAGGGTTAGTTCTCCAGGGGTTGCTGAGAGCTCATTTCTCAGCTGGAGGGCCCTGAGTGGAACTAGCTCTGGTGACTTCCCTGCAGGGTATTAGCAACTGAAAAGAAATGCTTTCTACCCCATAGGGTGAAGAGAAATGGGAGTGTATTGTCCTCTTCCTGTGGACACCCACTCCCTATTGGCCCTCTCCTCCTCTTACCTGCTTTCTTTTATTCTAGTGGGAGAATTGCTGTGAACTTTTCTTAAGAGATTGGGAATATTTGGGCGGACTGGGGTGGGGTGAGGTAGGAGCTATGGGAAAGGACGAGCAGATGCTTCTTGCTAGCAGAACAAAGAACTGTTCAGCTCTCCTCTCCATTCCCCTCTCTAAAATAGAGTTCAGTGTAGATAGCAGAGTCTGGGGTTTTCGTTGCAGAGAATGAATGGGCAGTGTTCAGGAAAGCACGCTTTTATTAGGCAGCACTCATAATCATCTGGTCATCCAGATTTAGCTCTAGACCCGTCCCTGGACATGGAAGCAGATTTGCTGTAGAGGGCACTCATTGGTAATTTAGGATTTATTCTGTCTCTATGAGAAACTGATGGTCTCAAAAAGCTCTGGTGGAGGAGCTCTGGACCAGCGGCTGGACAGCTGACTTTGATCCTGGACGCCAACCTGCTTTGGGCTTTGAGCTAAGTGTGGCTTCCGCTCTGTGGACCTTGGCAAAATGGAGGGCTTTGGAGCAGACCAGTTTCAGGGTTCCTGACAGCATTACTGTTCTTAGATTCACAAGTGCAGTTCGAGATGGCATTTTTAGATTCTTTTCTGTTTGCTAAACTGATGTAAAATCCTCAATATTGCTGAATGGTATTAAAGAAGCATTCCAGGACTCAGGCTTCTTCTGTTGGATTCAGGCTCATGTTTTCCTTGATTAGTGTGATGCTTGAGGTTTTACTCTATGTAAATATTTCAGAGCTAGAACCATCCAGAGTGAGAGGTACAGACAGACCCTCAAGGTGGTGGTTGGCTGGTCAGATGATGGTGGGATGACAGAATGCTAAGGGAAGGGAGTTTCTATAATTCATTCGCTCCTCCTGTGTATGTTTCACTCACTGCTTTATTTATGGTTATCCAGGTGACCGTTCAGATATTTAGAACATGAGAGTTGGAAAAGCCCTCTGTGCCTGCCAGGTTCAACCCCTCTCACTGAGGAATTTGAAAGGTTGGGAGGTTTGGTGATCTGTCCAAGGTCACACAGTTAACAAGATGCAGAGCTGGGGCAGAATCCCAGATAGATATAAACTCTACGTCTTGTAGATGTATGTCTTAAGCCCCCTCCTCTTCTGACAGATGATTCTAAGATGGGGTAAAGTGAGGAGGACATGGGGGCTGAAGAAGGGAGAGGTTGGAGAAACAGACCGGTGGGGGTTGTGGGCAGGGCAGGGGGTTGTGGGTGGGGAAGGGAAAACACAGACCCCTAGCATGGAGAAGAAATGATGAAGGTGGTGGTGGTGGGGGGGATTGTCAGCTGTGAAAGCAAATTTCTATAGCTCTTAGAGTGAAGTAAGGAGAGGCTTGTTTTAGAGAAGGGTGGGGCGAGTGGACTGATAGAGAGTACAGCTTGAGGCTGGGATTAACGTGGAGTCTCCTTGGAATTGCTCCTGTTGACCCTAACCTTGCCGAGTATGGAGGCTGCTTTGTTTCAGGGCCAACTGAGGCCTTTGGAACCACTGGCGCATGCAGAACTTGAACATGTGGGAAGTCAGGTGTGCTGGTGGTGATACTGGAGAATGCTGAGGTGGGACCCAGTTCTGCTGAAGTCCCAGTCTTTTTAAATTCAGAAAAAAGTTTTTTGTGGAATTTCTTTTTTCAACTCAAGCAGCATTTTCTCCTCTGACTTTCATTGCGCTTTGTACGTTTTATGAGGTAGTGTTTCACGTACTCCCCTTTTAAAGGAGATTCTTGGAGATGACTGACTTACTGAACTTAGCTCATTTAGGGGGAGCTTATGGCCTGTGACCTGAGCTAAGCCTCAGAATGTTTCAATGAGCAATTAAAGAGCTGTGAACAGTGGTCAGTCAGATCTGTAACCATTCAAAAGGATAATAGGTGGTAATACTTTGAAGTCTACAGCCCCAGCCAATAGCTGGCCATATACAGTGTAATTTATTTTGGCTGACTCTTCAGGCCTAGGAAGTACCTCTGTGAATCCTTTAGTTGTTCCTGTTTTGTGTGTATGGGTAGGCTTGTGTATCGGTCCCTGTATCTCACTGTGTTCCCACCTTTTTCTTACATCTTCCTCCTTTCTACAGTTCTTTTTCTTTCCTTCTGTTGTATCTTTCTCTTCGCCCTCCTTCCCATCCTTTCTTTACTGTCAATAACGTAGTTTTGTAGCGTATTTTAATATACTTATTGTGTCATTAAAATTTTGTCTTCTCTGTTCTTAATTTGAAATCAGCTGAATTTACTCTTGAATATGTGTGTGTGTGTGTGTGTTTTACACACAAAACAAACCAACCAAACCCAATTAAATTGCTTTTTACTTCTGTGTGGTCTTTCATTGACCCCTTCCCCCTACTCCAACACCTCTTCTGTGGTCAGTAGTAGCTCTTTATAGGAAAAAAAAAAATCCCAGCCCACTGTCATGTGGTTATTGTTTTTATAACAAAAACAGCTATAACAATGGAAAAAGTTTCCACCCATGTGTTGTGGACACAAGGGACACCCTCTCCCAAGAGATGTGCTTTATTTCTTGACTTCCTTTTATGGAAAAAGTGTCTGCAATGTATTCTTTAACACAGGCCTGGGCTGGGGTTGCTGATGCTGGAACTGGGGCTCATGTCGGTGATTCTGGTAATGCTTAGAGTTTGTATGTGGGGGATGTGGGCAGGCTTATAACCAAGAGAGGACATTCTAGGAAGAATTCAGTGTGATGGTTTTTCTTTGTTTCCCCAGGCTGAGCTAACCCACCCAGCAGGAGCAGAACCCAGACCCCTTTGGAAAACAATGAGATGCTTCTCAACTTTCTGATTTGTATTGGGTGGGACCCAAAAAGGTGTCTTATGGTGACACAGGGAGGGTAGGCAGCCACTGACAGATTGCTGGTGTGAAGTCCCAGATGCTTTGATGGACGCGTACTCTAGTGCAGCGGTTCTCAACCTTCCTAATGCCGCGACCCCTTCATACAGTTCCTCATGTTGTGGTGACCCCCAACCATAAAATTATTTCCGTTGCTACTCTATAACTGTAATTTTGCTACTGTTATGAATCGTAATGTGAATATCTTTTTGTTTTCCGATGGTCTTAGGCGACCCCTGTGAAAGGGTCGTTCGACCCCCAAAGGGGTCACGACCCACAGGTTGAGAACCGCTGCTCTAGTGCTTTACTCTTTCCTTCTGACTCTGATTAATTACAGAGAAGATTGAGTCTTGGCACTCATGGTCAGCAGGAAGTTTAGCGTGTAAAGGCAGCCTCTCAAGCAAGAAGTCTCCCTGAAGTCTCCAGTTTTTATGTTAAAAATTTATATGCGTTTTATGTTCTATAATATGTTCTGGTTTTAGTATAAAAGCATTTAAAATGTTTACTGTTGAATATAATTGATGGTCTAGGAAAATGTTTCTCATGGGCCTTCACCTATCCGTGCCCCCCAAAATATGCACAGTATGTCCTGTACTCCAGCTGGAGAAGCCAGCAGTGGGACAGTGTCAAAGCTGGTGGTGCTGAGAACCACCTGTCCCGCCTTTCCTGCTGGCTCTGGCTGACTCACTGAGGTCCCAGTCTTTCAGAACTCGTCCAAGTCCCAGAAGACCAGGTTCTCCCCCACACCAGGACTTGTCCCCTCACCAGCAAGCCTTTTTCTCCTTTGCCTGGCTAACTCCTCCTCCTCCTTTCAGACTCTTCTCACATCTGAAAGAGGCTTTTCTTCCTGTGTCCGCCTTTCAGCAAATAGCTGGTTCCCTGTCTGCCTTCTCCAGCAGACTGTGAGATCCTGCAAGAGAGAATCTGTACTTCATCTCGTTTTAAATTAAATTTTGATTTGTATCAAAGTCATATACATATATATGTGTGTGTGTGTGTGTGTGTGTGTGTGTGTGTGTGTGTGTGTGTGTATAGTTTTAAAAGTCAAATAACACTGCGAGGCTTATAAGAAGGCGGTCACCCCTGCTCATCCTGGTGTTTCACTCCCCAGTCAGTTGCTGAACATGGTTTTCTATTGCTGCAGTGACAAATTACCACGAGCCTCGAGGCTTTAAACAACAGAAATCTCTATTACAGTTTTGTAGGTTAAAACCCAGGCGGTAGCTGGGCTGCATTTCCGTCTCAGAAGCATCTCCTGCATCTTCCAGTTTCTAGAGGCGTCCTGCATTCCCTGGCTCGTGGTTCCCGTCCCACAATGGCCAGTTGAGTCCTCTTATTGCATCACTGCCCTTCTAACATAGTCACCTTCTCTGACTTCCTTCTTCCACCCTCTTCCACTTTTCAGGACCCTTGTGATTACTTTGGAATCACCTGGATAATCTAGGATAATCTCCCTATTTTCAGGTCAGTTGATTAGCAACCTTAATTCCATTTGCAATCTTAATCCCCCTTTGCCATGTAACACATTGATAGGTTCAGGGATTAGGATGTGCATGTCTTTGAGGGGCCATGATACTGCCTGCCACAGTCGCTTCTAACCCTTTTAGCCTTTTTCTGATGTTACTATCATTTGGTAAGTTACCTGCTTACAATATTGGTTCCTGATTGTTCATTTTAGATGTTATTTCTTCATGCCCTACTACAGATCAGAGGAGGCCATATTCCCTTCTTCTCAACTTCCTGCCCCACGTACTCGTGTTTCCCTTTCTCCCCGCCCTCCCAATATGGTGCATCACAGTTTCCGGTTACATAGATGCTCAGTGCTTACATTATTTTGACTGTAAATTGTGTTCATGGCTGAGCATTATAGTTGTACCGTGATGATGTTTCCTTTCTCGCACATCTTTTTTTTGAGTTAATAATTGCTTTCTTTTACCTATATATTGTTTTCTATGTACTTATTACTAATTCCCAGAGTCTCTGACAGCATTTTGAAGCATCCCTGTTTTACAACATATGTTCCTTTTTATTTATTTATTTTTTAAAAGGATAATTTATTGGGGTGGCAATGGTTAGTAAAATTACATAGGTTCCAAATGTCCAATTCTGTAACACATCATCTATATATCACATTGTGTGTTCACCACCCAGAGTCAGTTCTCATTCCATCACCATATGTTTGACCCTGTTTATTCTCAGTTCCTTTTTATTTTATTACAACTACTTTTTCCCCCTGGAAACCTCCATCCCAGAGGCCTCCATCCCTCTCCTTTATTCTGGGCTCACTGATCTCGAGGCCTGGGGCACGACTTATCCTGGGGATACCGTCACCTTGTGCTGGGTTGTATGCTCTGTTTCCCCTTTCTTGATTTATTCCTCCAGGAGTTCCTGAGAGGGTCTGTGAAGTTGATCACTTCAAACTTGCACATCTGCAAAGTTCTATTTTACACTCACACTCAATTTGTGTTTTGATTTGTCTAGAATTTTAGGTTGAAAGCCATTTTCCCTTAGGATTTTGAAGGCATTGCTGTACTGTCAATGCTGATGTCAAAAATTTGGATGCCACTCTGATTCTTGATTATGTATGGGTAACCTGCTTTTGTCTCATTGAAAGTTTTAGGACGTCCTCTCTTTCTCTGTACTTGGAGTTTTCTTGCTTTAAAGCTTAGTGGTAGCTCTTTTGATCTAAAGATTCACATCCTTCAGTTTTGGGAAATTTTCTTTGATAATTTCTTTTCCTCCATTTTCTGTGTTTTGTCTGTGTAGCTACTAGTAGTTGGATGTTGGACTTAGTGGGTCCAATTTATAATTTTAAAATATTTTATTTTTTGTTTTCCATTTTATTTTTGTTTTCCATTTTGGGAGATATCTTCAGGTTTATCCTTATTAACCCTTTAAAAATTTTTATTGATGCTTTCATGGTTTTGCATGAAACATACTTGCATGTTCTAGTTTCTAGAAGTCCCTACTTCTCCGAATACTCACTTTTCTTTCTTTTTTTAAAGTATATCCTGTTCTTGTATCATAGGGGCAATAAGTTCTCATATGATAGGGTTTTTTTGTTTTTGTTTTTTTTTTTGGCATTTTTCTGCTGTTCCTCATATTGTTTTTGTTTCCCTTTGCCTTTGTTTCCTCCAAGTTATTTTTTCTTCTTTGGTTACTGTATTTCCCATTGGAGCTATCCTTTCATGTCTGCTGATCACTGAGTTATACTTTTTTTTTTTTTTAAAGATTTTATTGGGGAATTGGGGGAGGGGAACAGCACTAGGGAATCGGGGGAATGGGAACAGACAAGTTGCTGTCCTTTTGTTCTTCAGTCTAGTTGTGGAGGACGTTGTTTCACTAGCCCATGTTAGTATTATCATTGCGCTCTTCCCGGGTGAGGCAGATTGGTCGCTGGCCTCTGGATGGCTGTTCACGGTGGCTCTTGGCAGCTCACACCTGCTGCCAACCACTCACGCTGGCTGCCAGCCACACACGGTAGCTTATGGCAGCCCACTGCAGCAGGGGCTGCAGCCAACGCCATTGCCAGCGACTCACGGCAGCCCAACTCCAGGTCGAGCTGTTGTTCACCATTTTAGTGTCACTGGCCCCCATGTGGGATCCGAACCGGGGTCCTGCCACTCAGAGCTGGCGTCCCAAGCCAGCTCTTAACCAATGCGCCACTGAGTTATACTTTTGTATTTTAAAAGTGGACACCAAAATGCTGATAGGGCATTTGTATGACAAGGAAGGGCTTGTTCATTTCATTGTAGGGTGATTCGGCAGGGAGTCCCCCATTTTTCTGACTTGTGACACTTAGATGTCAGTGCTTGTAGATCTTTTCCCTGGGGATGTTGGGTTTTCCTGGAGAGGAGTTTGCCTGGAGGTGTAACAGCCTTGTTGTCCCACATTCTGGGAGCTCTGATGGGGAAGGAGACCGGGTACCCTGTTTGGTGTGTAGACTTTCATAGACTTGCATTCAACCCCATTTGTTTTCTTTTTTTAGCTGAGCCACCCTGCCACCTGTTGGTGGCTCATCGGCAACTCAGCTCGGGCCGGGAATCGAACCAGCGACCTTGTTGCTCAGAGCTCACACTCTGAGCAAGATCTTAACCAACTGAGCCACTCGGCCGGCCACCTCAATCCATTTGTTTTCTGAAAGTTGCCCCTCTTCCTCAGCTGCGAGTCCTTTCCTCAACTGTGTCTGAATCTATAGTATCTGGTGTATTAATAATTTGCCTAAACAGTGAACCTCCACTTCCTGCTGGCTGAGGGAGGGAAGTCACCAGACTGAGGAGATGGTGGAGGCTCTGGGGTCTCATTGCTCCTCGCACCAACTTTTAGCAGGCTGTCCTCTTTTTAGCCCCCTCCTGCTTCTCCCCTCACTGTCCTCGGTACCTCCAGTCCCTGTGCCTTTTCCTGTTTCTGTGGCATAAGTCGCCACTTGTTTAGTGGTTTCCTTCTCTGCATGCACTTAGCGGAGCAAACGAAGCAGAAACCTAAACAACTCTCTGTCTCCAGAGTTCTGTTGACATATCTTGTCTATAGTTGTCTTCTTTCCATTAAAAACCAAATTCCTCTACTGTCCTTTTAGTGGGGTTCTGGGAGAGAGCAGAGATAAAGATGGGTGTTCACCCCTCTGATTTGAGCAGAAGTTTGTTTCATCTCTTTAGCCAAGCCCTTAGCTAGTGCCTGATATATAGTATAGTCCCAAGAAATGTTTGTTAAATGACTGAATGCATGTTTCTGAGATGGTGTGCATATAGTTACTCATCAGATTTCAAGGGAGTCCCAAACATACAATCTTAACAAAAATAAACCCGTTGTTTGTTCTGAGTTAGACATAATAACAGAGAGCAGATCTGCCACTTTCCCATGCTATGGGATAAGAAGCACCTTGAGGCAGTGTTATAGATTGAGCTAGTGACAAGGTCCAGGTGCTGTCTCCAGCCCCGTCACTAACTGGGTCACTGTGAGAAGCCACTTAGCCTGTCTGGGTCTTAGTTTCTTCAGTCTTAAAATGAGCTGTTGGTCAAGATTTGATTCCGTTTCCTGCACTGAGTACCTGCTGTGTGTAAGGCATGGTGCATACTACATCTGTTAATGGCATATGTCACATTGAATTGATTGCATTTGGCTTATATGTCTTTCTTTCGGTTATATTGTAGTTTGGTGCCTTGCACAGAGGAAGGACTCTGTAAATTTGACCTGTTACTCTTTCTAGACCATGGGGTTCTTGTGAGGACCACATTGTAGTCACCTTTGTATTTCCTGTGTCTGCTACAGTTCTTGGAGCATAGGAGATATATGGTAAATGTTAGATTTTTCCACTTAGGAAGAGTACATCAAGGAAATATGAGAGAGTGAGTTGCTGTGCCGGAATCCCCTGACCCACTCGAAGAGAAGAGCAAAGCCTTGCACTTGGGGAGTCCAGCTGCACACTTCCTGGCTCACTTGTGGACCCTGGGGGCTTGAATGCGTTGATATGAAAGTCGGTGGAGACAGCAGTTCTGGATCACAGCCCTGACAGTAGAGAACTGTTCCCTCCAAACAGATCACGGTCATGCATTAAATCGGCCTCATGCTGTTAGGAGTTAAGATCGGATTCATCTTAACTAAGAAAATGAATTACAGATATAATCCTGTGGTTACAATGTTTAAAAATGTTTAAGTGCTTTTTCATAACTTATCTTGGCTTTCCCAAACCTGTGAGCTAATGTGCCAGGACTACTAAATAGATTCCTAAGGGGCCTGTGCCAGGCTCTGGGAATACAGCGGTGACCGAAGAGAAATGGCACCTGCCATCCTGAAATTTATAGACTAGAGCTGAGTTTTCCAGTCAGGTAGCCACTAGCCACGTGAGTTTATGTTTAAATCAATTCAAATGAAATACAATTTAAAATTCAGTTTCTCAGTCATACTAGCCACTTTTCAAGTGCTCAATAGCCACATGAGACTAATGGCTGCCATGTGAACAGCATAGATACAGAACATTTCCATCATCTCAGGAAGTTCTCTTAGGCAATGCTGAACTACAGAGCTAAGATGCTGTGTGTCTAGACTAGGCATCTGTGATTAGGTTTATTTCACAGTTGAGGCAACTGAGGCAGAGAAAAGCCGTTTGTTTAAGGTCATGTGGATGGATGGGCCTGAGCTGGGAACAGATCTCTTATTTTGGAGCTCGGTTCTCCTTTCCTGAAGTGAGTTAGGGGAATAGAGTGACTAAGAGTGTAGTCTCTGCACTCAGGCTGCCTGAGTTGGTTCACACCCTGGTTCTGCTGCCTTCCGGGGCAGTTACAGCTCTGGACCTCAGTTGCCTCACCTGTGAAATGGAGAAAATAATAGTACCAGCGCACAGGATTGTGAGGAGGATCAGAAGATCCAAGAATGTAAGTCTTTAGAACTGTGCCTGACACATTGTAATCACTCAAGTGATGCTGGTTGCTATATTGAGAATGAGAAGGGGACAGAAGTTATTGGTAGAGGCTAGGGGGTGTTTTTCAAACAGGAGACTTTGGAATGGGAAAAGAACATTGGCAGGCGAGGCTCTGTTCATAGAGATGACAGACCACCTGGAGAGGGACCCATTCCTGAATGTCTCTAAGCCAGGGGTTGCTTCAGTCATGTGAGCTGATGTAAAAATGTCAGCATGTTCACAAAGCCCTATGAGTCCCTGTACTGGTCACTGGTACTCTGAACAAGGATCCTTCTGATGTCTCCCTCCTCCCGGTCTGCCCACAGCCCTTTCCCCTGTCCCCAGACATTCCTTCCCCCCCTACTGCATCTCCACCTTGGAGGGGTGGGGTCCCAGACCTTTCCCATCACCGCTGTGGAGCAGAGGGATGTGCCGAAGGAGTGGAGGAGAGAGAGGGGACAGAAGCCCAGGCAATTTAGCAGTTGGATCCTGGTGTTTTCTTTGAGGTGTTTATTGCGTGATGATTATTTGCATTCCCATAATTGCTCAGTCTTGCAAGCGGGTCCATCTCGTGTAATAAGGTATTCTTGAGGTGCCCCATTTTGCTGGATGAAGAGGAGTTCTGATGTTAGTCCCAGGGATGGGAGGGCACCCCATTTGATAGGTGAAACCTGGCTTACATGTGGATCTTTAGTTTTAGAATTGCTCTGATAGCCACAGTCTCATTTCATTCATTAAAGAAATACTACATGGGCACTGTCCCTCCGCCCCCCCCCCCCTACTTTGGTTAAAAAGAAAAGGTTCATACCGCCCCCCCCCCCCAAATTTATTTCTTCATTAACATCAAGGGGGCTAGACGCTTATCTTCCCTGGTAGTTTGTTTCAGGTTTTGAAATATGAAGGTTTTAGTATGATAAAGTGTGTGTGTAGGGTATGGGTAATGAGGGTACTGTAGACATGTGGCACCTCGCCTCACCCAAGTGAGGCACACAGGGCAGATAGAACAGAGAGGCCAGTGATGTACCTGAAGTCAGGTGTGTAGTAATGGACGACCTGTTAGGAGACTGTCCTGGCAACCTGGATTTTCAGTGTGGCATAAAAATGCTGCCTAGAAAGAAACAAAAATACTACCTGAGTACCAATACCAGTGATCAGGAGTATTGAGTACTTGTACCTTACCTTGTAACTGGCCCTGCCAATCTCAATGATGGAAAGGCCCATCATCATGGGCGATGTTCTAGCCCATAGCAGCTGTAACAGGGACGGGTGCTTAGTTAGATCCCAGAATTTCCCTTCTGCCTACTTGTCAATGTGAAAACTCATTCCTCATTCATATATAATGCCTTTTGCATCGATTATTATTAATAACACCAATCTGCAGGACGACCTTTGAGCTTGGTTTCCCAGTACGAAGGGTCACTAGGACTTACCTTGTGAAATCCAAACAGTTTCTCTGATTGCCTGGAATTGTTGTGGAACCTGGCATCTGTGTGCATGAGCAGTTTCCTTGACTGACGTGTAAATAGATAATTCATTGGCAGATTGCTTTTCCACTTAGCGTTTGTCTTTAGTCAGGGCCGATCTAGTGTTGGCAACTGTTTTCTGTGAGCACGGAATGATGGTCAGGGGTTGCAGTTGCTTGTAACAAACTGACAGCAGTAGGGGGGAAGGGAATGGAATTGCTTTTGTGGTACATCAATATTAGGGGTTCTTTCCAAGGCGACTGGCCTGTGAGGTGTACACTGCTGACTCTTCTGTGCTTAGGCCTCTCTTTCTACACAGTTTACACAGTAGGCTGGGGATAGGAGACTGGGCAGGATCCGGAAGCCAGGGATGAGGTAAGAAAGGCTGAAACTAGAGCTGGGAGATCTGAACCGCTGCTCCAGTGGCCTGGGCAGTGGGCTGTAGAGCAGGCCAGGGATCGGGATGGAGAAGCCAAGGCAAAAGTAGGAACTGGGCTACTGTAAGCAGGACAAAATGAGGAAGGCTCTGCAGAAAGCAAAATCCCACCAGGGGCAGGAACTAGAGTAGCTGGAGGAAGCCAGGACTTGGGTGAGCCGAGGGTCATGCCGGGTTTGGTGGTAGTTGCTGCAGATCAGACTGCCAGGCCCACGAGCCTGGGCCAAGGCAGTCTCAGGCTTTCTAGGACTATTTTGTTTGCTTTGTGGGGGCTTTATGCTGGACAAGGTACGTCACTGAGCCAGCACTGGCAGGTGTGAGGGTGCGAGGCCCCCAGAACTGGGAAATGTTAGTCATGCCTGAGCACTGATAGAAGATATGACTCCTCTTCGAGACAGCTGCTGCAGGAGGAGGCCCTGCTGCCCGCCAGCCTGCATTACAATCTATGGTCTTGGTTTTGTCTTTAATTATTCAAGTCATGGGCTATTTAAACACTCACCTGAAGCATCATTGTAAATAATTTTCTCTTCCTGGGGTCAAAGACGTTCTAGTCGAGAAGGGTTTTGCGGCTATGGGTCTAGATTCCCCAGGTTGCTCCCTCAGAGAACACCCACCTGGGCAACCTGGAAACCCAGAGGATGCCCTTGACAGCGGTGGGTGCGCACCTCCACACACTGTCTTGCACATGGGCATTTATTTTGCGTAAATCCTTAATTCAAGGAGTACAGGGTATTCCTTTCCATTGTAGGCAAGGAAGAAGCTGTGCTGTTAGATGATGTAAAATATTTAACACTCTCTTTAAAAAATTAAACTGCCCAGGAGCCTTTGATTGGTGGTTCCCATGGCAACATGCATGGTTTTCAGGAGTGTCTTCCTGGGGTTTTGGGCTCCTCAGAACGGGTTGGGGGCCAGTTGTGGGAGGACCGGCAGGTAGGCAGAGAGCCTACCTGCTCTGCTTAGCCCAGATGTTAGGCAATGGCAGAGGAGTGACCCCTTCAGAGGTACGAAGCTGGGAGTGGTCTTGATAAGTAGAGAGAAGTAAATGGGAGGAGGAGAACGTGTGATCCTTTGGGGGCTTTTTCATTTATTTCGTTTTATTGATTTCTGTTGGTCTTGGCACGTAGGCTTCGCAGTCCAGCCTCTGGACTTTTGCCTGTGTGGTTTCCTTAGCCTGGAGAGCATTTTTCTCCCTTCACCTAGTTAGTGCTGCTCATCTTTCAGATTCCCCCTGAAGCAGCATGTTCCTGGGAAGCCTTCTCTGACCCCCCCAGAGCAGGTTAAACCCTCCTATGTGAGGCTCTCATGATGGTGGTTCTGGACAGAACGTTCTTCACAGCATCCGTCTCAGCTGCTTTGTTACTTGCATTTGGAAATTCATTGTTTGTCTGCCCAACCCACAAGTCTGTAGAATCCATGAGGACAGCGACCAGGGCTGTCTCTTGTCACCATTCTGTCCCCAGAGTCTAGTGCTTGTCTAGCCCACAGGAGGTGTTCACTATCTGTGGAGCAAATTAGTTCATTTATTAAGTTTGGGGTTTTATACCAAATTCTGGGAATACAAAGAGAATAAAACACCCCTGCTGTCCTCCTGTTGTTTCTAACCTAAAGCAATGAGTGAGCTCTTCAAGATACCCCCTGAGGGGCAGGAATAAAACATTATCAGTTAAAATGCTATTTATTCTTTAACTCACATATAAGAAAGATGTAGCTTTCCTATTTATAGTAGTATAGATTTTATAATTAACTTATAAGTAAATATGCTCAGTGCTACTTTACTAATAGGAAGGTGTGATCAAAAAGTTTGATGACCACTGGTCTGAAGAGACAGGTAGGTGCATGAAAGTGTTTTTATACCAAAGTATGACAAGCACTAAGTTAGGGCAAGTACAGGGTGCAGTAAGGGCCACGCAGGAGGGGAACTGGAACAGGACCAGAGGAGGGCAGAGGGATTAGCATGTGCAAAGGCAAGGTGGGATGAGAAGGCTTATGCATTGGGCCAGGGCAAATACTTTCAAAAGGCTGGAGTATAAGGCAGGAGGAAGGCCTGCGAGATGCCCAGACTGGTTTTGGGAGAAACTGAGCATTAAGAATAACAAGATGGATGACACCGGGCCCCTGTCTGCAGGACTGACGTAGTCTAGTAGGGGACAGAATTGTGCAAATGTACCTTAGGAGAGAGACAGCACAGTGAGTACCTGGGTTTCAGACGAGGGCGGGTATTTTGGTTAGGAGGGATCAGGCCTGGTCGTGGTTTCAAAGTCTCCCATGCCCAAGGTCACTCAGCCCCCTCTCTTCATTGCTCAAGGGGTAGGGGAGCCGGCTGGGGACTGACTTCAAGCCTCTTTCCAAGCCCATCTCAGAGTCAGGCTTCTCTAAGATGTTCTCCTTCATCTACCTCCCACCTGGTGAGATGGGATTACCTTAATGTGATTTAGACCCCTCCATGTGCTGTATTTTCTGGGTTACAAAATTGTATATGAACAAGAAAATGGAGTATGGTATGTATAAATATGCATATTTGATGTATTTACTTACCTTTCTTTTCTTTTTTGTTTTTAAGTCCCAGGACTTGAAGTAATTATGTAATTAGAATCCACATAGAGTATGGCTAGATAAGGTGTAATTAAAGAGGAAAGCCTAATTTTGGAAGAATGATAAGAGGTCATTTGACTCAGTCTGGGCCCAAATCCAATCTTGGAAGAACAGTAAGAGGTCATTTGGATGTACGGAGCTTGAGGCCACCCAGGAGCCCAAACTGGCCTGAGAACTGGACAGATTCTGTTTCAGTTCACTGTGAAAGCTATTCATTGAACTTCTTCTTGGTATAGGGTATTGTGGGAGAAAAGAAAAGGTCTGGATCTTAGGGAGGACACAGAGGGACATGGGCTTGAGACCAACTAGGAGGTCCCAAGGCGGAGAGGTGGGGAGTGGGGGTGGGAGTGGGGAGATAGGGCTTGGGGAAGGATTCCCAGAGTAGGTGGCATTTAATAAGTGCCTTGAATGATAAGGAGGGTTTCAAGAGCAAGGACCAGAACTTTCTGTCATATTAGAGGCATTCAGATAATACTGTGGAATAAATGCCAGGCTGAGTGTGGAGGTGAGAGGAACATGGCCAGGTTGTTGGGTGGTCATTACAGTTTGGTGACGGGGCAGAGCTCACCTAGCTCTGGCCGTACACTGACAACAGAGGCCAGGAAGGCACCAGGCATAGGCCCTCAACTGTGCAGTGGTGACTGTGTGCAGAGGAGCCAGGTTGCTGTGGGCTGTGGAGGTCAGGGGAGGTGTCCTCGTGGAGGGGGCCTTGGCCAGAGCCTGGAAGGACCAATAGGATAGGGGAGAGGGGCGAAGGGAAGACTTGCCAGAGGGGAATGATAGGAGCAAAAGTCTAGCGAGGGAGCTGAGAGGAGGTCATTCAGGAGAGAGGGGAAGGGGCATATTAGGGGAGCAGGGTGAAGCCAGGCAGGCTGGCTTGGGTGAAACTGGTTCCTGGGGTTGGGCATGTTGGGCGGGAGAATTTTGATCAGTGGGACAGAGGAGCCATGGCAGGCTGTTGGATAGGAGAGCAGCGTGATGAAGGCGTATGGCAGGAGGAGGAGTCTGGCCTTGGTGGGCAGAGTGGGCTTCTGAGGAATTCACCTTGGCTCCTTGTCCTGAGGTGATGGGGACCAGGCACTGGTGGGGCCATCTGCAGCCCTTTATCACTGAAGGATTACTGGTCTTGGTGATAAGAGGAGGAAAGAAATAAGGCAAGGGAAGAGGTGGAGGTAACTACAAGCTTTCCAGCCTGGGAAAATAGTGACACTTGAGACAAGAGGGGGACCAGCTGGTGGGAAAGAGGGTGTGGGCAGAGGCTAGGGGTATCTAGACACCAGGTACTCCTCTTCTAATCCCAGCCCTGCCTCTGAACTGGCTGGGAGTCCTTGGGCCAATCCTTCATCTCCAGAGCTTCCTTTTTTTGTCAGTAGGCCTCTCTGCCTTATAGTTCAAGCTCATCTCAGACAGTGCAGTCATTCCAGCCCTACAGCCCTAGAGCTCACCATGGAGGTGAGAGAAGAAACTGCCTAGTCCTATTCTTTGTCTTCCTGGAGTGTGAAATGAGTGTGGGGAAGGGGCTCTGGTGACCAGGTTGGATGAGGAGTTGCTGCAGGCGAGAGGGTGCTTTCCTGATTTATCCTGCCCATGTCAGGTGGGTTTTGGGCCTCTTTGACATGATGGTGGTCTAAACTCGAAGCCTACACAGATGTTGAGGTCAGTGCTCTATTCTGGGGTAGTACAGGTAGTAGTAATCTTCCTGAATTCACAGAAAGGAGATGCTCAAGGCAGGGGAACTGGTTGTTAGTGAACCCCTTCCCTGCCTTCTCTCCCCACTGCTCCCTGCTCAAGCCAATCTTTGGGAAACTTATAGCTTTGGACCTTAGAAACACAGCCCTTACAGAGAAGGCTTCCTGGCAGAGGATGGCTTGGATAGAGCTTGGGAAAGGAGAGAAGGAAAGGCTTTCCAGAGGAGAGTGACAAGGATTTACATTACAGAATTTAAAACAGAGAGTCCAGAAAGGAAGGCAAACGTTTTTTGAATACCTAGTATGTATACCGGCTCTGTACCAGATGCTTTCATGACTTTTGTCTCATAATCTTGACATCGTTTTTTGTCCTTCTTATTATCCCATTTTACAGATAAGGCCGCAGGATTAGGGAGATGAACTAATTTGCCCGAGTCTCATAGGGCAGGATTTCATTGACTCAGGTTTCTGCCTCCAGCAGCAACAAATAGCCGTTTCTATATTCTGCAAATATTCTGCTGGCTCTTGGGGCAACACAGGGAAATGAAGAGAATGATTTGTCTGTATGACCCTCATTCCCAGCTAAGCGCGTCTTGAAATGTAGATCCAGCTGCTGCTCATATAGCAGCATTCCAGTACAGTGCAGTGTCTTAGAGAAGGTGATGGGGGCACTTAGAGCGCGTCAGCCCTCATTTCACAGATTCGCAAACTGAGGCCCAGACAGGAGAAGGGATATGCTATGGGCAGGGGCAGAATGGGGATGAGAACTAGAAGAGTCTGGACACTTTGAGACTTTGGGGCTCTTTTAAGGCCTCCGTGTGGAAAACTTTGTTTTTAGACAACAATGGAAACCTTTGTGTAGAGAGTTGGTCCAGGCAGGGTTGGATCTGAAAGGTCCTCTGTGTGTGTGTGTGTGTGTGTGTGTGTCTGTGTGTTTTCTTTCCTTCACTTTAACCTCAGATGCCTTTGAACCAGCAGGAAGGATTCCTTCAGACCAAAGGTTAATACCAAAGGCATTTAACAGGTGGAAAGGGCATAGGAAGGAGGGGGAAGATCAGAAGCCACAGAAATAGAAGACTAAACTGTAGGCTTGGCTAAAAGGAATGTTCCAGGCCTGCAAAGAATCACTAACGTTTATTGAAGACTCGCTGTGCTAGGCAATCTTTTTGTGTCATTTCATGTAACTGCCAGGGCTTCCCCATGAGGTAGGCAGGGGCTGTTTTGTTCCCATTTTACAGATGAAGGAGCTAGGGCTCAGAGGCTGCGTGACCTACCACAAGTCATGGCGTTAGTGAGCTGGAGAGCCAGGACTCCCCCCCAGGTCTACCTGATCCAAAGCGCTGCCTTTAATCCCTAAGCTTTTTGTAGGACTAGGAGCTCCAGGTGCCTGAGCATTTGGGGATGTATGGAATAACACATTTAGGGAGTCACCGTTTGGCAGTGGTTCTCAGCCAGGGGTGATTACACCCCTAGGGGACATTGAACAATGTCCAGAGACACCTTTGGTTGTCACAATTTAGGGGTTGCTACTGGCATCGGGTGGGTAGAGGCCAGCATGCTCCTAAATATCAAATGTCAATATGCCGAGGTTGGGGAACCCTGCCCTCTGGGGACCTGGTTATGTTTTTACCTCAGAGCACATGGCTAGTGGAAGGCCATCTGGAAAGGCCATCTGAGGAACCTGAGGTGATCCTTTAGCTCCAGAGACTTACGTTGTACCTTAATGAATGTTTGCAGTTTGGGTTCCTCACTGACCGAGCCCTGAGGGGCTGCAGTGGCCATGGTGGGTGGAGACCAGGAAGGCGTGACAGGCCAGGGTGACCCTGGGCTGCACATGAGCCGGCCCGGCAGCTGAGAGGTGGGTGGGAGTTTGTCCTGACTGCTGAGAATTGATTCGGCTATTTCTCTCTGTAACTGAAAGAAGAACTGAGATCCAGTTAGGTGCCTATTTTTTTCTTTATAAAATGCCTTTATTAAATGATTATTATGACTGTTCACCAGGGGAAAGGTCTGAGAAAGTGGCACCCATGTTGCAGATGTGCTGGGATACAACTATGCTGCTTGCCAAACTCCTCTCTTACTAGTTACTGTTTAACTCTAGTCTGCCCCATGCCACTTGGGGCAGAAAGGCAAACAAATTTGGGGGAAGCCCAAGGGCCCATGGCCTTTACTTGAGCTTCTCTGAGGAGCTTTATCTGAGCTCTGCCAGTGGTCAAGTAGGTCAGATCTCGCAGCCCCTTCTCCTGAGAGGCTGCTGCTTGGGCAATCTGGAGGAAAGCATTTACTGCTTTACCCTATCTGCTCTTACTTCAGGCCCCCTCTGCAGGCCAGACACAGAAAAGGTGTCTGAGTCCTTCTCTTGGATGGTGTACATCGCCAGATAAGATTTTTTGCCTCATCAGCAGTCCTCTCTTTGTAACCTGGTTTCAAGCTAGCCCTCCCTTGCTATGTTTCCTGCCCTAGGGAATGATCCCGCATTTCCTATCACCTGGGACCCACCCCGACACCTCCCTCACAAAGCTCTCTGGACCTTCCAGCTTTCAGGGCCACCTCCCCCATCCTTTGGATGGCCTCTGCTCCAGTGGCTCTTTTGGTCATTTATCCAGTTATTAAATTGTCACTTTTCCCTGTGTCACCTTCTGACCTCTCCAATGGCTCAGTCACTAATTAGCTATGTGACCTAGGATGAGTGAATCACTTAACCTCTGGAGAAGCAACATAGCATTGAATCAGGTGACTTCAGTTGCCTTTCAGCATCAGTGTCGAATGAGAGTCACAGTTATAGGACCTGGGGTGTTTCTCTAAGGTTAGTGGAAATTCAGGTTCTCCGTTGATCCTGTATAGATTCATGGATTTCAGAACTAGTTGTTAGGAAACTGTCTTCAGACTAAATAAGTAAACTTTTTCATATTCTTTTTTTTTTTTTTTTAAGATTTTATTGGGGAATTCGGGGAGGGGAACAGCATCGGTGAATCGGGGAAGGGGAACAGACAAATTGCTGTTCTTTTGTTCTTCAGTCGAGTTGTGGAAGACATCGCTTCACTGGCCTATGTTGATATTATCATTGTGCTCTTCCTGGGTGAGGCAGTTGCTCGCCGACCATTGGACAGCAGCTCACGCTGGCTGCTGGCCACTCAAGCTGGCTTCCAGCCAGTCACGATGGCTTTCAGCCACTCATGGTAGCTCACAGCAGCCCACTGCAGCAGGGGCTGCAGCCTACGACATCGCTGTCGACTCATGGCAGCCCAGCTCCAAGTCGAGCTGTTGTTCACCATCTTAGCTATAGAGGGCGCAGCATCACTGGCCCTCATGTGGGATCCAAACCAGGGTCCTGCTGCTCAGAGCTGGCGTCCCAAGCCAACTCTTAAGCAACGCGCCACTAGGCAGGCCCCCCATATTAATTCTTTACTCAGCAAATGTTTTTGAATGCCTGCTATATCCGAGGGTGTGATGGGTTCAGCAGAGCTCTAAGATGGGTCTCTTGGGCTTTGCCTTCAAGGAGCTCAGCCTTGTGTGGGGTGGTAGGTGTGTCTGTACAAAACTATAACAGTAGACTCTCTAGCATATCACTCTGTCCGTCCGTGGTACCAGCTATCACAATTACACACACACACATACACACACACACACACACACACACACACACACGAATTAAAGTTCCATTAGAGGTGGAAGTTTTTCAGTCTTCTTTACTATGTGCCTAACACATAATGAGCTGTCAGTAAAGATCTGCTAAATGAATGCAGTAAACAGTGGCACCATTTGACTTGGGTTTTGAAGGCAGGGTAGGAGTTAGACCTACACAGATGGGGGAGGGGTACATTACAGATTGGTCACGGATAAGGTGGGGTGGAGGCAGGAGAAGGAAACAGCATGAGCAAATACACAGAGATAGTGAAAACCAAGGCATGCTGGGTAACTGCAGGTCCATTGGGATTGGACCATGTGGTGTGGTAAGGGTGCCAAGAGTCTGGAAAGGTAAAGTTGGGCCCAGATGGTGGAGAGTCTTGAATTCAAGCTTATGTTAAAGGGACTGGATTTATCCTACAGTAGAATAGCTTTACATTCCAGTTTCCCAAAGTGGCTTTGCCCTGTTGTTTCAGTGTGATTATTAATAGTGCCCCCTTTCACTCTCAAGTGTCCCTGTTTGGATTATAAATTACACGGTCCTGCAACCAACCCTATAGGCTATGTGGAGTCCCTGAAGGGTTCACAGTGGGACACATCAGGCTGGCTTTGGAAAGGCCAGTGCCTGCAGTGCTTGATGGAACCTGGAGGCAGGAGATGAGACATCCGCTAGTCCAGTTAATTCAGGTCTGAGCCCCAGGCGCTGTCGTGACTTGTGAAAGGAGGAGATGGTTACAAAAGAAACTAAAAGCCAAAGTGAGAGCACACATGGTGTTTAAGGGGCTCCCAAGCAACTCTTCCAAAGACAGACCCATTCTAAAGTTCAGGCATCCTGGATAAGCGGTTTTTCTAACTTGAGTTATGACTGATAAGAAAAAAAAATACATTGTGCCTGTTTCCTGCCCAATTAAAAGTCGGAGGAGCTTCTCCCTAGCCTCCAAAATGTTCTGGTGAAACACACTGGTATGCACTTTCCCTAAACCCCAGCATTGTTCCTTGGAATTTAAAATAGGTTATGAATGTGCTTGATGTCAGGAAAGATAAATCTGTGAGGAGGACTGTAGTCAATACATTTCCTTTTTAAGTAGAAACAATATAAAGGGCTTAATTCAGTGCTGAATCAATCTCACTTTGTTGCCATGATTGTGTAAAACCTGAACTGCTTTCTGTCTGTCACACTGTTTATATTCCCCCCATGTTCCCCATCTCAGCTGGCTCCGCACGGAGGCAAAGCCTTTTTAGGCCATGCACAGCTTTCCTCCCGGGGCTCTTTCCTTGTGCGCTGCAAAAGGGTTTTGCGAGGAACAGTGATATCATTTAATATCTAGGGGTGCTCTTCAGGATGGCTGTTCAGTGGTATCCCCAAATGAGCTTCCTTTGTCCAAGGGAGTAGGAAGGCTAGATTCTTTGGCTTTTTTTCTTCCTAGTAGAAAGATGATTACACTTTAAAATAGTTGATCTATTCGCATGGTTCAGAAATCAAAACACTATAAAAATGTATGCGTTGAAAATTTTGATTCTCACCCCTGTGATGTCCGCTTCACTTCTTCTCCCAGCCTAGCCCCTGTTAGGTGGGCTGCACATACATTATTACAGTTTGGCCGCAACAGTCCTGCTGTATGTTCTTCGTGCCAGTGAATGATCAGTAACACCCTCCTTCATTCTCCAAAGCGTCTCGGTTTAGGTGATAAATGATACATTCCCCTACAGATTGGTAATCACTTTTATTAGTTTCTTATGTATCCTGCCAGTATTCTGTATGCACATACACATGTAAGGGGAGATGATGTATATGGCCTTGACATACATACATACATACATACATACATACATACATACATACATATAGTGTTTGGATTTCTGTACCATCTGGATGTCACTTCACAGTATATCCTGGGAAACTCCATGTCAGTAGAAATGGAGTGTCCTCATTCTGCTAAACTATCTTTGGATAGGAGTGTTTGTAGAGACTGGTAGGCAGTTGCCTTTCCCTTGGTTTATCAATTTAATTGCTGTTTAGGAGTGGCTTCTGTTTACCTTAGGGAGAAACAAAAGGCTGTGGGAAATGAGTCCAGCTTCCTTCAGTTAGGAAAGCCTGCTCAGTAGTAAACGCATCCAGGAAACATTTATGAAGCACCAGCTTTCTGCCCAAGACGGTACTAGGCACGCTGGATAAAGCGGATCCTCCCTTCTTCTCCACTTGTCTAAATGCTTCAGGATCCAGCTCAGATGCCTCAGCCCTTCATGAAGCCTTTTCTGATTCCATGGCTAGAATTCTTTGGCATCCCCATTCATCCATCGTCCATTCATCCATCCATTTATCCACTTCATCAACCAGCGTTCCTGCGTGCCGCCTCCATTCACTGAGTGCAACCAGCACTCCACGTGCTAGGACCTGTGCTGGAGATGTAGAGGTGAGCAGGATGAACAAGAGAGCCCCTTGCTGTATGAGACAGAAAGAGACATGCGTGAATGGGCAGTAGTTTATCTAGGAAACTGGTATCCTGCAAAGGCCCCTCTAAATTAATGCCTGCCCCTCCCTTAAATCTATTCTTCCCATGCTAAGCAGTCTCTGTCCCCTATCCATGCATTACCATTGCCATGGTAAGAAACATCTTAACTCTGACTAAAGCTGAAAAGAAAGAGCTTCGTGAAGGGGAGCCCCAAGTCCCACTCCTCTTTGGTCTTGGTTTCCCCTTAGAATGAGGGTGGTAGGTTATGATCTCTAAGGACACGGTATCTCTGACATTTCAAAAACAATGATTTCAGGAATCAGCCTGGTGGCTCAGCCAGCTCCTTCTTTTATCTTCTTCTAATAAATCCAGCTTCCCTTGCAGTTTCCTGGTGCCAGAGGGGGTGATCAGTCCAGGATAAGAAATAGCCAGGCCAGGAAAATGACCTTTTAATAAAGTTGAAAGGGCCACTGGGGGACCCGGGATGGCCAGACGTGTGTCCGTGAGCCACTCTGCTGTGTGTTGTGGTTGGCACTGAAAGAGGTTCCAGGTAACGACTCCAGCTGTAGCTGCTGAGGAAATGAATAGAGTCGGGTTGTCACGGAAGAGAGTTCTGGCTGAGTGTTAGCAGATGCTTTCCTACAACTGTGCAGAGCAGCCTTTTGTGGGAAGAGGTGAGATTTGTTTGACAACTCACAGTCCCCTCATCTCCTCTTCTGCAGTAGCTTTTCTCAGGAAATAGGAAGGTGGGCTGTTTCTCTGGTAAGTCCATTTTGGACGATGCTTAGTGTTTACTGTGTGCCTGCCTGGCCCTGCACTGGGTGTCTTTACTTTGGGGAGCATCACACTCACTTGGGGTGCTTGTTAAAAATGCATGTTGTTCCCTGGGGGGACCCAAGAATCTGTATTTTTAACAAGTTCTGTAGGTTGTGCAGGTTATATCCAGATATTTTTAGCTGCAAGTAACAAACTCCAGCTCAGATTGGCTAACATGGAAAATCATTGTCCCTCAAACAGGAGTGGTGCACTGTACAACTCCAACCGGACCATTATGTGGACTGCAATGTGACTCGTGCCTCCTGCAGTTGTGCAGGGGCGGCAGTTCTGAACCCTGAGGTAGGGTAGGCTTCAGGGTTGATGCTTTCGGTGGCTCAGGGAGGTCAACCCCAGGCTCTTCCCATCTCTGACATCTTTGTGGTAGCTTCATCTGCAGGCTGGGAATAAGATGGCTGCAACATTTCTAAACATCTTAGTCAGACATGATGACATCCAAAGAAAGGCTATAGATTGATTTTTGGCTGTCTGTCTCAGGAGCCAGGAAGCTACCTGAGGCACTCTCCCATGATGCCTCCTTGGCCGGAGCTGGGTCACATGTCCATCCCGGAGCCAGTCACTGAAGGCGCTTGCACTTCTGGAGCCATTTGGAGAGGGGCAGGTGCCTGAACAAAATGGAGGCTCTGTTAGGAAGGAAGGAACAGGGACTAGGGACTGGAAGGCAAGCCCAGTGTGCAGGTGGTTTGCAGACCACACGCCAAGAAACACTGCCTCACGTCATCCCGAACAGTTGGGGCTGTTGGTGAGGTTATCTCTGTTGTGCAGATGAGGAAATGAGACTCACTGAGCTTCAGTGGCTTGTCTTAGGTAACACGCCCGTAGGCGGTGGGGGTTGGGAGTGAGGGAACTGGGTGTTTTGAGAGGCATTTTATCCCTAGGAGAGTAATCACCCTTTTTTACTTTTTGCCTTCCTGGTGTCAAAGCAGCCCCCCTTCGTTTCTGATTTCTCCTCCATGGCTGTAGTTATTCATGGCAGGAGGCCTTCCTGAGTGTTTCCTATGGAAAGAATTCTCCAGGCATGAGAAAAAATATATATTGTGCTGCTCCCACCTCCACATGGGCTGTGCCCGAAAGCAGTTGAAATAATGATAACAGCTCAAATTTTAGGGTGCTACCCACTTAAGCCTCTGTGCTAGGTATAGTGCAGACATTATATTAAATCCTGGCAACAGCCTCTTATGTTAGGTTTTAGTGTTCGTCTCTTGTGGGTGGGGAAATTGAGGCCCAGGAAGGTGAGGCTGCCGGTGGTGAGATGCACAGCTTGTCAGTGGTGGACCCAGGTCGGCCGGCTCAAAAGTTGGTGCCGCTTCCCTGCTCCACTGTGTGCTTATCAGCAGCTGCCAGCCTTGTTATGCCCCCGAAGGAAGGTTCTCAGGGAAGAGGGTTTTAGTGTCAAAAGAGCTCCAAAGGAGCTGAATGTTTCCTATGGGAATAATTCTCAGGGACTAGGAAAAAAATATCCTGAGCATAATAAACACAAGAAAGAAACAGGAAATCTGGTTTGTTATGTAGCAGCTAAAATGCAAATAGAAAAAAAACTCTCAAAAAAGCCTACAAGTTGGTTGGACTTGAAAATGGAAGGCAATGATTGGGAGGGCCGGAAAAGCACCCTGGGTTCCGGGGGACGATTGATAAATGGTGGACAGCGAAGCCACAATAAGGAGTGCTAGGTAGAGAGTCTGAGTCTGAACATCTCGCCTGTTCCCCAGTTCTGCTTTCAAGACATGTAAATGAGGTCCTGGCTGGCAGCGCTGTGGGCAGAGGGAACAGAGAGGTAACGGGCGGAGTAAGCCTTGCCAGCTGTACAGGGCTTTGCAAAGGTGAGAGAGTGTCAGACTGGAAGCCACAGAGTTGGCACCTCAACATTTTAAACTTAGTGCAGCTCTACCTGTTAGTTGCCTAGAGTGCAGGGGCACGTCAGAGCTGGCGGAGGGCAGATGTCTGCTTCCACCTCATCTCAAGGAGAAATCAGCTTTGCCTGAAAAGCCCCTTTTTAGCACTAGACCTTTGGAGTCCCTCCCTTGGCACATTGCCTGGCCTGTGCCCTGGGGAGTATTGTCTACAGATGCGCAGGGCGTGATAACCAGAGTGCAAAGTGGGCAGAGATATGTGCCCCTTGCTCAGTATAGAAGGTACAGAACGCAGCTGCTGTGGGAGGACCCTGGGGGCTCAGGATGCTCTAGAGAAGCTGGGAGGTGGGAGCTGAAGATGCATGTTGATAGTGGACCACAAGC
>NW_017731392.1:3948066-3964921 GCF_001890085.2 Hipposideros armiger | reverse complement strand
GGCTGCTCAGCTCAGGCCGGGACTCAAACCACTGTTGCTCAGAGCTCAAACTCTTGAGCAAGCTCTTAACCAACTGAGCCACTCGGCGGGCCCCGTGAGGCCCTTTCCAAATGCAGCCAGCACACCTCTCTGATCATGTGGCTCTGGAGAGCCAGTGACTTGACTTTTCAAATATGAACAGAGGAAATAATAGGGATTTCCCCCCCTCACCCACCCCGTGAAGCACATGTACAACTTTATAGGGTTTTAAGTCTGTAGTGAGATATTTAAAATTAGCTTCTCCCTCCCATCCTTCCGACCCCCCTCCCATTGATCGGATTCCTTCTAAACATGTGTCGAGCAACTTCTGCAGCGCAAGCTGAGCTTGGTGCTGAGGTTCCTCAGACCAACATCACTGCCTTCAAGGAGTCTCACAGTTAAACACAACTATTACAAAACTGCGTGATAAGTGCTAACAGGTATGTACAGGATCCTCTGGGAGAGGTGGGAGGGAACACTTGATTGTGTCTGGTGGGGGAGGGGCAGGAGGTGACACCTGAGCTGGGGCTGGAAGGCTGGGAGAGAAATGTGCCAGGTGGACCAGCCTCTTGGAAGGGATTCTAGGCAGAGGGTGGTAATAGCTCATCTGACAATACAAAAACTTCATGAAAGCCTGCTGTGTGCTGTCAGTGATGCAGAGATGGATGGGACTCAGAGCCCGCCCAGCAGGTGCTCACAGTCAGAGGTGAATAGGAAATGACGGCGCAGGTGACAGTGCGATTGGCGTGTGGACAGAGTCCTGTGGAAACAGAGGGGCCCTGCTTAACTCAGTTATAGGTATTCGCCTTTGCAGCCTCCTCCCAGGAAGGTTCTTCCTTTGCAGATTCTTTCACTGGTAAGAAGCTCTGTTTAAGAAGCTAGCTTGCTGTCTGCTGCCCTCAGGGTTGACTGTGCCCTTCAACAATTTCAGTTATACTCTGAGGCATCTATTCATACTTAACGTATTTCTTCTTTGTGGAGCCAGCACTGGGCTTAGGTGGTTGGAGTGGGCAAGGCACTTCACCTCTCTGGGCTTCCTTTTTCTCACTTATGAAAAAAAAGCGGCTGTTGGCCAGGTCAGTGTTTTTCAAACAGCAGCTTAGGAACCGCCTATCTTAGCATGGCATGGAGTGCAGCATCCTTGTGGGGTGGCAGTTTCCCATTCGTACAGCCAGATGCTTGGGAGTGGGCCTGGGGTCCTGCATGTAACAGGCACTCCAGATGATCCCTACAGCTTAGAGTTTGGGGATGCCTGGACTACATGAGTCCAACCCCTAATCCTTTCAGCCCTTAACTCCTCCGCCGTAGATAACGTCCACAGGAACTGGACATAGAAAATGTTAGCTTTCTTGATGTTTTATGCTTGCAGTGATGCCTTCAGCAAACTGCTCCGCAGTTTAGGCGTTCTGACTCTTGACAGTGTGTGCTTGTGAGCTGTTCTGCAGGCGGGTTTGATATTTGGAAGAAAAGCCTTGTTAATGTGCACCTGAAGGTGACTGTCAGACTCTGTTTAGGAGCCGAATCATTACAACAAACACCCATCTCAGCTTTCCTGCTCTGGCTTTGGAGTGTCTGACTGGCTTCCCTGTCCTGGGTCCCTCTCCCTCGGCCTCCTGTGTTCTGACGTGGAGCCGAAGGGTTCATCTTCTCTTTGACATCTCCATTTTGGTTCCTCTCAAATCATCTTTGTGAGGTTATGAAGGCAAGTTCATAGCTGCTGCGTGTGTTCTCATTTTTTGGTATTGTGTCTGAAAATACAGTTTTAAATGTTCAAAGTAAGTAAATAAAGGCTTTATCTAGCTGTCTGGGAGTCTGCCCCAGTTTCTTGTCCTTTCCCTGTGGAAATCTAATAGTTCCTAAGATTCCACAAGGCTGGTAACTTTGAGAAGCTGTTGCCTAAAGAACCTCTCTCAGCTTGACCCCTTCATATCATTTAGGTGATATGGTCTGAAGTGAGGGCATTGTATCTTGGCCTGTCATGAAGATGACACCTTGGCACCGAGTATCCTAGATCTTAAAAATTCAGAACTTTCCTCAGGATCTTGGTTCATTTCTGGTTCTATTAGACTGTGTTGGGGTTTCCTTGTTGAAATCAGTCTGTAAACACAGAATTCTACACTAGTAAATACTGTTGAGCCTTTTGACATTACTCAGGTGGGAGAAATCCCAAACTGCCTTTAAATGATGAAATGATGAAAGTGGTGGATATAGGTATGCACCAAGAAGGCAGGGCCGAGTGTGATTCTTCCCTGTATTTCTCAAGGGTCATGCACAATTCTCTACCCACAGTGGGTGCCCCAGGTAACTGCTGGGAGCAGTTTAAAAACAAACAAAAACAAAAAACGATAGACCAGCAATTAAACTGATGAAGGCATGGAATTCAAAGGGCTGATCAGTGTGAATTTGAATTTGCCCTTGGTTCTTCCTTAAGTTTAATTTTCATGGAGATATCAATTAGATGCAGGATTCGTTGCAGTGTAGAACGGCAGAGAAGAGGAAAGACAGACGTGTGCATGTTAAGTGCTTTGGCACATCTGTTTGTTGTTTATTATTTGCCAGTCATTTTGTTAGATAAGTCCCAGAGAGTAACAAACCGCTTCATTTTGTGCTCAGGGAAACTGAGGCAGAGGAGCGAAGTAATGAGTCTAAGTATACATGGTGAAGTTGTTGGCAGGCTAGTTGACCAATAATCAGGAATGGTTAATAGAGCACCTCCTCTCTACTGGAACATACAGGAATGAAAATTTGCCTTTGCAAAAGCTGCTAGAGGTAATGGAGGTCACCTTGGAGTGAATAGTTGCTTTGTGACATTTGTCACTTGGCTGTCACTGGGTGTTTGGCTTTTGCTGTTGTCTCTCCAAGAGCAGGGAGCTCACTATTCACTGAGGCACTTCATTTTATTTTTGAATGCTTCCAATTATTTGAATTCTTTAATATGAGCTATAATCAACCTGTCTTACAATTTTCTTTAGGACCCATGTCTCACTATATTTACATACCATGATTCATTCATTCATTCATTCAGGCATATGTGTTGAACATCAGCTATGTTTTAGGTTCAGGAGGAATAAAAGAAAACAAGATAGATAAGCTTCCTGCCTCCTGGAACTTAACAGTCTGGTGTTAATATAGTGCAAGGAGCATTGAACTATATCGATGTCAGAAAACCTGAGTAAAAGCCAAATAAATTTTAAAAAAAAAATGAAGTTTTTGTATCACTTGCAACCTGTATGAACTTGGCTAAGACACTTGAGTATCGTTTTACAGAGGACAGTATCCCATTGGACCTTCAAAGCAGTGAAAGTTCATTGAGGTGATGTACCTTGTAAAATGTTAATTGCTATATATTACTAAGATTGGTACTAGCCCTTGCTTCTGGAGCAGTTGCTCTCAAAGTGAGCACCCCGGGCCAGCAGCATCACCTGGGAACTTGCTAGAAATGCAAACTCCCTAGCACCACCCAAGACCTGCTGATTCAGGAATTCAGGCGGTGGGGCCTGCAAATTGGTTTCCAAGGGCTCCGTGAAATGCCTTCTCTAGTTGGAGAATTACTTCCGTAAACTAGAGCAATAGTTATCCGCCTTGGCTGCACATTGGGGTCACCTGAGAAGGGAGTCTTTTAAACCTGGGCCTGCTGTGCCCTGACGTGTCAGATCCGAATCTGAGGGTAGAGCCTGCACAGAAACCTCCCAGGCGATTCTCCAGTGCAGCCAGGGCTGGAGGGGCCTGGAGTTGTGATGGTGAGGAGCTCAGATTTACCCAGTTTGGTTTGAGTCCCAGCTCTGTCCCTTATCAGTTCTGTGGATTTGGGCAAGAGGATTCTGGCCTCAGTTTCCTTATCTGCACAGTGAGGATAACAGTACCCATCCCTCAGGGTTGTCGTAACAGTCAAGTGGGATGATGTGTGTAAGTCTCCGAGGATGCGTCCGGCACGTGGTAAGTGAAGGAGGACTGAGCTCCCTGCTGGTCGCCGTGGGGATTTGAAGCTGATGGTACTCACCTCTCCTCCCGGCCCTCTTTGTCCCCTGCACCAAGCTCTTCCTGCTGGGACATAAGTTCCAGCCCCGTCTTTTGGCAGCCCTCATAACTGTCTTTAAAAGGCAGTGTCCCATTTGACCATATCCATCAAAATTAGAAATGCACCCGCTTTTTATCTTGGTAATTCCAATTCTTGGAATTTGTCCTGTAGATATACCTGCATAGGTGAGAAATGATGTACATTCATTCCTTACAGCATTGTTTGTGGTAGCAAAAGATGGGAATAACCTAAATGTTGATCAATCTAGCATCTTCATGCAATTGAATCCTGTGCAGCCACAGAAAAGAATGAGGCTGTTCTTCAAGTACTGGTGTGGGACTCTGTAGGATCGATTGATTGATTGATTGATTGATTGATTTTAGCTGAGCCATCCTGCCACTTGTTGGCAGCTGTTGGCAGCTCAGCTTGGGCTGGGAGTCGAACCGGCGACCCTGTTGCTCAGAGCTCACATTCTTGAGCAAGCTCTTAACCAACTGAGCCACTTGGCTGGCCCTAGGATTTATTTTTTAAATGAAAAGCGTAGAGTGTGGAAGTACATATATGGTGTGTCACCATTTGTGCGAAAAAAGGAGAGGACGATGTATGTTTATTTGCCTGTATATGCATACAGTACCCATGGAAGGGTACAAAAGAAATGGGTAATGTTTGCCTCCGAGGAAACTGGGTAGAATCGGGAGTTTGCACAATAAACCACTGGGTGCCTTTTAAATCATGTGATTGTAACCTATAAAGTGTATTTCTAAAAGTGTGGTGTCCTGAGCCAAAACCTCTACTTGTGGCCTGACCACTGTAAGGTACAGTGAGGGTTTTAGCATTTTTCTGTGACTTGGACACTGTCCTACTTTTGATGCCATTTAAGATTGCATTACTCTTGGCACCGCGGGCTCTGAAGAACCTTGTGGTCAATGACAGCACCCAGCTTCTGTTTCACGTGAATGGTTGCCAGGGCAGGTCTCACGGACTCGAGGAAGTTTAGAACTGCCCCCAGCCTGTACTTGCACAACCAGCTTTGTGTTTGGCCCAGAATGCTAGGCTGTCAGATAATTTGAATCTTGATTCTGCCATCTATAGCATTAGCTCCTCTTCCCAGTTTGGTGCCTTCTGGGGGTTCAATGACTCTGTTTCCTGTGTCTATCTTTAGTCAAGTCATTGTTAAGGCATTGGACAGGGCGTGGCTAAGAATTGAACACCGGCATGCTGTCTGCAGCCTTTCTCTAGCTTGTCATCAAACCATTAAAGACATCAGTGTATGCATTTACTCACCAGAGTTTAATGTGTGCCTGTTATGTGCCAGGCACTGTGCTGGTGCTGAGGGTACACAGAGGAATAAGACAACCTTCCTGCCTGAAAGAGATAGTCATCTGGTGTAGAGCTGGGAGAACTTCTCTAAAGGGCCAGGTAGTAAATATTTTCGGCTTTGTGGGCCCTTCAGTCTCTGTTGCAAATATTCAACTCTACCCTGCCTGGTAGCACCACCATAGCCATAGACAACATGTAAATGAATGCTATGGCTGGTCCAGTGAAATGCTACAGAAACAGGTGGGGGGCTGGTTTTGGCCTGTGGGTGATAGGGCTTAGCAGGAAGACAGACTAATAGCTCAGCCAGGTTTAGTAAGTGAGGAGTACATTCAAAGCACAGTGATGACCCGAAGGAGGGAGTGATGTACATTCTGTGGGGTAGTTCAGCTGGCTACGTAGTCATTCACTAGTACAAACTGACTCTGTGTCACTAACTTATTTGCGAGTGAATCACAGCAGATTTTTCTAGAGGCTTTGCTTAAATCAAGATGCATTTTCTTTCTTGCATGTCTTCTCGGCTACCAACTTGGTAATCATAGCAAGAAACAACTGGTTGCTTTTTGGCATGGATTGGTCATAATGTATCCACGTTTCCTTTTTCCAACATTCACGTTCTTTACTAAATGTCCCCCAAACCATTTGTTCTGTAATTTTGCCAGGAGTCCTTATTGATTTGTAGTTATCAGGGCTTTTATTATATTTGTGAGGATCGCCCACTTTCCTTCTTTAAACTGGAGACATGTCACCTGCCATCAGGCCCCTTCCTCCTTGGTGTGATTTTGAAGTTGATCAGTCTCAGTTCTAAGAGACTTTTATAATCAGTTAAATATGCATGAAAGAAATGATATGTTGTCTAAAGTAAATTTGGAGCCACATCAAAAAGTATTGGGCTGTCGGAAAAGTCATGACGCATTTTTGCAACGAAAAACAGAAAAAATACGTCATGACTTTTCCGACAACCCAATAGAAGGAATGCTAAAACCAATCAGTCATGGCGTGACACTCCAACTGGGCCCCTGTTAACATTCTGGTGTTGTTTCTGCCAAATATGTGAAAAAGAATCGAAGTTTACAATCAGACTGTTTTGGGGGGATGGCTTATAGGGGAGCCCGATGTTTAAGCTATTTAATAAAGTTTTAGAGGAACATGATTCTAGTGTGTTCAGAGGATAGTGGAATTGTAGAGGAGAAAAGGGCCAGTTTCATCTGGCAAAGGGATGAGTAGGGAAGGCTCCACAAAACAAGTGACTCTTGATAATCAAACAGAAGTAGTAGTTGGAGGAACAGGAAACAGAGTTGTAAATAAGCTATAGTCAAAACCGTGTGCTAAATGTATATGAAAAACACTTCAAGGAAATGCCCCCAAATAATACCATGGTAGGAATGTTGGTGAATGTGATTTTATTTTCTGTGGTTTTCCAGGCTATATGGTCTCTTCTTAGTATTTTTCTTGTCTACTCCAGTGTTCAGCGACTCAGGGCTGCAGAGCTTGGCTGCAGGCCTGCTGCAGAGCCAGGAGCTCGGAGCCAGGTCCGCAGTGCACATGGCACCCCTGTCAGTCCCATCAGTGGGACCTGAGAATGACGTAGAAAAGCTCATAATGCTCTGATAGCCCAGATCCCTGGGAGCAGTCTAGTCTTATCTTTGAAATCTGAAAGTTCTAGACAAATCTTGGGTGTAACTTGAATAAAACAGTACAGATTGTTTCTTTGCAACCTAGCCTGATCAGATCAGACCTTGCTTTTCTGTGGTGAAGTCTTTTACATAGCAAGGGTTACTTTCAAAATGTTCAAGTGCAAAAGCTTGAGATAATGGTTTGGGAGGGAAGTGACGTGACTGGGTGCATAGAGGAAATATTTACATGCAGATTTCCTCCTTCCCCCTTTCTGCACTTAAACCATGAGAAACAAACAGGTGTTTACTGCCCCCATCCCCCATGATATTTCCGGCACACAGCTTTCTCACCCCCAGCATTCATTTCCACCACCATCTTCTGTGCCACCTTCCGTGCATATCCATGCACAGAAGGGTATAAAGCACCCAGACTGGGACGGGTCTTGCCGCACGTGCTCCAGGCATTGCGTCTTGTCTGACTTGTCTCCATAACCAGGGAAAGACGAGTTGCTGGCCTGTCCCGAGTCCAGATTTTAGCTTTGTCTCTTTCTTGCTGTGTAACTGCAGGCAACGTCTTAGAGCTCAGCTTTCCCTCTCCATGAAATTGGGAAGATAAAATTGAGCCCACCATTGTTACAAGGATTGAACCAGGTAATGTACATAAGCAGCGACCTAATACCTGACCCATGAACTCAATACATTGTGGTGGTGGTGGTGGTTCATTATTACCACTTGATTGTCAACACCAGCCTTGTCATTCGGCTTATGTGTGTCCTATATGTGGCTGTGCAGAAAGAACTCTGCCCTTGCATTCATTATCAGTCCCTTGTACCCATGATTCTGAAGATTGACATGAAGTTGGCAGGTTGTGGGGCACTGGTGGGAATTGTGGTCCGACCTCATTAAATAATGTTTGGCAGAATTTCACTTGAGAGATTGTTTTTCACAAGAGACTTTCTACAAGATTCCTGAAGGGCAGACTTCATGAAATGTCAGGTGCTGCGTGCAATTGCATTACACTGATGAAGGCTGTGTTAAACCGGGAAACATGCATATGTTAAGTAAGAGCTCAAGAAATATGCATTGGTTAACTAGAAAAAAAGGGTAATACTTAGCAACAGGGAAGAAGAGAAGAGAGAGAAGGAGGCCCGTCTGGGCTGGGTCTTGGGACCATGTAAAAGCTTCCTCACCCTTCCTGGCTCTAACCAACAACCACACTGGGACCTGGCTCTGAGCTGTAGGAGGGCTTAGAAGACTTGTCTTCTTGAAGTTAGTGATGTGACTTCATACTTTTTCCGGGGACAGCCCCAGTTTTTACTTTTCTACCACCCTGAGGTCCCGCTGAATTCCAGATTTAGTCTTATTGGTGGCCAGAAACAAGATAAAATTAAGGCAGGAAGTTCTGTCCTCTATCAGAAGGGCCTGAAGGTGAGACGACTGGCTCCACAGCCACCAGAGAAAGGATGATGAAAGAATTAACCAGTCTGCATTTGCCTGCCTCTTAAGATGAAAAAGTCATCTCTAAATTAGGGCTGACATATTCCTCAGTTACGTGGAGGCCTGAGCTCTCTCTCTGTGCTGTTCATCTCTGCCTGCTCTTAAGCATCCGCTGTATCTGAAGGCCTGGTGTGACCTCAGTCCTTTTTCTCTGTTCCTAAACTGTCACAGCTGTTTGGGAACTGGAAAGACAAGGGGTCAAGCAAAAGGGGACCTTAGCTTTGAGGTCTGGCACACGGTAAGTGTTTAATAAACATTCTTCTGTCTTGTCATCCAATGCAGGACCCATCTGTGGCAATTACATTAAATTCAGGGCATGGGTAGAAATGGAACCATTCTTTGTGTTTCTCTTTTTAATATCCGAACAGTAAGGTAGGTGGTATTTCGAGTATTCAGGTAGTGTATATAAACCACTTTCAAGATATCTTTTTTGTGGAGATGTCCATTTTTAACACATTTTACAGAGTGAAAATCTATTGGTCTCAGTTTAGCTGCCTACTACTTTTTCCCCTCCTTTGTAGAACCATAGCTTTGCATCTAATAGATTAGATCTGTTCACAGTCTCACTGCAGTCTCTTAGGCCTCCCAGTATAGACTGCAAAATCCCCAAAGTTTTTCATGCCCTTTCAGTATGCAAGCATAACACTTCCTTCATTTTGAAAAAGCTTAACATTTTTATTTTATAAATGTATATTTTACTGTTTAATTCGAAAGGCTTTGCCTAAGTATATTTAGCTTGTTTTAGAAGTTAGAAATGCCTTCAAGCTGTGTGTCTGGTATCTTATTTGGTGTTGGATCCACTGAACTTTTGCCAGTTTGCTTTTCTTGTTTTGCAGGAGATTGGTGCTGACGTAGTATAATTAGTTTGTTAGTGTTATTGTGTCTTTGATGTTTAGGGTGGAATCGCAGACTTCCCTCTTGAACAGACTTAGTAAGTGGGGCTGCGGGAGCAAGATGAAGGTACTGCGGCAACTTCTGGTGGGGGCACCTTGACATTCGGCTTCCTCTTTAATACCATTCTCTCCCTGTTTTTCCTTCTTCTTGCTCTGTTTCCTGTGTTTCTCCCGACTTTCCTGCTCTTATATGTTAGACTTAGTGCATCTATGCTTTGGTAAAGAGGGGATGTTTCTTCTTCCACTTCCCCTTCTGCTCCTTCTCATAGTTCAGGCTTTATTTATTTCTCTATTTTGAATTATTATTTTTATTAGTTTCGGGTGTACAAAGCAATGTAATCCAGCAGTTAGACATTTACACCCCTTACAAAGTGATAACCCCCCCTCCCACAATCTGTTACCGCTCTGACATCGTATACAGCTGAATTCAGGCTTTATTTTAATGAACATTTTCCAAAATGGCTTTGGCCATTTCCCCCGTATCTTGCCAGACATGTAAATGTCAGTATGGATTTTGTAAAGAGGCTAAAGAGTCAACAACCTCCCCCAAAGTGCATGCCAACTCTTGGTGACTCCTATTTGGGTGCTGAGGTAACTGTGTTCTCTCTTGTGAGGACTGACAGGAAACAGGAACCTTCACAGGAGTTGGTGGCAGCACAGGCTCGAGTGCTGCTGAAGCCCGGCCTGCACTTGGCTCCTTGGCTCCTGCTCTGCCCGTTGCCGACTAGTGTTTTGGCTTCTGAAGTGTCGTTTGTATTGACCATTTAGTCTGTGCTGGTCCACAGCCTTTTCATCACAGGGATTGCACAGCCTGAACATTTTTGACCTTGTAAGGCTTTGTAGAAGAGACTGTAAATTCCAGATCACTCTGTACGGCATTGTAGGGGCCGGTGCTGGGGAGAGACCGTTTCTTGGACGGATGATGGCCCTGACCTCCGAAGGCTGTTCCTGCAGTTGGTCTTGGGCATATGTTGAACACATCCTAGAGGGATCTGGTGCTACATAGAAGACTGCTGGTGGGCATGAGCCCAAGGGAAACTTGGCGATAGACACCTGCTTTTTCACAGCGTCTATTTTTTTCAATTTTCTGCTGCAGGAAGGGAGGTTCAGGTTTAATTAAATGTATGGTAAACAGTCTCCTTTCCCTTGGGGCTTATCCTTGGTTCATTCCAAGCCCATTTCCGGGGGCCTAGTGGAAAAGTCAGTGGCCTCTGTCATTTTTTCCTTTCTTACCAGAAAGCTTGGAGTCTCCGGCTGACCTCCACTTTGGGTGAGGGAGAGCTGAGCAGCAGCACAGTGGGGTCTGGGTGAGGGCCAAGCAGATGTGATTTCATGATAGGTTTTGACTGGCAGGCGCTTTTATGTGCTCAACAGCACTGGGTCCCCTCGCAATGGTCATCTGGTCCACTCTTATACATTACTGGGGAGGAAGCCTCCCTGGGCCTAAGGAAATACAATGACTTACCCTGGATCGTGTAGTAGTGGAAGAACCTGGACTACAATCCTCTGTCCTCTCTGCAGTGTGTTTTACGCCACTGCATTGGCTCATCGAGGCCTGTACGTCCTTCACTGTCTGGAGAAGCTTATACCCATTATGGAGAGGTAGTTGAACATGGCCAAGAGCACACACTGTGCAATCTAATTTGGGTTCCATTTCTGGCTCGGCTTATTAACTATGTGATCATGAGTGTGTTCCTAATTTCCAGAGTCTCTTTTTCCCCATCTGTAGAGTGGAAACCATACCCACCTCATTGGGTTTGGAGGATCGTGTCGGACTGTTCCCTGGTACATAGAGACACTCAGTAAACTATAGCTAGCAGCAGCATTTTCCACGCCTTGCTTCAGAATTCAAGCTGGGTCTTCCCTCCTCTTTAACTGATATTGAGGTGGGGGAATTGCAACAAATTCCAAACCTGCCTGGACTCTTGTAAGCATCTTCACTTCATTCTGTACTTGCCCTGTGAGCAGATGGAGGCCCTGGGAGATGTGTGCCCATTGGAAGAGGGTGCCTGTGGGTTTAATAACTTGTGGGTTTAATAATCTTCTTCTATTGGCCGAGTGATAGGGCTGAGGCCGATTGATTTTGCTGGGGCAGAAAGAGTTGTATGTTTGTCTAGGCAACCCTGAGTCACAGACCTCCAGTTTGTGAGTTATCTGTACATATGCACGGCCAGCTGCACACAACCTCCTCTTCGCATTAGCCATCCCTGCCCAGCTGCTCTGGTATGACTCGTTCTCCAAATATTTGAGCGCCTACTGTGTTCCAGGGGCAGGGCAAAGTATCAGGGAAAGACAGGTGAGCAGGAGTAGACCTGGGCTTTGACTCCACGGAGCTGATGTGCTTGTGGGAAAGATAGACTTTAAGCAAATAGGGGTAAAATTATAATCATTGTAAGGCTCTGAAGAGGAAGTACTTAGGGCCATTGGAACGTACATTGAGAGATTTGGCCCAGCCTGGGAGGACAAGGAAAGCTTGCAAAGAGGTGACCGTTGAGCTGAGAGCTGAAGGAAGGCCAAAGGGGAAGGGAAGGGTGACCTGACATTTTGTGCCACCCCACGAGCCTGCCATCCTCCCTCCTTTTCCTTGGTTTCTTAGGAGGCCGTTATTCTTCCTGCAGTCAATCCTTTTGTAATTTTAAATGTTTGCTTTTTTTTAAATTGCATACTTTTCAGGGAAGAATATAGTGTGACTGCTACTTTAGGAGTTAAACAACGTGAACTGCAACCATTTGTTGTATGTGTATTGTGTGGCAGGCACTGTACATATGTTGTCATTGAATCCTCTCAACGACCCTACAAGGTGAGTATTGTGATTTCCAGGTGAAGAAACCGAGTCTTAGAAGGGCTAAGTGACTTGGGCTTTGTCTCATGTTGGTTAATGATGGGAAGGCTGGGATTTGAACCTTTTGGCTTATGGCCAAACCTACCTGTGCCTTTCCCTCTTGCAGACAGACTTGAGGTGGCTTGAGCTGGGGACCCACCCACCATCTCCGTGTTGTGTCCGTGGGAAAATGCAATCTGAGTTCCAACCCTCCAACTTGTGAATGAGCTTTTGGCACATGGCCCATTTATCAGTTGAGGATTGTTGTCTGTGTCAGGTCAGCATTGAGACTTAAGTGGCTCTGTCTTGCGGTGGTTTTCAAATTGCTTTTTCAGTTCAAATCCAGAATTAATGGAGGATGGTCTTAGAAATAGAGGTGAGTAACGTTGGGTCAGATAAAAAGGAGGAATGTCAATATCATTCCTGCTGACAGCAGTATCCCTGTGGGCCATGGGGAAGAGAAACTGGTGTGGGCTAGTAACTTTTAATTAGTCTCAGTGACTCTCCTGTGGCTTGTCAATTAGTGGGAGTTATGTGTGTCAGTCACTTCATCTGTCTAAGCCTTAATCTCTGTACCTATAGAATGGGATAATAATGTTGCTTTATCTCAGCGTTGCTATGAGATTCAAATGAATTATATAGGACCTTAGGATTAGAAGAGGGTATCCATTAAATAATACGTTCTAAGTGTTTTGTAGGCCTATGTAAATAAGTGCCACTTTTGTTGATTTATCATTATGGTGTGTATTATTATTAGCGTAACACACTGGTTCTCAAACTTTAGCTGCATCAGAATCACCCGGAGGGCTGGTTAAGCCACAGATTGCTGGGCCCCTTCTCCGGAATTTGATTCGGTAGCTTTAGAGTGGGGCCAGAAAATGTGTATTTCTCACAAGTTCCTGCGTGAGGGGCTGGTGACCACACTCTGAGAAGTACTGTCACATACCACTTAGGTCTGGAGCCATTTGGCCCTGCCACATGGCCCAGAGAGTGAGAGGTGAAACCCACTGACTCTTGGGGGGAGTGTAGATGCCAATTCAGGGCCGTGTTGTAGCCAGACAGAGCTGAGTGGGCATTGGCGACTCTGGGTCGGTGGCTGTGATATCCGAGTGAGGTGGAAGCAGCTTCACTGTTTCCCTGGATCCCTTGAGACTTGAGATGGCCTCTGGTAGTCACCAGTTCTCAGGGCTGTGGTGTGTGGGAAGGAGGTACCACTTGCAGGGTGCTTTGGGCCAAACTTGGACAGTTCCATTCACAATGGTGAACTCTTCCATTCTTGACTGGCCCAGATCCACCCAAACTCAAGCCCTCTTTGGCTCCTGGAAAGAAATCACCTTTCTTATGATCTTCCAAGGCTGCGGTGGAGGGAGCGTCTCTCTGTGGGGCTGGGTAGCTCATCATCGTATTCTCACTTACCCTAAGAGATTTCCCATTAATTGTCCCAGGCACTCTCTACCGCACTCTCTACTCTCTACCGCATGTGTGATTCCTACTTAAATCTTTTACTTGTTGAGACACTCAACCTTTCCTTTAATTACTCCCATTTCAGAAGAAGGCAGGCTGGAACAGACGAGCAGCAATTTTCACATTTTGGGATCATATTAAGTGGCTTGTTAAAAGTACAGATTTTCTGACCATACCCTCAAAGTTTTTGATTTCTCAGGTCTGGAGAGATTCCACACATCTGTTGCAGGGACCTGAAAACCAGGCTTAGGGAGAAAACCAGAGAATTTAACTTGCTTTTCAGTTTGTCAACATATGGTGGGCACCACTTTTACTCCAACATCCAGAAGCCCATGCTTGGATATGTGTCCCCCTAAAAGTCTAGCACCTTCGAGTCTGTAATCTATACCTGAGAAACACAGAGCATGGGTCTGGGAGAGGAGGGAATTTGCCTAATGGTTGCGTTCTTGGTCATCTAACTGATGACCTGGCCATTGATTTTTCTGAGAAGAAGACCCTAGTGTTTCCATTATGGGCCCTAAAGAGGTCTTTTACCTGGAGCTTCTTTCATTATATTCTACTTACAAACTCTATTCATGTCCCAAGGCCCAGTGCAGTCTGGGTATGTTGTAGCCCACATTTGGTCCATTCTCTCAACTTTTGTGACTGATGATGGATTTTTTTTCATTTCTTTTGCTTTATATGGCTGCCTGATTAGCTTTCACTGGGCTGATTTTTATCTCTGAAATTACATTAAAGCACCATGGAAGTTATGATGTCTACAGATATCTAATCAATGGTGGGATAAGTAGGTTCACCATAATATTCCTGAGCTGGTCACAGCTTGATCCCTGCAGAGATCTCAAAACCATGGCAATAAGGGTTTACAACTGGCTTGATCTCAACAGTGTGTCTTCAATGGAAAGTTATTTTTAGTGCAGGCCTTTGAGGATTACCATCATCAAACATTACTTGAAGGAGGGAGCCCCAGGCAAATTAGGGCCCTATCTGAAGCTGATGGTTTTAACCCAAAATAGACCAGAAGCAGGAAGGGAGCTGGTCAGACAACTGTTCCATTGCCTTGGTGATTGGCAGAGACTGCTGGCTCCGACGGAGTTAGCTGGGCACCAGCCATGGCAGCGATTACTCATGAGGCTCGTTGAGCGCGAGTATGAGTTTGTGTGTGTGAGAAAGAGAGAAAGGATTCTCCCTTCAAACAGCATTGTTCCTGAGTCTTCCAAGGGTATATTTGTGCCTTTAAATGTCTCTTTTTTCTACATAATAGTCAATGTTCAAGATTGTGGCGGGGGAAAAAATCAGGAAACAACCCAAGAACCCAGTTTTCAAAAGGGCTTGGGCAAACGCTCAGCATTTTGTAAATGGCTCTTTCTAGCCTGGACTCTTTCTGTGGTGGCATGCCAGATCCCTCTGGCAAGATTGCTGGTTGTTTTGCCCATTCTTTGCTCTCAGTCTAAAGTATCTTCTTAGTTCATTCTAGCCTTTTTTAATTTTTGTGTCTTATTGCATTTGTGTAACTAAATTTAAAGTGAGACCATGGAATCAGTTCAATACAACCACAGATCCAAAGATGGTTAGAACTGCGAGAGCCCCTCCTAGGTGATCCTAACTGGCCCACGGGGGTCCTGCAGCTGCTTGGTGCCAGGGTCCTAAGCCCAAGTGTCTTCGATCTGAATTTAATACTCTTCTCCCTGCCCCGCACTGCCATTGCAGAAATCCTGGTTTCTTTCTGCTCCCCTACTTGGCCAAACTGAGGTGTGGCCAGTCCAAGGCCGAGTTTGATGGAACCATTTAAGTTCAAGGAGACCGCTGAGGAAAGGGGTGTTGTTCAGATTGCATTTTAAAATGGGTTGGGAATAACACTGCCTGTGAAAACATTATCAAAAATCTGCAAAATCAACACTCTTTCTTCCTGGTAAACACGAAAGCTCGGCAGCTGCATCTCCCTCACATGTGTTTGGCCAACTGCTGTTCAGGACCTTGTGCCTCCCTCAGCGGCGTATGGGAGCTGACAGAAGCCAGGGTGGGCATTCCAGCCCTTTGCTGGGTGGAACAGGGTGTAGCCATGCTCGTCAAAGCTGTACCGGTTCAGGTTGTTGAACAGAAACTGGAGCACCTACCCATCCCTCTGGGGGTTATGGGGACCCTTTGGGAAGGCTTCCTGTCCCTGGTTAGGTTTTGCAGAGTCAAGACCCAGTGTAGGCAGAACTGATCTTATTTAGTCGAAGGTGGTTTGTGGGTGATTTCTTTTCCGTCAGAATCCTTACCCTCTTAGTCACCCCATAACCCCTGTTATTCAAGAGAATTTTGTTTATTTCAGAGAATCAGCCCACACACAGGTTTGAAGCAAGTCCAAAAGGAACATTTGCCACTGTATAAAAACTTGACTCATCGTGCTGCTCTTTGATGAGAGCTGGTCCATCCATCCCTTCTATTCGCCCCGCCTTTCTGTTCGCCCCAACCCCTCCCCCAGTTTCCTACATCATTTGTAGAAAATTTACTGTTTAGGAATTTTCTGGTTTATTTCTCAGAATTGGAGCCATTGCCTGATGTTCTTGAGGAAATACTTAAGGAAAGCAGAACTGCCTCATTTCCTCTCCCAATTCTTCTTTCCTTTCCACCTTCCTCCCCACCCCTCCTTCCTTTCTTTCTTTTTTTTTTTTTAATTTTCATGTATCTTCACAAGGAGATGTCTTGGGAACAGTTACCAAGAAGAATGCAACAGTAATTAAGAACCAGTATGAGTTCCTAGATTATAAGCCTGTCAGTGGATTGATCATATTCCTTTTTTGACATGGAGTTGGGGATGTGCAGCAGATACAGTACCATGCATGCTGACTTTAGGCGTCTAACTAACTGGGAGAGTCCCATTAGGAGCCTATAGCTGACATGTAAACGAGGGCTGGATGATAAGGCTGCAGGTGCATTCACTGCTGGCTGGTTTACGAGATCAGGTTCGCATTCTCTATGTGGGAGGCCTAGGATTGTGCCTGGTCAATATATTTTTATCAGACACTTGGAGCTGTGTAGAAGGCAGCTGTGTGAAGCGTGCATATCTCTTAGGGCTGGGAGACAGTGCTTATACTTCAAAGAGTTATCAGGACCTAGAAAGGTCTTCTAAGAAGTGCCCAGTATCTGGGTTACAAAAAAGTCTTATATGTGTAGAATGGGAGTAACCTGATTTTAAGAGAAGCTCTTGTGGAAAAAGACTCAG
>NW_017731392.1:3939426-3941330 GCF_001890085.2 Hipposideros armiger | reverse complement strand
GTGCGCGCGCGCGCGCGCTTCTGCTCTGTATTTGTATCTGAAAAGGCCCAGTATTTGCAAGAGAAGAAGGAATGGTGGCTAAAGGAAAGGAAAGGGAAATTTGTTTATGACCTGGGGGTGGGGGTGGGATGAAGAGTAGAGGAGTTTCCAGAAGAATAGCTACTGTCTGTGTATGGGGTATCAAGTGGTAGAGAAGGAAAGACTTTAAAGAAAATAAAATGTTCTATGTGTTAACATTTTGAATTAGTTTTTATCACGTTTGGGCTGGATTGTTTGCTTGCATAGCTACAGAGTGGAGACTGGGCTATGTGGAGACCTAGTTATGTTCATGTTACTGGTGTGTTCTATCTGGGAGACAGGCTGAGCGTGGAGCAGAGGATGTGAGACGCAGATTTGCGATGGTGGGTGATTTGGGGAAATGCTCTGTGGTCGTGGGGGAGGGGAGCATCCCCGGCCTATGTGCCAGAGTCACGTGTAGTTCGTGTTACTATACTCTGGACAAACCCCAGATCATTTTCCTGTACTAAAAATAAATATGTCAGAGTTCTCAGATTCAGTGCTTATTCACGTTGTACCCTATTTTCAAAAAAATCCGAGGCAGTTCATATGCTTGAACTTGGAGAAAATGTCATGATTTCATTCACATTACATTTTTTCCATAGAGAGGAAATTTGCCCTAAAAAGAAGGAAAAGGTTGAGTTTCTTGGCCATATTTTACTGATAGAAATACTATTGGGGAAGGATATTTAAATTTTCTCCAAGAAATTGGTTTTTTGTACTGATTTGAGATGGAGGTGGCATAGCACAGAGAGGGTTTTTAAACGAAGAGAAGGAGCAGGAATTGTTTGGTTTAAATAGAGCACTTTCCTTTGCCAGTGTGCCTCCTGGGGTCGAATTGTTCTGTGTGCTCTGTCTCCAGCATTCACAAATGACTGTTTCCAGTGGCCGAAGGCCCTGGAGTAAACAGGCTGCTGGAACTTGCAGGTCTTTGCGTGCAAGTCCTTGCCCCTTTCTGGGCTCCTAGGCGAGCAGGAGAAATGCTTCCTTAGAGGAGTCCAAAGGGTTGGCTTGACATCCAGAAGTTCAGGCCAGAGTTGGTGCTTTTGGGTACCAGGCAAGGGCAGAAAGAGGACCTGACCTGGTTCCTCTCATAAGTTGCTGGTGGGAGTGCTAAGCACCTCAGTCTTTTTAGCCCAGTTGCTAAGCTATTGGGCTCCTTGAAAGTGTCCATTTTTGATCTTCTTAATGGTCCTTGTACTAGGGCAGGATGTGTCAGCTGCCTTCTGGTGTTTGAAATAATGTTTAGGGCAGACAGTCATTTGTTACCTAAGTTTCAAAGATGTCAGGAAAGCAGTCCTCTGCTGCGGGGAGGCTGTGATCAGCTCCTGGCCTCTCTGTGGGCCATACTTGCCCTGTTTCAGGCTGGCCTGTCTGATTGCAAGTGGGGCAAGTCCCGAGGCAGCCCTGACAGTATTGGCCACAGCTCCTCACACCTGTCAGTGTCTCTCCGTGCCGAGACCATGGGCATCAGAGTGCTCCAAGGCTCTTGTGGGCGATGCGCATATCTGGACCCACACCACGTGGACGGAGTCAGAGTCTCTGGGGTCTTAGGGCTCCCCAGGTGATTCCATTGTACCCTGTGGTTGGAGACCCGCTGTGCCATCTGCAGTCACTGTGCAGAACTGGACGTTGTGGTTAAATTTGATGCCAGGAAATCCTGAGTTCAAATTTTGTGGCCTTAAGGAAGTCAGGGAAGGAGGGCTGGAAGTGCTCAGGTGTTGAGTACCCGCTGTGGGAAGATATCATACCTGATGCTTCCTGGTACTCTTTTATTTATTTACGCTCACCCTCAGTTATGCCCGTGTACAGGGGAGGAAACGGACTTCAGATAACTTGCTCAGGAG
>NW_017731392.1:3929546-3936576 GCF_001890085.2 Hipposideros armiger | reverse complement strand
AAAGAAACAAGCAAAATTAATTTTAACTACTTATTTTTTAACCCAGTATATCCAAAATATTATTATTTCAATATGTAACCAATATAAAAAATATCAATGAGATATTTTACATTCTTTTTGGTTTTTTTTCACACCAAGTCATCAAAACCCAATGTGTATGTTACCCTTATATACATCATGAGTCACCCTTCCCTCATTTCAAGGGCTCAGTGACCACGTGTGGCTAGTGGCTACCTTGTAGGACAGTGCAGCTTTCTAGCATCTCTTGACTGGAGAGGTGCGTCCTACCTAGCTGCCCAGGGTACCCAGAGGTTCACAGTTTTCTAAATTCATGCTTTGCAAATACCATGGGATGAATCAAGCAGTGCTGGGCAGCTTGCATGAGTTTCACCTGAGGAGGAGGATATTAAAATTCTTCAATCAGTCTGGAGCCCTAGGTGATTTTTCTGTGGCGCTTGACTGGAAACAACTGCACTAAAAACATTCACTGGCAATTTACCTGGGTTCTCTGACTTTGTCCCACCCCCTTTTCAGGGGCACTTGCATTCTGAGCACGATCTGTGGGGTGGGGGTGGGGGAGTGATGGGAAAGGTGGGGGGAAGGGACTGCATGTCCTTAGGGTCTTTTTCCTCCTCTACACATAGAGCTGCAGTTTCAATGGAAAAAAGAAATCCTGCTTATTTATCTGGATGTGATCATGCATAAGGGGTAGAACCTTCCCTTTGGGTGGCTGAGAGCAGGATCTCATGTTCTCAGGAAAGGTGAGACTAAAGACCCAAAATATTCAGGGAAGAAGGAGATACTGTGTACCTGAGCCGTTTTCTTTTCCAGTGGTTCGGTTTTAAAATTTATTTGTTGACTTAGAATAAGAAATTTGGCCCTAAAGAGTTATAGTTCAAGTGTCCAAACCTCAAATGCCTCAGAAGTCAGGCAGGTAACACCCAATGAAGGGTGGGAGATTGCAAATCAAACTTGTGGGAATGAATGTTCCTCACTTTCACAAAAATGGGTGGTTTCCCTTTTTTTCTGGAAATACAAGACCCTTTTGGTCTTTCATTTTCCTGCTGTTGATAGAGAAATAGTTCTCTTCCCTAAGAGGAAAAAAGCAGGCAAGCACCATGATAAATGGTAAGTGACACCGGCCTTGATGTCCTGGGAGCCTGAGAGCTGTGCCCGTCTAAGGGGAATAGTTACCACCCAGCTGTTGTCCTGAGGCCCACTGTTGCCACATCTCCGTATTTTTAAGGAGAAGCNTGGAGTTCCTTTTTTTGATCCTCTAAGTTTAAACTTCTTAGTCCAGGGGTAGCCGTAGTGACCATCCCGGATTGTAAGAGGCCTCAGAGAAGCAAGACCTGCCCATGTGTGTGTGCCTGCGGGTGTGCCCTGGTCTTCCTTTTGTCAACCAGTTCTAAACTTTTCCTGATTCTTACTGCTTTTACTAATTCTTCAGATCTGGCATCTTAGGAAAATTGATGTGATTCTTTAAATAAAAATGATTTGCCTTAACCAAGCGAGAAACCGGCAGCACTAAATCAGCATGTTAACATTGGTGGCTGGATTATTGTGTTTTCCTTTGAGACTTCCTTTGTTTTCCCAGCTTTCTGTGATGAACATATATTACTTTGATAGTCTAGGAAATTATTTGGTTAGAAGCATGGTTGCTTTCAAACTCACTCCTAGTCTGCCAAGGTGGTGGTAACAAGGTGAATTCAGGGGGATAACAGATCAGACGCTAGGAATGCTGGGAGCTGGGGCTGCCACAGACGCTGTGGTCCCTGGTCTTTTCACCATCAGAGGTGCCTCTCTTTTTATTTTTATACTTATATTTCTTCTTAATGTCCCATGCTTTGAAAGATTTCATCTAACCCAACATTGTGTTTACTAAGTAGTAATTCCTCCATTGTTGACCAAAGATAAACTAACTGCCTATTAGAGAATTACCCAGCCTACTTTATGGCGTTGATGCTGTTCCAGCCAAGAGTAAAGACATGTGATGTTTGAGTTGGCCCTTCTGTTAGGTGCCCGTCTGTGTTTTTCACCTTCTTTGCTACCTAAGTGGGTCTTTCTGAACTAAGGACCCAAGGTTGGGGTCCTGCAGTCAGAGCTCTTGTGTTTGGGGCTGAAGACTATATTCCCTCTGGTACTGGTATTTCTCCCCACAAACGTCTCTTGATTTTGCTTTTAATGTAACAAGATCTAAAAAACCCCAAACCAATAATACAATGAGGCTTCATGACTCTGCTGACCTTTGTCTGCCTCATCCCTCTTCATCATCATAATCTTCATAATGGAAATAATAGTTGGCATCATCAGTTGGGTGAGCACTTCAGGAGTTACTACCAGATACTGTGTTAAATGTCTACATAGCTCTCATCTGACCCTCATAACTCCTCTGTGACGCAAGCACTGTTAATGAGCCCCCTATTGTATTGGTGGGGAAGCTGAGGCTCAGAGAGGTTGAGTTCTTTGTCTAAGATCATGAGGCGAACGAGCAGCAACGCAAAGATTTAAATTGCTTCCCACGTCTTACGTTCCCGCACTCTTTCTCTTTAGTCCCTTTCCTCCTTAATCAGCTCTTTCCAGACCAGGACCTCAGCTTCAGGTCTTTCTTACATCCCAGCACATCATCTTCCCGTGGACCTGGAGTTAGTTGACTCTCTTTGCTCAGTTCCTCAGCAGGAGGGCCAGGAAAGGTGGCCGGTCACCTGGAATGAAGGGCCTGGGCCCCAGTGCCGGAAGCTCCTCCCCCTGCACCCTGACAGACCAGGATGGAGTGGGTTTATTCTGGAGTGTGTGGGAACTGCAGCTGGGATTTGGTTCTCTCCCTTCTACTTTCCCACTTTTAGATGAGGACCTTATGGGGTCCGAGAAGGCATTTTCCAGCCCCAGAAGTGACGAGTGCCTTCAGTGCGGTTCATCAGAGTTCTTTTTCTTTACCCTCCAGGTGTAGGAGGCATAGAAAGCCTCAAATCCTTTTCTTCTGGAAAGGTGAGGAAGCTAGAAGAGCTACGTTCCTTCCCACAGAATGACCTTAGTTTCGTTCCAAGGGTAGCATGTAGAACAGGGATTCTTAATTTTAATTGGGTCATAGACCCCATGGAGAATCTGATGAAAGCTTTGGACTTTTTCCCAGAAAAATCATAGTGATAATAACCAACATGCATGTTGTAGACATTGTGCTAGGCATTTACATGTACAACCTCTTTTAATCCTAATCATAACATAACACTTTGAGGTGTAGGTACTATTGTTATTCCGCTTCTACAGGTGACGAAACTGAGGCATCGAGACGTTAAATGACTTGCCTGTGGATACACATTGGGAAATGGTGTAGGGTCTTTGCATATGATTTCATTTGGACCTCAGGATCTAGAATACCTCAGTTCTAGAGTACAAGCCACCACCTGCATTGCTTAAAGGTGGAAATTTGTAACAGGATAGCAGGTGGATACCAACCAGCCCCCACAGCTGCTGATCAACCTGCTTGTCAAGGTGGTGGAGGAAGGCAAGGCCGCTCTTGGCTTTCCTTTGCAGAATCCTCCCCCATCCTTTTGGATCAGTTCCGTGCATCTGCGTGGGGCTTCTAAGTGTCCAAGCTTTGCAGGGATCCCACACAGTTATCCAATTGGCATTTAACGGTAGGTGGGGAGTCAGACAATCTGGGCTCCTCTCCTGGTTCTGCCCCTCCAAGCTGTGTGACTCAGGGAGTCATTCGTGCTCTGAGCCTGTCTGCTCACCTGCAAGCCAGGGAAGATGAACTCTGACCTTTATTAGCTGAGGAAGGTCTCACCACTGTGGGAAAAGGGCACTGCCATTAATGCGTCTGCAGTGCAGCCCATAAGACAGTGGCCTGCTCCAAGTACAGTGTACACAGTGTCCTGTTATTAAGATTAATGGGCCCAGAAACTGGCCTGTGACCACTGACCATGCTTGACCACTGCCACTTTAGAAGGTACAGTGAGTATATTCATAGAGCAACAATCAATGATCATAATAATTAAGATTTTGGAATACTTTGTACTCTTCCTCCTGTCTGCCTTTCTGTTCCCCACATGTTTGTCCGTGTCCCCCACAGCAGGTATCCTGAAAATCATAGAGCCATGGAATGTCAGTGCTGATCACCTGTGGCCAGCCTTCTTATTTTGCAGGAGTGGAATTAGGCTCAGAGAGGTGGAGAAGCTTGCCCAAGGCCACACAGCTAATCTTAGGTTAGCATTTCTTTAGTTGTGCCAGGTGGCTGTCCCTTATCTCTCCTCTTATCTCCCTTCACAACCAGACACAACTCTTCATCAGTTTTTACCTGTGTGGCTCTTATCCCCTTCTACTTGCTTCCTTGAAAGTGCAGGCTGGGTTATTCTCATAGTTTCTCGCTCTTCCTCACTGCCTCAGTGCATAGTGAATGAAGGAACACAGCCATTTGTATGAGCAGAGCCATCGCAGAAGTTCTTTCTGGTGCTAGACCCACAGTTCTACACACTCAGACCATTGTAACTTCTCCAAGTGCTAGGATGAATTTCAGCTGCAGACAGAGACCTGGGAAATACCCCTCTCCATATACTCCTGATGGATATACCCAACCATTGTGTTATNTGGGAAGGAAAGCTAGTGACAAGCTGGGGCAAGGGGAGAGGAAGAGAGGCGCAAAGAGAGACTTGTATAAGAAGAAACAAACAAGGCACACACAGAGCCAGAAAACGACGCGATTTGAGGTGAAACCAATTTGCAGCAAGGTCTCCACCCCATTGCTGTAATTTTATGTCTCGGCATTCTAAGAAAAATCACAACACCACTGTCCAAAAAGGGTTTGTTTTTTTCTTTGTAAATGCACCATGTAGTTAAAATATGACAAGTTGACATGCCTATCCTTATAGAATGAGATTTTGTTATCGTCTGATGATATTTAAGAAGCAAAGGCCCAATTTATTTAATACTTTTCAAAATATTCCTCCTCCCTCAATTTAAAACAAAAAACCTTATGGCCATTGGATAAGTCCAAAGAGTTAAAGAAAATTCTCTATATTTTTATTGATCTGTAAATACACATACATAAAAAGAAACTCCAACCTCCAAATCCTCCAGTGGTTATCTTTGGATTGTGATTCTATAACTATTTTTCCTTTTATCCCTTTTTTGGAGGGGGGGATGTTATTTAATTTTTAAAAAGCAATGAACAGTATTGCTTTAATCAGGAAAAGTTATTAAAATATAATATTCTGATTGAAAAATACGGAGAAACAGCATTCAAATACTATCATTTACCTAAAGTATTATTTTTTTATATGTTAAGTTGGTAAATACATGCATCCAAGGAATCCTGGCCCATTTCCCCCCTTTTCTTCTTGTTTCTAAACTGTCTATAGTGTTTATCAAAGTTACACATGCATCCAGCTTTAAGAATCAGCTGGTTCTCCAGGACCACGCTCTCCTGCCCACTTTTCTCTCCCCTCCCCTCCCCAGTGGCCGTCATTTAAAAATACTAGCTGATTCTTTTGGGGTTCACGTCCACATTGTTCCTCACATGGTTTGCTATTTGGGGGCATTATCTGTTGACTCCGTACTGTGTAAGAGGAGGATTTAGCTCTCCTCCCCTTTCCTGTGCACCGCCCGCTTTGTCTTCGGAGAAAGAAAAATCCTGTCTTGTTTCTCTAAAACTCACGCGTGTCATGGGACAGGAGTTCCTTACGCCGAGTAACATGCACATCTTGTGGCCTTTTGTGATCTTGCGAATAAGACTTTTAAGGTCTGTCCAAAATTCTAAGTTACAGGTTTGAGTTGGGCCCCACGCTGTTCCTAGCTCCGTGGACCAACCCAAACCAAGGGCCCGTTAGAATCTAGACTGAAGAAAGGCAGCTCCTGGATAATGTTTTTTGGAGCAAGTATCAACTTATTTTGTTCCCCTTTGCCTTTGTCAGAAAAGTAGAGTGTAGCGAGAATACGCCATCCGAGGTAATTTTGTCATTGTCTGCTGGGCTTGGTGATCTTGGGGGTCCTAGAAGGTACCTGCCTTGAGCTCTCAGCTCCAGGACACTCTCAAGGACATAGCTTCTGTTTATATTTGACTGGTGATGTCCAGGGTTTGTGGGGGCAGTGGCAGAGATGCCTGTGTCCTGAGGTGGCAGAGATGCCTGTGTCCTGAGGCTCCAGAGGGGCTTGTAGGAAGGCCTAACAGTGCCACCTTTTCCAGAAAAGCTGCTACAGTTCAATCTTAGGGTAGGGCATGTAAACTCTACTCCATCTCAGTTTCATTTTGTTCCCAGAGCCACCTACAGATACCTCTGAATTCTTTTTCCAATTTTAGAGGCCATCCCTCTGGGCTTCTGTTGTCCTCCAGGCTTGTCGTGAGTGACTCCCACCTCCTGCCTTTTGCCTCTATTTATGGCCCTTCTGAGTTCTGAAGACTTTACTGGAACTCACACCAGTGGTATTACTACCCTCTTCCTCCCTAACGGAGAATGAGGGGCGGCAACTGGGCAATGCCCTTGTGACTTCCACTGTAAGAAACGAAGACTCTGAATCGTAAAGTGGTAAGCCGCACAGTTTGTACAGCTCTGCTTACATACCTCCAGCAGTGAGGGCCTCACTCCCTCAAGGAGCCATCCTCTCTAATGTTGGGTAGCTCATTGCAAACAAAGTTCTTTCCTGCTGAACTGAGGTCCTTGTGTGGGACTTCTACCCACTAAACAGACAAGAGCAGCCTTGAAGTTACAGTGTGTCAAAACTAGTCAACACAAATTACTCTTTCTGTTACTCTGGCATAAGCAGTATTATAAATGGTTTTAAGAGGCCGCCATAAAAGCTGCTGGTAAAATCGCATGTTTTCTAAGCACCAAGTATGTTGCCAGAGAGGCTCAGTTTTGTTTTTCTTTTTCATTATGATTTTGATTTATTCAAGTCTGATAGAATGGTATCAGTGACATGAGGAATAATTATGGTATCTTTTGAAATTCTATCCTGGAACCCCACCAGGAACTGACCCAGATTCGTGCCAAGGAACACATCATAGGTTTGGGGTTTTTTTAAATATGTTTTT
>NW_017731392.1:3866469-3921552 GCF_001890085.2 Hipposideros armiger | reverse complement strand
CACAGCATTTACTTTGCCATTCTTGGCTTGAGAGTGCTCGGGCTGTTCCTTGACCACAAAGTGGAAATCTGGGAAGAGAAGTGCTCGGCTGGCCTGGCGTGTTTCCATGCACTGCATTGATCTGCATTTCCTGCTCTTTGGGAAGTAAGGACCCCATCAGAATGCTGTGTGCATCAGAGCTGTTCCTCGAAGGCCATCTTGATGACTGGACGCTTCCAGGCCCTCTGTTCCGCTAGGGTGAGCCTACACAGGTGTATGGGGGCTCACGTCTCTGCTGTCTCTACTGAGACTGACAACTCCAGTAGTTTAGCTGGAGGCACTGACACTGGGTCATGGGATTCAGGGCCTGGGGCAAGGAGGGAGGCCCCCTTCACTTACGTAGTTCCATCCTGGCTGCTGGCATGACTTTTTATTTACTTAAAAAGGAGTTAAGTGATGGTTGTCATAATGTGCTGTAGGGAGTGGGTAAACATAAGAGTGTGCAATTCAAAGCCTGGATCCTTGAATACTGTCTCGAGGATGCTGAATTAGTGACCTTAAGGAGAGATTGTTCTGGACCTCCCAAGGCCTCTGGGTGGAAGATACCCTTTTCCAAATGGGCATCAGAGTCTGGGCATCAGAATCACCTGAATAATCCCTGGGCCTCCAAATCAGAGATTCTGATTTAATGGGTCTGGGGCCCAGAAAATTATTTTTAGTGTGCGTCTAATTTTTCGCCAAATTTGGAAACCTACCCACCAGTTACAGATCTAGTGAAGCTCTTCTCATTTTTCATGTGGATTCTGTCTTCTTGTTTCCCTAATACTGGCCTTGAACGCTGAGCTCTAACTATGGCCATGTATTTGTTCTTTGCTCCTCTTTATGCCCCTTTCCAAAAGTTTGTCTTCGGGGGATGCCGTCCCCTGGCCTTGCTTCAGATTAGGGCTGGCAGCTCTTCCCTTTCTTGTCCATGAAGAAAAGGAGAACTCCAGTTGAGGATTTTGGTGGGCAGATATTTGGGGATATTTTCTCACAAACTTCCTGCTTGAGGTTTGAGTGCCTTGTGGATTCTGGCTGTGGAAATCAGGCCTTGAGGTGGAGGCAGGCCCATCTTGTGACTGGCCCAGGGAAAAACCCATTTGTTAGTCTTCTCAGAGACCTCATGGGAAGCTCAGTATTTCTCCCGCCATGTTTCTTAGGCCCTGCAGACTCGGGGACAGCATTGGTTGCCCTAAGGGCGTCCTAGGTGGGCATTGCCAGGGAGCAGGGCTGAATTGGTGGCACTCTTGATAGGGGCACTTGGTGAGATAAACTTCTAAGAGTGCACACGTAGGGCTGTGCATCAAGTCTTAGAAGATGTTGGGTCACATGGCATAAGGCAGGGGTTTTGAAGACCCCTGAGATAAAGTGAGATCTGGACTGGACCAAATTGGAGGGGCTGTTTTCTCTCCTTCCTTTTACCCATTTTGTCCCATGTCCTGTCATTGCCACCTTCCCCTCCGTTTGCCCCTGCCTGCTCCACTCCCATCCCTACTCGAGGGTTTCCTCAGGCCTCTCTCTCTGCAGGGAAGTGTCTGTTCACCTCGGCTGCACCAGGCTCCCCCTGCTTAGTGCTCCCGTAACACCTGTGCCTTCCAGATCTTTATGTTTATCAATTGTTTTCTCATTCTTTTTGAGTGTCTGTGTCTGTCTTTTACCCAGACAGAGCAACTTAAGGGCAAACACTGGGTCTTATTCATCTTTGTATTTCTATCACCTCGCACACTCCCTGGCATGTAATAGGGTTCAGTAAATATCTGCTGAGTGAATGAATCAATACATTCTTTGAGGGGATGATATAAATAACTCCCACCAAGATCTTATAGTTGAACATTGTTCACTTGTTATAGTGCTAGTACCTTGTACATAAGCTTATTTATAGCCTTGTAAAGGGAAATTTTCCTAGAATAAAGAATATATTTTAGACAGTTTGGTACATTAACTGAGCACTTTTGAAATAGTAGACGCATTGTATTTGTGAGATTTTTTTTTTTTTGTACTTAAAGGAGCAAAATTATTGGAAATGTCACAATAGGAAATGAACCCTTGGGGAACCTGATATAATTTACTCTTAAAATCTTTGATAAATGAAAGTAAGACGAGCATTTTAGTACAAAGTGGGTTGGCTACTTCAATTGTATTTCCTGGAGTTTAGTATCGGTTTTGAAGGACACACACACACACACACACACACACGCGCGCGCGCGTGTGTGTGTGTGTGTGTGTAATATGTATTATATATATATAAATATGTACCATATTTATTTTTTGTTTCATAATATAAGATTACTGTGCAATGGGGCACAGTGAAAGAGGTCCTGGATTGGCAGCCAAGAGACCTAGATTCTAGAATTAGCTCTGCTTCCAACTGTAGGAGCGGGCACGTCAGTTTCCTGCTTGCATTTAACTTATATAAAATGGGAGTGTTGTACTTGTTCAGGGGTTGCAAATGTCTGCAGGAGTGAGTTTACTAACTTAAGTTGCTGTATGTGCTCTACCGCTCTTTTTTCCCCTTGGAACTCACAGCCCCTTTTTCTTCTGTTTTCCCACTTTTGTTAAAAGCATAGGTAGGGGGAAATATTTCTGTACCACTAGAAAAACAGTAATGAAGGTCAGTGATAATCACAGCTCTTCTCTGTGTTGAGGCAATAAGGAGAGGTGTGGACTGTGGCATATGGGAGTAGCCAAGCCTGTTTGAAGGGCAGCTACTGCTTAGCACCAGTTGATCATTTTCAGACATGAATGTCTGCCACATTGATAGATCCGTTTTTTTGTTTTGTTTTGTTTTAAGAGAATCCAGATTTCTGGATTCCAGAAGTCTGGGTTTTATGTGACATCTCTAATTTTTTTTAGTTTTGGCTTATATTTTTAAAATATCCTACAGCTCAATGTAGTATCTTGACAGGCTAGAGGTGACCCACTGAGCTTTCAGTTTGTGATCCCCATTATAGATGATCCCTAAAGCTGCTTTCTGCCCAAGCTCCAGTGACTCCAAGGGGGACCATTTCAGCTGGTGAACTGAAAATTCTGTGCTACTTGGAGAAGTTAGGATGTGAAGGTAGTGGGCTGGAAGGAGAGGATGGCGGCTTTGGGTCTAAACCAGGTACCTTGCAATTGGTGTTTGGATGGCCTCCTTGGAGAGAGGCCACAGGGTGTCTGATTCATCCCAGATGTTTTGTATGTTTGTCATTGCAGGAGTTGGCATTTGTTGGAAGAGCTTGTGAAACCCACTCTGCCCAGAGCTCCAGGACCAATGAATCTTTCTACCACTGTACACCACTGGTGAATATATGCTTTTTTTTTTCCTTCTGCAGTAAAGGGAAATATTTCCAGTGGACTGTAGAATGTGATTTCCAGGGAACTACACTATCCTTTCTATTATAGAAAGAAAGGAAGGACATCAAGCTGAACCTAGGCACATCTGATTTCTGGCATCTACTTGGTTCTGCCACTTTTACTGTGGGATCTTAGGTGAATTGTTTGACCTCTCTGGGCCACAGACAGAGAAATGCATTCTGCCCTGGTAAAAAGGGATTGCATGTGTGAGAATGATTCAAAGGGAATAAAGTACTGGGTAAATGTAACATAATCCTATTTGGCAGGACAATTTAAGCTAACAAATAAATTAAAACGTGAGTACCTATGTTGAAAGCGTGGATTTTAAGTACCTATTTTCTGAGACCTCCAGAGTGGTTGTTCAAGAGATTTGCATTTTCTTTTTTTTTTTCTTCCTACCACTGTAGCTGCTGTTTATTTGAAAGATAAATTAATTACATTTCACAGCTACCTTCATTTTTATTTGCGATCAGGTAATTTCACAGTTAACAGACATTCTTCCTTTTTAGAAAGAAAGTTATTTACTCATCACAGCAGTTAAACGTCTTGCCTCTTTGGCAGTTGAAAGGGACAAAATATGTCCTTAACAGTAGCTGTGTTCCAAAACCGAGATGCGAATGCTTCGAAGCCTGCTAGCTGGTTGATGTTGAAGGTATCACGTGAGCTATTGAGGGACAGGACCACCGTGAGCCAGAGCAGCAGCTTGATCTGTGCATTTTGATTCCAGCCACTCTTTGTTGAGAAGAGCTGGCGTGTTTGCCGCTGACTGCCTGGTCAGTTCCCAGCTTGTGGACCAGGTGCTCTTGTGACACTGTGAGACAAATCCCAGTGGCACAGCCACCTTGGGAGCTTACAAGTTGCTGCGGGTTGGATCAAGATGGAATGGCAGTTGGTCAGGACAGGAGGCCCAGGGTTAGAGACCCATCTCAGGCATGGAAGACTGGCTGTCCAGATCACTGTGTCTTAAGGGACGTGGGGAGCATTGTGGGTACCATAACTGGAGTCCCCTCTGGTAGGCAGGAAGAGCTTTGTGGTGGGAGTCTCCAAGGAAGCAGATGGCCTCAGGTGGGTGGAACACTTGACCCATTCAGCAAATATGTGTCAGTGCTGACTGTGTGCCAAGGCACTGCTCTGGGCATGGGAGAGTCAGTGGTCACAAGACAGGCTACTATATCCTTGTTCCCTGGAGCTTAGGTTCGAGTCGGGGTGACACACAAGAATGTGAGCTGCGTGAGGGCAGGAGTCTTTGCTTATCTTATTCACCGCTGTATCCCCAGCTGAGAAGAGCACTTTGCACATGATGGGTGCTCACTCAACATTGCTTTATGAATGAAGTAAATAGCTAAATAGATAATATAATTCCAGGCAATAATAAGTGGTGTAAAAAAAGAAAACAAAGTGAGGGGCTGGAGAGGTTCTTTTGGAAAGAGTGGTCTGCAAAGGCTTCTGGTTGGGGGGCTGTAAGGCAGGGAGGAAGAGGGACAGAGATTTTGTGCAGAGATCTGAATGGAGTGAAGAAATCGGGGTTCGAGTGTTTAGGCAGAGGGAACAGCAAACAAAAAGAAAGACTTCTGACGTCGGCAGAACATGATAGGGCAGCCAGCTTGGCTGGCTTTGAGCTGGGAATAGTTTTGGGGCAGGAGAATGGTATAAAATGCGATAGTGGTCGGTGGGAGCCAGATCTTGTAGACCCTAAGAAGGAGTTTAGATTTTACTCTGAGTGTTACTGTTTACCACAGAGAAGTTTGAGTAGAATAATTATGTGATCTCCTTTGTGCTTTAAAGTGGTTTTTCTAGATCCTTGGTGGAGAATAGACTTTGGGGACAAGGGGTATTGGTGTAATCTCCAGGAAGCCCTTCCTGTGGTCCAAGCAAAAGATAGGGGCATGGCTTGGATTAGCATGGTGGTTGTAGAATGATGTGACGTGGTCAAGCTCGGGATTTGTTGAAGGTAGAGCCTGCTGGATTGGGTGTGGGATCTGAGCAAAAAGAAGAGTCGAGGATGACAGTCAGCGTATTTGGGTCAATGATGTTGCTATTTACTGAGATGGGGAATAAAGAGGAGGCTTGGGGGGACCCTGGAGTCTTTTCGGGACATATTAAATTTGAGATGCCCATTTGATATTCTCGTAGAGATGTAGAGCTGCCTATGGCCGGAAATGGTACCTTTGAGAGTCATCCCAATGTTGGTGGTATTTAAAGCGATGAGACTGGATGAGATCACCTAGGGAGAGAAAGGAGGGACAGGTAGGATTTGGACAGAAAATCCATTTTATATGGATTTTCCATATAAAATCCCTACTAAGAAGTAAATGAAGACACATGCTAATGAATATGGCATGATTTCATGTAATGCAAATATAAATTATTTAAATAAGATAGTGTGATATAAAAGTAGTAAAAAAGCCTCTCCTTATATAAAAAATTGGAAATAACTGTGACTCCCTCAAGTCAAGAAGTTTTAGCTCATGGATACAGAGAACAGATTGGTGGTTGCCAGAGGCAGCGAGTGGGGTGGGGTGGGGGTGGGGGTGGGGAGGAGTGGGCAAAATGGGTGAAGTGAGTCAAAATATATAGTCTTTATGTCATCAAATAAATAAGTCATGGGGATGTAATGTACAGACAGCATGGTGACTATACTTAATATCCTATATTGCATATTTGAAAGTTGCTGAGAGAGTAGATCTTAAAAGTTCTCATCACAAGAAAAAAAATCTGTAACTATGTAAGGTGACAGATATTAACTAGACTTATGCTGATCATTTCACAGTATATACAAATATTGAATCATTCTGTTGTACACCTGAAACTAATGCAATGTTGTTATGTCAATTCTCTCTCTCTCTCTCTCTCTCTCTCTCTCTCTCTCTATATATATATATATATATATATATATATATATATATATATATATATATATGAATAATAGGTTTAGAATTGCATAATTTTAAATCTGGTCAGCTAAGTGAACTATAAATTGCATTTTTGCAATTGGTACATGGCTGTGCCTTTGGCTGGCAAACAGAAAGATCCAGCATCCTTTGCCAATAGCTTGTAAACTACACTGTTCTTTATATGCACTGGAGCTTTTACATGCTATTTTGATGACTGTTAAGTTTAATTCACTGTTAATATGTTTCAGATTTTTTTTTTCATCCTATAATCATATCATCCAGAAGTTCATTAAATGAAGGTTCCCTAAGTGACAAACATGACTGAAAATCAGCCATTTTACAATGAACGTTAGATGTGATAAAATTCTGCGAAGAAAGCCAAACAGGCGCCATGATGTGCGGCACCTCAATTTAGGAACTATGGAGGATATTTTTGAAATATCAAGGATAAATGCTACAAGATTTTTTAAAAAGCAGCAAAAATATACTCTGATGGCTGTAATAAATGTATGTGTTTTCACGTCCCACCCATACCCGTCTTCTACTGCTGTTGACTGATAAGAGAAAATCAGTTCTGAATCACACATTTTCATCTATTTGTGGGCTTCTGTCATTTCTTTAGTCTTGTTATCTCCAGCCCCCATGGACAGTTTTGCCTCCTTCCCCCAGTTACCGGCTCAAAGCCTGCCTCTCTCTTGCCCTGGAGGTCTCTGGCTGCCCTGGAGGGCCTCCCAGTGTAACCCTCCCTGCAGACTTTTTTGAATATCCTCAAGATTCCCTTTGAAAACGTTTTCACTTTTTTCCCAGGCCGGGTCTTTTCAGGCCTTTTGTGGAAATGACAAAAGAATGGGAAACCAGCGGGCTATTGAGGGCAGTGTGATAAGCAGCATTCTAAACTCTGCTGTTTTTTCAAGTCGCTTGGGAAATGCACAGCCCTCACTTGCTTTTACATGTATTTCAAGACCCTCATATTTCAGTGAAAATATTCTCAATGGGACTTCGGAGCATCTAATCTCTGGAAAATGAGCATTGATTGTGTAGCGTTCTATATCTATAACCAGCAGTTTACGGCAAAATGAAGGTTTCAGTGAAATGGTATTCATGACGATTGACATCAACCCTGGTGTTCATTTGTACTCCCACAGAGTGGAACCTAAATAAGATTAAAAAAAGAAATGAAACTTACTGGCAATCATAATGGGGAAGATTTCTCCTCTCTGCTTACTTTTTCAGTGAGTGATTTTAGGAATAAAAGGATGGTACTTTCTCGGGCCCCTAAGGACTTGGAGTGGTGGGGCATTTAAAAGATGGTGGAATCCTCCTTAAGCTTAAAGCAGAACCACCCATCAGTGCCTGCGTGCATGTAGACCATCTCAGGAGATACGAGGGGTGAGTAGCCTTGTGGAGAGGGCAATGGTGTAGGAAGGAGACTTTCTTTTCAATATGTTACCCTTTTGTACTTCTAATTTATTTCTGTATTGTATTTATGTATTAGCTTTAAAAAGCACGAATAATGTCCCCTTTAGGCTTAATACCTGATGTAGAAAAACTTAAAGTCCCTTCACTACTTGGTTTTCTAAGTAAGTTCTCTTGCTTGACGTGTTTGTTGATCAAGGTCATTGCTTGTTCACTGACCATTGTCTTTGTTTGTTCAAGCCTTCATGTTCATCAGTAACTTGGGACTAGGCTTCTTTAAGTTGAATTTCAGGGGATATGTCAATCAGGCCAATTTCTTTTCTCTCTCCTTCCTTTGAAAAAGGATTTAAGACTGTTTCTGGCGTATATTTTATTCAGCTGCTTTCAACAAATATGGATTTGAAATGAGCTATAGTTGCCTTAAGTTGAGCCACAAATTACGGCCATTTCAACTGCACGGCTCTCTGCCGCCCTTTTAAGTAAAGTCTAATTGCGTTGTGGAACAGGACAAGGGATTTGGAATCCATTGTGGGTTTCTAACACAATGTTTCTAACCCCGGAGTTCAGCCAAATTTAAAAGCAGCCCAAACTCATTTTCTGCATCTTAAGGATCTCCTACTGTAGGAAAATGCTCGAAATGGAATTTGCGTAAGTTGTCACCTTTCAGAAAGTGAAGGCTAGAATTCTTTTTCTAGGACCAATTCTGCTCATCACCCCACTGGTGTCTGGAGTGTGTGCTGTTGGGGCAGCTTCTGCAGGGGTCATTGCCTGGGAGTTATCTCCCTGGGCTGCCATCTTGGTTTGTGTCACTAGAGGTTCATAAGGCCACTTTCTGGCCAAAGTTATTGTGCCTTACAAAGACATGGTGTCCATTTTGTGCAGCAGTGACGTTTCTTAGGTGTTGGTGCTTCTTCAAGAGATTCACACATTTGGGCCGGCTGAGTGGCTTAGTTGGTTAAGAGCTTGCTTAAGAGTGTGAGCTCTGAGCAACAGGGTCACCAGTTAGATTCCCACATGAGCCAGTGACGCTGAGCCTGAGCTGATCTGCCAACAGATGGCAGGATGGCTCAGCTGGTGAGAGCACGTGCTTCTAACAACAAGGTTGCCTATTCTACTGGTGGGCTATGCCCGCCCATAACTAAAGACTGAACTCGGCACCTTGAGCTGAGCTGCTGTCCTGGTGGCTCAGGGGATAGAGTGTGTGCTCTTAACAACAAGGCTGCTGGTTCGACTCCCACATGGGATCGTGCTACGCTCACCTGCAACTAAGATTGAACACAGCACCTTGAGCTGAGCTGCCACCCGGATGGCTCAGTGGATAGGGCAAGCACTCTTAACAACAAGGCTGCTGGTTCGACTCCGGCATGGGATGGTGGCTACCTGCCTCCGCACCCCCAGCAAATAAGATTGAACACGGCACCTTGAGCTGAATGGCTGCGAGCTGCAGACAGGCTCCCGGATGGCGACTGGACTTGGAGCTGAGCTAGCTGCGCCCTCCACAACCAATTCCCTAACACTATTCCCCTCCCCGCAACTCTGTTCCCCTCCCCCAATTCCCCAATAAAATCTTTCTTCAATCTTCATTGTGGAGGGCGCCAGTCACCATCTGGCTGCCTGTCAGCAGCTCATGGCCTCTAAGTTCAAGCTGCTGTGTTCAATTTTAGTTGCAGGTGGGCGTAGCCACCATCCCATGTGGGAGTCGAACCAGCAGCCTTGTTGTTAAGAGCACACACTCTATCCACTGAGCCATCTGGGCGGCAGCTCAGCTCAAGGTGCCGAGTTCAGTCTTAGTTGCAGGTGGCCATAGCCCACCATTGAACAAACAATCTTGTTGTTACACCAGCTGATCCATCCTGCCACCTGTTGGTAGCTCAGTGACAGCTCAGCTTGGGCTCAGCGTCACTGGCCCATGTGGGAATCGAACCGGCGGCCCTGTTGCTCAGAGCTCACGGTCTTAAGTCAACTCTTAAACAACTGAGCCACTCGGCCAGCCTGAAACACTTCTTTTGTCTTTCCTTTTTCCCTCTGGTTTGGGGAAGTAAACATTAGGTTGTACTTGGGGCTGTCACTGAAACAAGGAGATCAACATCATCACCAGTGATTACTAAATGTCATGGGAAGAAATCATTCTGATTGCTCCACTGATTAATTTAGACAAGGCACCATCTGATACCCACTTCACAGCAGTGCCCTCATCCTGCAGTCCCCTTATCAACACAGAGATGACTCACTCTGTTTTCCTCACTCAGATTTTCTCTGGCCTGCTGATTGTCAGTGATTAGATAAAAAATGGTTCCTGCAGAGATATGCATGAAAAAAATGACTGCATTATTTGTGCTTGAACTTTCACTATTATAATCAGTTAGGTATTGGCTCTTAGGCTTTTGGGGGGAGGGGTTAAGAACCCCTCTAAGGCACATATGCACATACATTATAGTTACATTTTCAGGAGGTGACACTCCCCAACCAGTTATCATGCCTTCTAACTTAGCCACACAAACTATGAGCATAGCATTATATTATATAACAGTGACTGCATCTGCATAGCTCTGAGTGGCAGGTACCTGCTCTAGGATGGCATTTCTATTAGACAGAGAAAGTTTAGGGAAGATAGCTATGTTCAAGGCAGCCTAACTTCAGTGAAATTTGCAGCTTCCAGAATTGTATTAACGTGGACTCAAAAGCTGGAAATACTCTTACATGCCCCAGTATAAGTATACACACAGTATAATATGAATGTCATATATGGTAAACCTACCGAGTATGTGCCTTATATTAACTGTATTTTCTTTTTTTTTAATGAAGTAGAGACGCCTTTACCCTTTTTGCTTTCTAACAGTTCATTCATTTTTTCCTCAAGTTTGTTTATTCTCCCTTCCTCCTCCCCTTGCCCAGAAAAAAGTTATTATTGGGGAATATAGGTTTTTAAAAATAAGTATATAGAGAACAACCTTCGGTCATTTTCCAACAAAATTTGTGTTTCTAGACGTTGCATTTGTTCCGAGTTAATCACTTTTATAGCATTCTGTCCTTTATGGCAGGTTACAAACTAACTGCCCACCAAATACCAGTGTTTTACGTTTTTGAAGTGGCTGGCATTTTAAAAGCCAGGAAATTGCACGTAATTCGATTTCTTGCTACTCTTCACCATTAGACTATCTACCAGTATTGGGCCATATTCTTGTAAGAAACAGCATGGTCTGGACGACCAGACTACCAGCAGTCATCTCTGCATGTGGGGACATGTGCTTCTCAGCGTGCTAGCGTCTCCATACTCCTCACCTCTTACCTGTTTGGCCCTCCCAGGTTTTTCGTCTTATAACACCTGACTTACAGTTTCAGTTTAAAAGCTTATCTTGAAAAATCAAGGGATCTTGACGTTCAGCAAAACATCATTTTGGTAGCCTCCTTTTTAAATAACAGAAACTAAATTTAAAATGATAGGAAGAAAAATTGTTGGATCAGTGGAGTTGTGAAACGAATGTTTTTCTCCTTAAAGAGATTTGTGCATTTTTAAATAAGAGGGGAAGGAAAGAAAGCAATAATAGAATTTTTTGTATTTTTTACAAATACCAAATCATTATATTAGTTTTGGAACATATCATGTACTCTGTATAATGTGATTTGCTCATAAAATTACCATGTTGGGAACATTTATATAAATCTACTAATTACGTTTGCTCTTAAATATTTCCAGGTTTTTTAAAATTTTAAATAGAACTGAACTACTGAACTTGAAGGAGCTGAACAGTCTTAGTTTTTTTCCCTTTCCACAATAAGCAGGCAAAAATATAAAATTGGATGACAGAAGTCACCAATTTAAGGAAAGAGAGTTGCTAGTTTTTTGGGATCTGGTACCTTCCAAATAATCCAGTAGATTACAGGAAAGGAACTTCACATAAACAAAATAAAACCAACAAACCAGCCTAACATTTTAATAACTGTGAATTTAATCTAATTCATCCCCATTTTATGAACGATTGTGATCAGCATTTTCTATTTCTTCTAATAATGCCCTTTTCCGTCTAACATTATTATTGTAAACTACTGAAAACTAAATGCCAGCCAGGGAGGAGACAGCATCTCTATCCTTTTTCATTTTTAGATTCTTGGTTTTAAGGGGAGAGCTCGTGATAGACTCAGATGCTGAGCAGGCGGTGAGGAGATGAGGAAGCTAGAATTCTCACCTTGGCCAACTGCCGGGCCCTGACTTGTTCCCTACCCTAGGAAAACCTAGAGTAATTTGTTTCTTATATACAATGAGATCATATTTGGGTTTCCCTCAAACTCTAACAGTTTGGAATTCTCTGTTCTGTCACATGCAGCGTTCACTCAGCACTGGGCATGAGTTGTGGGAAACTCTGGCATACTGGCTACATCACAATTTCTATGGGATTAGAAGGGCAGAGTGTCAGTGGAGAAGGTTTCCTAATGTCATCATGTATTCCTCATGGTTACCGGTAATGAACATGAAAGAAGAGCTAAATATAATGAGTTTTGAGTTCCCGGTGCAACCCTGAACTTGCAGCACTGGAAGAGAACTCCCTTAGTTCTGTTTAGTAGATGGTGCAGAAGCAAACTTAGGCAGAAGGATTTTTATCTTCTTGGCATTCTGTAGAATATTTCCAGTGACTGGTGTTCCGGGGGTTTATAAGTTGACCCATGTTCACTGGTTGACTACCATAACACTTGAATGTTATAATCCTGGGTGATACTTTAACTTTATTTCTTGGTGGCAGGTCTAACACCAGTTGCAGACCATCTCTTGACCATTATGAGTCAAAATTGTTGACCAGAACAAAAAATAAACAGCAGACAGAGTCTTTAGCAGAGGAAACAATACGTATGGTAGAACATGCCCAGCACAGGATGGTGCCATGGAGGATGCTAGGGGTGTTTTGCAGTGGGGCTGTGTCAGCAGTTGTCTGAGAGGGTGTTGTGCTTCTTGTCATTGGCTGAGAGCCTGTAATGGCACTTAGAGCATAGAAAAATGAATACACATGGTATAAGTAGAATATGCATGCCATATATATTAAACCTACTGAGTATGTATTTTATATTAAATATTTTGTTTGTTTTAGGAAGTACATTTCAGAAATAAATGGCACTAAAATGATTCCGTGCCGCTTGGGTTGGCATTAAATGGGCTGTGTGTATAGGAGCAGAGAAGGGACCAGAGACCAGGCTCACAAAGGCCTTGCCATTGTGTTACAGAAAGGATCTTCTTGGCAGAATTCTAGGCTGCATTCTTGGTTCACATGCCTGAAGGTACTGTGTACTTCGCAACTCTTTACACTGCCTCTTTAACATCAAATTCATTGATTTGTTTACTTATTTATTCAGCCAACAGTTATGAGTTACTAATAATATTTACATAGTGCCTTTTGACATGCAGAGTACATCCATATACCTTATTCCACTTAAATGTGCTTGTCTCAGAGCCCAGTTAGAAGCATGGGCAACGGCCTGCATTAGTTGATGACTGTGGCTTCTGTCTTATTTTTTTTTTTGTACTTGTGAGCAGAGATACCCACAGCTTGGCCTGGGCTATTTAGGAAGGAACTTGGGGCAGGTGGGCAGAAGGGTTGCTATGGGAGCCGTGCTTGGACAGTCATTCCCAGGAACAGAGGAGGCTGGAATCATCTACTGAGCATGAGTGCGGCGGGTGGGATGCAGTTGCAGCTCTGAGGAAGACGGAAACTATTTGGAACAGCTGCCGTGGGTTGGGCACTAGGGGCTGAGCAAGAGCTGAAAGCGGGGCCTGCTGAGTGACTGGGAGGAAGCCTCTGTGTACAGCAGGTGTGGCTGCGCAACTCAGGGATGAAAGGAGAGGCTGGGGGGCAGGGGGTGGATGGTTGCTTGGTGGTTCACCTGGTGTTGGCATATGCCAGCCCTGAGAATGTGGCTACATGGGGAGAAGTTGAGGTGACCAGGGGGTGGGAGGTGTGGGGATGCTGGCAATAGCTCTTCTTAGCATGGCTTATAAGCGCCTCCGTCTCAGAACTGCTTCCACCACGCATGCCCTATTGGGCCGTTCCTGTGTGCTCTGTGCATATTATTATTACTTTCACCCTTTCCTTTGGCTTAATTACCTCTTATATGAAGCCCGGCCTGGGCATCACTCCTAGGCAGCTGTTCCGGATTGCCCTCTGCTGGGTCAGCTGACCCTTCGCCCTGTCCACACATCTCTCCTTTTGTACTCTAGAAGCTTGTTCACAGGCTGCTTTTGTATGTGGTCAGAAGGTACCTTGAGTGCAACACTGTTCCAGTACCCAGCAGAGTACCTGACATACAGAAGGTATTCAGCAAATGCTTGCTGAATGGAGGCATGACCGCTTTGTATTAGCAGTATAACAGAATGTTAGAACAGGAAGAAGAAAACTACGAGATCAGCTAGTCCAACTCATTTCATTTTATAGTTCATGCAGAACTGAAACTCAGAGGGGTTCAGTGCCTGACCTGATGTCACACAGCTTGCCTAAGGCAGAGCCAGGAAGCACATTCCCGTCTTCTGATTCCAAATGCCACGTTCTTTCCGCCATACAACAGTCTCCAAATGTGCGTCTGTGGATGACTTCTAAGTGTGTGAAGATGACAAGCCTCTGCCTCAGCTTAGCTCCTGGTTACAGCCTCGTGTCACTATTCGCAGTGGTTTGTTATCTCATTTTTCTTGTAGGGAGGAAAACAGTGTCCTGACAACCCGAGGAGCTTTTCCTCTGCATGGTGCCAGGTTTACAACCGCCCTTACCTCACTGCTTCCCTTTCCCTTTCCGGGTTTGTCCTAGTTTATCTTTGGTTGGGGTAAGCATCAGCAACGGTTTCTAAGTAAATAGAGGAATTGCAGATTCAGGGTTTGTAGTTCAAACATTCAGTGCTTTGTGCTTCAGCCCCTTTGGCTGCTGTCACTGTGACTCCTGTTTCCAAATTGCCCTGGTGTAGCGTGTTAAGGACTGGTAATGCACGAGGGAACTTCTGGGAGCAAGAGCACTGAAAAAGGGAAGGCTTAAGAGAGAGAAAGTAGACACTTGTCTGTACCATTTTGTATTTGTTTAAAAAAAAAAGTGAATTTGTTGGTTTTCAGACCCATATTTGGAGAACTGGATATAAGGTAGACTGTCTAGAAATGCTTGTTTGAATATTTTCCATCTCTAAAACTTGTCTCTGAGCTTTTGGATAATATTGGATGTTTAGAGTGTTCTGTTTAGGGTTACAGCCTCAGCGTTACTGGGGTGTGGCTAGTTCCCTTACTGACTGTTCATGGATGACGCAGTTTTGTGAGGTTGGTTCCAATTCACTACGGATCATCTGTACTCTGTCCCCATCACCCTTGGTCCTGAGTGCCTCAGGGTCAGTTCCAGGACTGGAAGAGACACTCATCAAGCACTGGGGGTGGGGGCGACTGGTTTGAACTTTGGGGCGCCTCTGTTAACTAACCAAACAATACATGGCAAAAAAAAAATGTCCATTTTGGACAAACTACTGTGGAGATCAGGGTCTTCAAATTCTTCATTACTTCAGGGACTTCTTCAACACTGCTTCCCCTTCGCGCGCCCATATCCTTCCCCCTCACTTTTTAAAAAAATAATTAAGAACTAGATGATGTCCAGTGCCCCTTTTAGCTCAGAAATCCTGTGGCTTGGAACAAGCCCAGTGTCTTTACCTTAGGGGTTTCTGAAGCCACTTTGGACCTTCTTGGCTCCAGGCCACGTGGGAGTCTGTTTCTGAATCTCCCTGGGCTGGTCTTGAGTTCCAGGTATTGAGCTGGAAGTACATCAGCCAAGGGTTTGGACTGCATCAGGAAGTATTTTGATATGCTATATTCTCTGCTTGGCATCTACTCATTTCCTTCAGGGACGTCCCCTTCCTTGAAAAAAATAGCTCCAAAGATGCGTGTCTGACGGATGAGCTATGAAGGCATTCCAACTGGGCGTTTCCATTCAGGGATCTTGGGTTGTCACTCACAAGTCACTGGGTGAGAAGGATGTCACCAAATTTAAAATGTTCAAGACATCTACTCCTCCCTCGCCCACCTTTGCTGGCAGTGGTACTTTTGCTGGTTAATTTTGAGAGTGACAGCCTTAAGACAACCAGCCTTGATTATAGCACATGTCGACTAGAAGGCGTTTCTGTGGTGTCAGCCATCACACCGCTGGGCTGTGGCCTGAAGGTATATCCTAAAAAGTGGCCTCTCTTTAACCCCAGCCCCGAGCTCTCCTCCAGGTGTGTGTAATATTTTTATGTGGTGCCAGGGAACTGTGGTTATGAATGAGAGTGTTAGAAAGGGCCCTATGAGGTCCCAGAGCTGTGTTGTGGTCCCTTCTAGAAGCTCTGTGAGGGTCATCACAAGGACCCAAATACAGCTAAGGCTTGACTACTCTTTCCAGTAACCACTTTAGGCTCTTGGTTCATGTGAGGCATATGGTCAACCAAAGTACTACCCCTTCCTCAGTTTCCCCCAGAAATATGTAGACTTCACATGTACCCATCTTACATTTAATCTTGTTAAATTTGATTCACCTTATATAGCCTGTGAAGAACTTTTAATATCTAGCTTCTGTCATTTAGCAAGTTAGATGTGTCCCTCATTTGTGTCACCTCTGGACACAAGTGGTTGACCAAAATGTACCAGGACAGGGCTAAATCCATGTGCCTGTGGTCTGATGGTTCAATCATCTGTATATAAATCTGCCTAATTGCTCATGTTTCTTTCGCCATATTCACTGTCATGGGACTTTTTGTTAAAGCCTGGCTCACATGAAGTTATAATCATCTGAACTATTGGTCTAATAAATCTAACTTCGGAAAAGGAATTGGTTAATGTGGTACTTATTCATAGTGAACCTTTGTCCGTTTTTGGCCATCACCACATTTTTTTCCCTTAGGTTTTCATCTATTTAATACTCCAGGCTAGAATTTTTCTGGACAGTGGTGCCTGACTTCTTCGTGTATGTATCTAGAACCTTCCTTCCTCATCTTTCAACATCATTCTTTTCTCTCAACCCCTGTGACACCTGCTTGTACTTTGGCTATCTGTGGATGGGATTCACCTGAGCCTGAAGATCTGGCTTTATTTAGTAGCCGTGGCTGTCCTTCTCACTCCATACCTGTCATCTGCTGCAGTCACCTCTTACCAGAGTTGCCTTTCCCAGTAGTATGAAGAACGTGCTCTCAAATGGAGGAGGTGGAAACAGCACCTGCCAGGAGCCATTTCTCTTGTGTCTGCCGGCTGTAATGTTACACTGGCCTCCCCAAGCAGGCCTGTTACTTCTTTGCTTTTCTTCTTGCTCTGATCATAGCTTAAAAAAAACCACCTACTCCTGATGATTCTTTACATGTCTCACATGTTTTAACTCATCCTGGACACTAGCCTCTTGGACTTTCTTCTGGAGGAGAAATTCTCTGGTTCTTTGTTCAGCTTCGACTCTTTCCTCCTCCCGTGGCCCAGACACGCGTATAGAGCATTCCATTCCATGCTAGGAGTGCTTTGCTTTGCAGCCATTTCAAGGACTTTCGGGGGCTCTCCCGGCTCCAGTCCTTTCCATCCTTTTTGGACCACAGGAGCTTTTTTCCAAGCTCGGATAACCTCTGACTCCCTGTTTGCCCTTCCGAGAACATCGCTTCTCACCATCTTGTTCTCTCTAATTTTAAATTGTGACTGGCTCTCTGGGCTGCCTGGTACAACCATGCAGGACTGAGTTAGTGACTCAGGACAAGATTCATCCCTGCCAGCAGCCCAGAACTTTTATTCCCACCCTGACTCCCCAAGAGATCAGATCTTCCCAAATCCCACGCAGGGGCAGGTCCGGGTTGGGCCCACCAGTACGTCCGCCAGGGTTGAATTCTCAGCATCTGGGCTTCTCCTTGAGCTGAGACACAAGACCAAAGCCGCCCAGCCCCAGGTCAGAGAACCAAAGGAAGAGAACAGGCCTGGGATGGTCTGGCAGAGAGAATGGGCGGCCTGAACTGGAAGCAGGACATCTGGTGCGAACGGAGAAGAGGGGGAGGTTGGAAAGTTTTGCTTGTGATGACTCCTCTGAGGACTCTACAATCCAGGGGGACCCAGCAATGAGGTGTTCCACCTTTCTGCAAGAGGAGCTCAGTGTCGGGACACTGCCCTCTCTTTGGGTTGCTCATCCTATGTTGGGATATGTCAAGGAACAGCTGTATCCTGGCACCCAGAAGGGCCTCACATTCCCTCATTTTAGATTTGCCATCCCACAAAGAAAAGCATTTTAACTTCGTCATTACAGATTAAGGATCATTACAACTCAGGCTAGGCTGAAATTTATCTCTTCTTCGTTGACTATGGACAAGGATTTACTGAGAAAAATCTCAGTGAGGAATGTTGATTTAGGGAAAGCTTTTTAAAGGACCCACTTTGGGAATGTACATTTGCATATGAACAATGAAAGTGTTAATTAAAATGGTTCTCACATAGTCATTTCAGCAGTGTGGGGACTGCTGCTTGGCAACCCTTGTAAGAATGGAAGTGAGTACTTGGAAATAATAAAATACTGCTTCTTCCATTCATCTAAGCAACTAAGACATACTGGGCACCTTCTATTTGCCAGGCACAGTGTTAGAATGAGGGGGCGAGGGCAGAAGGTCAAGAGTATAAAACCTAATACTTGCCCTCTAGGGTGGCTGGCCGTGGGGTACCCGGGACATGAGATTACCAGGAAAGTCTAGGGAGAGCTGAGATGAGTTGGTCACCCTACCCACGGAGTTGAAAGTTTAGTAGGAATTAACCAAGTACCTAAAATGTGCCACCTGTTGAGATAGACCACACCTGTTCACGTTATTTTAAATACAGTGTCAGCATTCTGCCCTGTAGGCTTTCCCCCCTTCAAATCGAGTAGTCTAATTCCCTTTTGAAACTATATCCCAACATTTAAAATATTCCTGCTGTCATCCTCATCCTTATTGGCATCAGTTATCTCCAGGCACCTGCTGTGTGCCGGGCTCTGGACTTTATCTTGGGGAGCGTGGGTGGGGTTGTTTTAGCCTTGAGGTGATAGGAACGCCTTCCAGCTCCCAAGGGAACACCACCACCTCCTTACCTTTTTAAAAAGGAGTGTTTTACAGACGTACAGATACAGAGAACAAACTAATAGTTGCCAGAGGGGAGGGGGGTTGGAGAGTTGGATGAAAAAGGTGAAGGGATTAAGAAATACAGATTGGTAGTTACACAATAGTCACGGGGATGTAAAGTATAACATAGAGAATATAGTCAGCAACAGCTATGTAGGGTGTCAGCTGGTACTAGAGTAATCGGGGGAGGGGGATCACTGCATAAATTACATAAATGTCTAACCATTATGCTGTACCCCTGAAACTAATATCAAATAATATTGAATGTCAATTGTAACTGGAAAAAAACATTTTTTTAAGTATGTTTTAGAACACAGTAGGTGCAGAGTAAATATTTGTAGATTGAAGTTTATTAACTTTATGGTTAAGAGTACAAGGTCTGGAGTCACATGGACTCCATTTCAAATCCTGGCTCTCTGCCATGTGCTTGCTTTATGGTCTTGGCTTGTGACTTTACCCCTGAGCCTCATTTTCCTCATTTGTGGAATTGGGATTAATATGAGGGTATTCGTAATAAGAATTACGATGATGATAGGTTGCATAGCAGAGTTGCACACACTCTAGAGTCAGACTGCCAAAGTTCAAATCCTACTGCCTAGTTATGTAACCTTGAGCAAGTTGTTGAGCCTCTCTGGGCCTTAGTTTTTTTATCCATGAAACAGGGATAATAATAGTACCTATAGTAGAGCGTTGTTCAAAGTAAGAATTGTGCAGTGCCTCATGCCTGGCATTCAGTGTTATATAAATGTTTGCTAAATTTTAAAAACCATAAAACTATTATTATTTCATTTGAAATAAGTTCTGTAGCATTCCTGTGAGATTAGACAGGGCGAGTATTACATCCTGGTCCCTTATCTCTTATTATTATATTGGAGGGTAAAAATGAGATTCTGATGGGTTAAAATAGCTTGCTGACGGGAACCTGGCTCGTGAATATTGAGACTGGGACCTGAACCCGTGGTATTTACTGTAAAAGAAGAAGGCACAGGTGCACTTGTGCACATTTATCAAGGGCACGTGGGTGTGTATGGAAATATTAGGGTTTTGATGTAATAAATCTGGACGCAATTGAATAGTGGATCTCCCTCTCCTGCACCCACTGCCCTCACTCCAGTGTCCTGACCCCCCTGGGCTACCGTTAACTGATGTTCTCTGCGAGTTACAGCACTGAGCTTGTGCCCTCCCATTGGGTCTCTGGGACTTCCAAAAGCTTGCCAGTTTAAACCTCTTCTAGATTCTAACTGCCTTGCTTAGTGTTGTCTGCTGTCTGGCTGGACTCCCCTTGGAGATCACAAGATTCTACTGTATTTGTATACCTGATTTCAGAGCCCCTTAGAGGGGCTGTTTCATTCAAGTCTAAATAGGAATCCTCCCCTTCCCCCTGCCTTTATATTTGGTGTTGAAACTCTTCCTTGCTTGTGAGAAACTTAATTACAAAAGCAGTATATCAGGGAATGTAAAAATAGCTTTACAACAGTTGCATTTGCCACCCTCTTGTCACTTAGGCAGATATCTTTAGATTAAAGCAGGGTTCTCAACCTGTGGGTCCCGACCCCCTTGGGGGTCGAATGACCCTTTCACAGGGGTCGCCTAAGACCATCGGAAAACAAAAAGATATTTACATTATGATTCATAACAGTAGCAAAATTACAGTTATAGAGTAGCAACGAAAATAATTTTATGGTTGGGGGTCACCACAACATGAGGAACTGTATTAAGGGGTCGCGGCATTAGGAAGGTTGAGAACTGCTGGATTAAAGTGTTTCGTGTTTGTTCACAAACATAGGCACTTCTTTAAAATGCTGCAGCGTAAAGGGTTAAATTGTAAATATTATCCTATAGGAGTCATGAAAGGTGCTTTAGTACTTAAGTCCTATTTTTGAGCTCTGGAATTCAATTCCTTCCTGTTGCCAGCTGAACCTGGGACTGATGTATTAGATGAAAATATATTCCTATCTCCAAACGTGGACAACAGGACATTCTGTCCTCCAAATTTCAGTGTTTGAATTGGGTGTTGCAGGAAACTTGGCACCATCGCTTTCTTTTCAAAATAATAAACAGAGATGATGTCGCCTCAGGTTTCATCTGATGGGGTTTAGATGCTATTGCCTCATAAAGGCTGATTCATAGACAAATGGGAACTAATTATAGTAACTCAAAAATAATGTCCCCGTTTAAATTTGGCAAGGCAAGATTCCTTGCATGTTTTATAGGACATGAGAGATTCCATTTCTTTGGTGGCGTGGAGGTGACATACCCATTACTATTTTAGCCCCGTAGTGGCTGTGCTGGGTCATTACCTGCCATCTTTATTTTATTTTAGAAATTTCTCATGCTCTCTCCTGCACACTCCATGCACCACCATTGGAACACCTCTTACTACCATCTACACAGAATTATTTTCTGCTATCTGTCCACTGTATTTTTAAGGAACAAGTGTCTGAGTTGAAGAAAGTGGATGGCATGTTTTTCATTTCATATTTTGGCTCTAAGAATTTCAGAATCTCGACTATGAAAAATTGTGGGAAGTGATTCACTTCTCTCCGTGGAATGAAGAGAGAATTGTCAGAGGGAGACAATTTGGATGACTCCACTCTATTCGGTTTCCCTATTGTGAATTAGGTCGAAAAACATTGCACGATGGTTTTCTTCAAATAATTTTTGTTTCTGAATTTGCTTCAGATAAGTAGGTGCAACATGACCATGTTCAGAATTTAAAAATTAGAGAAATGCTTGTAGCGAAAAGCAAAGCTTCCCTCTCTCCCGTATCCAGGTACCTAGTTCTCTTTTCAGAAAAATCCTGGGCACCTGTTTCTTATATGCTACTCTGGAGATTTCCTCTGCATTTGCAAATATAGGTTTACCTGTATTTTCCTCACACAAATGGCACCATACTATTCACAGTGTTTTGAACTTGGCATTTCTATCTAACCATAATCTTAGAAACCATCCCATCTCAACATTTCAAGCTGCCTCATGATCTCTAAGTTTTGTTGATTCCATTGAGTAGATGTGTCCTAACACACAAACAATGGCCTGTGAATGGTATTTAGGCCGTTTTAATCTTTTGCCACTAAAATCATGGTGTAATGATAATGTTGTGCATATGCCATGAGATAGGCGCTTCATCTCAGTGGGCATGAAGAATGGGCTGGAGCCTAACAGCCTGGGTTTAAATCCTAGTTTCTCCATTACTGTTGAACTCTATGGTCTTAGCCATTATTAGATCTCTCTGTGCCTCCATTTCCTCATTTGTAAGATAGTGTTTATCTCATAGGTAGGATGTGATGATTAAAAACACTAGTTTATATAAAGCTTGTAGACCAGTGCCAGGCGAGCAGGCAGGTCTGTATGCATTTACTGGTATTATCGTTTTGTATGATGTGGAAGGATGAATGCCTGAATCCTAAGATGTACTTATCTCTGCATGTTTTTGAACCACTCTTAGTGCCTTTTAGAAGCTATAATACAGTTTTTGAGTCTGTGGATTATCTGTCTCTTCAATTTACTGCAATGCCATGTTTATGCTCCCATCCCCCACTTCCTTGCCACTTTTGTGTAACATCCTGGAGGAGAAAAAGGAAGATTGTATTTCAGGCCACTGTAGTCATGTGTCCAAACCCCCTCAAAGGCATAAAATGTATTGCCGGTGGTGATCATTTTTAACAAATGGTCCAGATTTCCCCACCCCTGGTACTTAACTAATTTATAACTTTATGATACTTAAACATTTTACATTTCGGCAAATACATAGCTTGTGTGTGTATGACTCAATTTTATTTAATGATTTCACCATGTTTTAAATTATAAATTAAATCTTTGGAAAAGACTGGAGAGTGTGCTTACCCTGATTTCGTGGACTTTGATGATGAGAGTTTCAGGGTCTCACTTCACCTGTAAGTTTTACATCATCAAAGACCACCACACTTGGATTCAGACAAACCAGAGCTAAAATCCCCATGTTGGTGCTTGCTGGTTGTTCGACCTTGGGCAAGTATCTTACGCTTCCTGCGCTGGTTCTCCATCTGTAAATGGAGACATTGTTCTACCTCATAGGACTCCATGAGGATGACAGGAGAGAGTAGATGAAAGACCAGTGTGCTTTCTCTGCCTTAACTGGAAGGGCAGTTTGTGTCTCCGTTGTTGTCACTTGCCTCCTACCTTATGTTAACCAAATGTTCCATGACTGGCAGCAGGTGAATGAGTGAGAGACAGGCTTGCCATCTCCCTAGCCCAGTGAGGTCATTGCTGTTTCTTTGAAAGTAGTAGTTAGCAACAGCATTGCGAGATCGGAATCAGGAGCCGCAGTGAGAGTTAGGGTAGCCCCTGAAGTGGCCATAGAGAATAGTATTTGCATTCTTGGTTATTCCTTTGGAGAAATTTGCTATAGCCAACTAGTGAAAATTGTTTTCCCAGCTATTTGGCACTTGCAGGAAGACTGCTTGGACTGTTTTACCCCCATTTCCCAAGGCAAGCATGAGCCCGCTGGCTTGTACACTTAGTGGCCATCTTTGCTTGGCCCTTGGTTTAATGTCTTGGAGGTGGGCTGCCGGGCACCCGAGCACCAAGCGCGAGCAGAAGTCAAGTGCTGCTGGAAAGGGAGCAGGAAGACCTTGGCTAGATCCTCCAAAGCATTTGGAGAGGAGCTACTCTAGTTTGTATTAAGTGTTTTGCTGTGAATTTTTGAAATAGCAGTCACACCCATATTCAAATGTAAAAACCAGAGTGCTCTCCAAAGACATGGAGGCCGGGTCCCTTCCGGCTACAAAAGGCTGCGATTCTAAAAACAAATATTTGGATGATAGGAACCATTCTTGTCACTTGGACTGCTCTTTCCAAATCTTTTCTTTTTTACTCAAACCCTCCTGTCCTTTAAGATCCAGCTCAATCCCACTGTCCAGTTTGTGTAGTTCTTTGACTCTGGGCCGTCCGACTGGCTGGTTGATGCAGCCGTGTGCATTGAACTGTTAGTCATTAACCCTGTTGTCATTTAGGCGTTTCCCAAGTTTATGCCTTGGCTTCCCCACTCTCTAAGCCTGTACTCTTTAGGCCCAGGCTCCATCCAGCCCCTGCAGCACTGCAGATGGGTGTGCTGCAGTTGTTCTCCGAGTGTGCTTCCTAGCAGCAGCAGCACCCGAGAACTAGTTATTAATAGAAATGCATAGTAAGCCCACTAGATTAGGACGTCTGAGGGTGGGACTCAGCCGCTTAACAAGCACTCCTGGTGATTCTGCTACATGATGAAGTCAGAGAACCTGTGGTATAGTGAAAAGAGGGGTTCTTGGGGGTCTGAGATCTGAGAGGTCTGGTCTGAAGCCAGCTTTGCTATTTACTGACTGACTTGACCATAGGAAAGTGAATTTATTTTTCTTCTCTCCCCTTCCAGGGGTATTTTGTAGAAATCTGTTCTGCAGGATATTAATGAGTGCCTTAAAGGTAGGGATGGGCACGGGGTTCTGTGGCCAAATAAGTTAGTGAAATGCTGCGTTAGTGAATTTCAACACGATTCTTTATGGCAAGATTTCTGAGATTGAGGGTCACTGAGAGTGAAAGATTCTGCAAACTTATTAGATTCTAGGACGCCTTCTTGCTGCATACCTGCTAACTTTTCTGACAATAGTGTTTTATGGAGCACATTTTGGGAGATGCTGGCCCAGGTGATCTGTAAGGGCACTTTGGGCCTTGAGATTTTATGGCTCTGTAAATCAGTGAGGAATCCAGGAACTTCAAATACAGGGTAAATCTGACATGATGCCAGAATTTATAATTTGGGTGAACCAGACTTACACAACAACTTGAACACTGAGATAATATGGGAGTAATTAAACATTGAAGAATCAAAGGTTTTATTTTTCTCAGGTAGAAAGCTATATTAGGGGAGAGGCATTTTCCGAGTTAAGGAAAATGTCATTCACTGAGCGGGAAACTTATGGCACATCCAAATCAGGTAATTTAAGAGTGAAATAAAGGAACTATTTATAAAAGGTGTAGGCAGGGTTTGGGGAAAGCAACAATGGTTGACACAGGACTTGACTTCCTCTATATGCGCAGGGTTTTACATGTATCACATTCATTTCTCGTATTAGCTCCAAAGGTAGGTTTTATTATTTCACACTTTACAGAAGAAGAGAGTGGGGCCCAGAGAGGCAAAGCAAATGATCCTTAGACATGAGCTCGGAAATGGAGGCAAAATTAAAACAGCTCAGGCCGACTCACAATCTCATGCTTTCCCTACACCTTTCTTCAGGCGGAATACCCTCTCTTCTTTTCAGCCTTTCTCCACGCGATGAGGCTGAAAACACTGCTCTGTAGAAGCTCATGTTCTGAGCTAGCTATGTTGCTTGGAGCATTCGGTAGACTTGAGGACATAGCACATTAGACAAATATATAAATTAACAGTAAAAGTTTGCAGATCCCATACGTATGATGGGGAAGAGACAAAGATTGTAAACATGCGGTTTCCGGGTCTAGGTGGGTTGAGACTATGGACATCTGTCTCCATCCTTTTTTGGGATCTGCTTCATTCTAGAAAATCGTTTTGGTGGATGTGGGCGCCATTTGAAGGGCATGAATGAGGCAGCTCAGCTTGTAGGGGCCAGGGGGAGGGAGGAAGAGGGACGTTTTCCAGACATATGGCACAGCCTGGGAAGGCTTGGCTGTGGGAGTAGAATGAAAGGGTACTCTATTCATAGGTGCCGGAGCCAAATGAAATGGTGCTGCTGGTGGGAGGCAGGCAAGCGGTGGGGAGAAGAAAGAGGTCATGACGGGATCTGAGTGTGCCTCTGGCTCCAGGGTTTATATTGGGGCCATTCAGTGAAGTTGCTTTCACCTAACATTTTTGTTAGAAGATGGTAACCGTTGAATTTTCTGAGAACTGATTTTACCTTTTTCAGGAAGTTTCAGAGTATATGAATACTTAATTTCTCTTAAGCTCTAAGAAAATTCAGAAGCCACGTTTCTGAGAAGGTTACTTTCTCCCATGTCATTTTGAATTTGGGTTGGCCTTTAATGCTCGATTAGAATTTATCTTATGGTCAAGTCCTCTTTATTCCAGAAAACAAAAACACCTCTCATATACTGTGCACAAGACCTGCCTTTGAAAACATCTGGTTAAAATAACAAGTCACTTGGAAAACTGTGATTCTCAGATGCGACCCCCGCCTTTTTATTAGCAGGGAGTCACTGGAGTAAATCTTTATTTCCTGTTGCTTCCACACAGCGGTCCTTTACGGAAATATTTCACATGTTTCTTTAGGCAGCAGGGAACCTTGAAGGGCAAACAGAGTGCTGAAGCCCCAGATAGGAACAGAGATGCCTTCTTTGCCCAAGGGCCTCACGGTGGTGGAGAGCCCACCTGGGCCTCAGAGCTCTGAAGCGGTGCCAGGTCCCTCCCTGCCCCAAACTGCTAAAAACAACTCACCCCCCAGGCATGAACATGGCCCAAACCTGCCACACCTCCAGCTCTTCTTACAAGAGGGATGTTTTAAAATAGTCTTAAATGTCAGACATGTTTTTATTTTTTTCACAACATGCCTCAGACATCTCATAAATTATTCTGCTGTAAAACTGTACTAGGAATGCTCAGAAACTGAAGAGTTCTAGCTAGTCAAGGCAGTTTTGGTAACTTAGACAACGGTTCACCCCAAACCCTCCTGCTTTTTCCATCCCAGAACTCATGGAAGAAAATTGCTGTGAAATAGAGATAATTTTCTTGGAGTCATGTTTGAGGGTGTCTTCAGCGATCGAGGTTTTATGTTCCCTTATAATGCTCTATGTTAGTTTGAACTATGTGATAATCCAGCATTTGACTATTTTTGACTTAAAAATGACCACGTGATATGGTTTAACCTGATAATTAATGCAGAAAGTATAGATAGGCGTTTGAGTTCAGTGTTTTCTGACTTCAAAATATATCTCAAAAAAATTTTTTTTAAAGATCTGTGACATCCAACTTTTTTCCATTTGCTTCTTTCTCATGAAAATGGATAAAGATTCTGGTTATAGATGTGTGTTGCTGTTCAAGCTGTGTCTGCTGTCACGTTGGCCTCACATTGGGGGCTTTTACAAATACGTGTCACATCTATAGCTATAGACATACTCAGTTCAGCTGTATGTGTGTATATGCCTCTGGGGTAATCCTGTGAGCCTTTCCTTTATGGGTTTTTGGTCTGTTGTATCTTATGTTTATTTTTACTTATAATGCTTACTGACTTGATTTTATTCAGCTACTAGTATCTGAAAAACTGGAATTTGGGGAGAACTTTAAATTATTTATTGGTACAAACATAGAAAACTTGAATTTGGGTCTGTCCTGATAGTCTGGGATATGTGGTACAATGCAGAATCGTGGTTGTTGATGCCCAAAGCGATGTTTTCTAGATGCCTTTTAGCCCATAGAAAGAAGATAAACTGTGTTAAGGATACTAGTATATTTCACTTCATATTTATTATTTTTCAAAAATTGAATTTTTTGGTTAACCAGTATCTTAGTCTTCAGGCTGCTATGACAAAATGCCACAGACTGGGTGGCTTATAAACAACAGAAATTTATTTCTCACAGTTCTGGAGATTGGGAAGTTCAAGGTCAAGGCACCAGCATAATTATGTTTTGATGAGGACCTTCTTTGAGGTTGCAGACTTCTGTTATAGCTACACATGGTGGCCGCTTGTTATAAAGGCACGAATCTCATTCATCACCTCCCAAAGGCCCCACCTCCTAATACCATCACCTTGGGTATTAGGTTCTCAACATATGAATTTTGGAGGGACACAAACATTCAGACCATAGCAACCACTATATTTCATTATCTAGAATATTCCATTATTTCTTTGTCGAAAATTAGCATCTAGAAGAATTTTTCATAGCGAAGGTATGTTTCTTAGTATCATTTGCCTTTTTATGTAAAGTCAAATCAACGAAGTATTTATTGCCCATTTACTACTTCTAAGACACCGTGTGAAAACTCAGAAAGAATATTTTCAGTGAATAAAGAATTTTGCTCCTCTTGAAATAGGACATTAACATGACATTCTCCTTACCACCTGCTCTGTAGAAAGACAAAGCCAGTTATCTGTGGCTTGACTCAAGGCACCATCCTTTGGAGAAAACAGCGTTAGACTGGGAGAGAAAAGTCCTGTTTTATTCCTGTCCAGGCCAGAGAGGCTCACCCTGGTTTTGTGAGCAGGCTTCTCTCTTCCCACTGAGGCTGTTTTCGCATCTATACAGTGAAGTTGCCAAACTAGATTATTTCTAAGGTCCTTCAGAACAAAATAAACCCAACCATGATTTTTATGGACTACTTTCCACTATGTAAGGTACTGAGATAGTTCCAAGTAAGTGTAAGAGAATCTCTTCTGTGAACTTTTAAAGGTCCCTCATAGCTAGAGAAACCAAAGAACGAGCCAAGATATTTATTGACCATTCTATAAGAGTGGACCACTGTGGAGCAGAGAGAATGTCAGAATGTGTAGGGTGCTTGGCTCCCCCTTCAGACAGGTATCCGTGGTTTACAGAAGAATAAACGATACAGCAACTGTCACATACGTGGGACAAAGAGTGGAGTAAACAGCAAGTGCTCTGAGTCCTAACAGTTGTCATTTGTGAAGCACTTGCACCATGCCTGGCTTTGTGCCTCCAGGTGCTTTACCTGTATTGTCCCAACCAAGCCTTGGTGTAGCCACATGAGAGAAATGCTGTCCTTACTCCATTTTACAGATGAGGTCACCGAGATAACTTGCCCAAGGTCACACGGCTATTAAGTAGTGGAACTGATCATTGATATTGAGCCTGTATTCTTCATCACCGTGCCGTCGAGGGAAGGTGAGAGCGTGAGCAGCGAGAGGCAGTAGGCCTCTCTCATTAAAAAAGGGAAGCATGGATTGTCAACGGTTAGTGATGGAGGGAGAAGGGGACGTTCATGACCATGAACCATCTATACCGACCCATTTCCTTATGGTTCTCTTGCCTTGGTTACCTGTCACTGCTCTGCTGGACCCCGAGGAATACTGCTTCTGTTAAGACAGTAGCCGAAGCTTGGCTGAAAACCCCAGCTCCCTCCAGCGCTCCTGCCAGTGCTAAAAAGAGCCACATGTTTACGGGAACTTGGGATATCTTTGCCATTTCAGTTGGCAAGAGTCACATCAAGGGAGTAAACAGCTGGACTCAAACAACTACTTGGGATTGGAGGGTGACCCCAATGGCATAACTATGAAAAGGTTTAAAAAAATTTTTTTTTCAGGTTTTCCAAAACTTGATTTTACTTTTAAGCTAATGTTTCCTTTTTAATGTCTCCATTTGCAGAACCAAAAAATTTCCAGTTTTGGAATTCATATTGTGAAAACCTCAGAGTGAGCCGTGTGAAGAGTTCTGAACTAGCTGTCAGTTCATATCATGGACCAAAGGGGTCACTTGTATCTGCTCACAGGCCTCAGTCCAAGCATCTGTTCACTGTCACTCTCTCAGTAGCGGACATTGTCCAGGCATCACATGGCATTAAAACAAAACAAAAACAAAGAGCCATTGCCTTGTAAGCATGCTCCAGGGCTTGGATTATAAGGCTGCCAAGGGCAGCGATAGTGTTCATCCCTGTAGCTGACACTAAGCACCGTGTGTGGCGCTAAGCAGACACTTCAGAAAGGCTCATTGTTTGAGCACATTCTCTTACCATAAAAAACAATGCAATGGAAAAATGTCTTGAAAATGAGCAGGAAAGTGAAAGGAAGGGAAATGCAAAGCAATGCAAGACACATCTTTGTAGTGTGAGGTGGTAGAGAGCCTGTGATTTAAGGTCAGAGAGATCCAGTTTCGTGTCACAATTCTACCACATCCTGGTCGTGTGACCCTGGAGAAGACATGGAACCATTGCCTCCTTTCTAAATTGGTAGCAACAGTCCATACATCATAAACTTACTGGGATTAAATGAGATACATAACATGGTAAATGTAGTGCTTGTGCTTAAAAGGGGAGCTCTTGATAATAACAATAGTTGTATTTTATTTATCATTAGGGGGGAAAATCAGATTTGGCTACCTTTCAAAATAAATGAGTAGCAGACCTTGAGTGTGTGGCCCCCTCCCTCCCAAATTAAAAACATTGACATGCTGCAGAGTGATATAATCCTGAATTCTTTGCACTTATCTGGATCAGAAAAGTTTGCTGGGGCAGAGTGCTGTTTGTGGAAGTTTGACCCTACAGATTACGAAGAGGTTGTTAGGGTGGTGATATTATGAATCTTTTTCTTTAATTTTTGAATGTTTAGGTCTGTGCTTATATTTCTTTTGTACTTTAAAACATGTTTTTTAAAAATAAAGCCTGTTAAATCTAAAAACTATGCTCTTGAAATGAGATGAAAAAGGGATTCTTCTAAAAAAGAATTTAATACTTGAACAACCATTTTTGAATTTTTGGGTTTTAATAGCTTTTCCAATTGCTTTCACAAGAAACTATTTTTTGTTGCTGAATAATTAATAAGACTAGTGGAAACACATTGAGAAGGTGGGAGTTTAAGTTTGATACAAAATGAAAACTTCCCCCTTACTATAATATAATGGGATAAAGTATTAATGGACTATTAGAATTGAAAACCTGTGTAATTAAAAAAATAAATATTTGCTCTTTAGATGGCATCAACAAGTGTGTCAAAATATTTTCCTTTTTTTAAGGTTATAATCACTTTGTGGATTACGATAGGAAATAGTCCTAAATTTCAGGTACATTTGAATTCTTTGCTTTCTCACACATGCACTTATGAAATATTTGAGCTAATAGATAAGTGTACTCCTGGTAAATTTCTCATTTGGAAACCCTGTGCCAGACTGTGTGCAGATGGGACAGCAGTAGTGCCTGGCAGGCCTTGCAAATGAATTACATTTGCACATTTTTTTATTCACTGTGAATATTTCGCAGGGAAAAAAGGAATTCTTAAATGAAATTTTGACACAATCAGTGCAAATTGTAAATTATATTTAAAGTGATGCAACAAATTCATGATCATTTGCAGCTTTGTGTAAAGCACTGTGGTTGAGCTATGGGCTTTAATACTCGGTGCCACAGTAACTTGGTCATTTTGGCCTGTATTTCTCAAAGTGTGGCCAGCCCTAAGCTAAATCTGCCAGAAATGCAGATTCTAGGGCCCCTTGGGACCATCTCAGTCAACACATCTGGGAGTAGAACCTGTCATCTGCATTTTTTAAAAGTGTCTCCCCAGGTGATCAGTGCATAGCAGTTTTTGAGACCCTCTGGTACAGCGGGAACATGTCGCAAAGATTATTTGTTATCTGAATTGAAAATATTTTGAAATCCAGAGAATTCAAATTTATAATGAAAATTGAAGTATAAGTTAAAAATTTAGTTGCAGGACACAAGTAAGAGTAAGTTTTAAAGTGCTTTTTTCTGAATTTTCCAATTCACTAGCATTGACAAGTACAAGCATTGCAAGTAGTACTTTAAGATACTTTCTCAATATCCACAAGAAGAAACTTAATATTTGAAAAAAAAATTGATTATTAAGTCATTTGTGAATTTTATAAAACAGTAAATTTGGAAGAAATGACTAAATTTGGAGGAAAAGAAATGAAGAGAGAGACCCAATGTTACCTCATGTCACGGGTTAAAACCAAATATTTAATTCAATAAATACAATTTATTTGGGGGTAATAGTAAAGACAATAGCCAGTACACCCAAAAAGACAATGATGGTTTAATAGGGTCTTCCAACCACAAAGTTACATGAAGCAGCAATTTTTTTTTTAATTTTTTTTTCTTTTTTTTTTTAGCTGAGCCATCCTACTACCTGTTGGCAACTCAGTGGCTGCTCAGCTCGGGCCAGGACTCGAACCGCTGTTATTCAGAGCTCAAACTCTTGAGCGAGCTCTTAACCAACTGAGCGACTCGGCCGGCCCCAGCATTTTTTATTTTTAAAGTAATGAAATTAAAGCCAAAGATAAGTCAGGCTGTGTCTTATCATATTCTGTATTTCAGATACATCTTTATCCTTAAGGGAAAAAAATCAGGATAGGAGAGAAACAAGCACTTTGATGATCTTAAAATTGCTTTGGCTTTAAAAGTGATTTCCCATAACATCTATATTTAAATATAATTTCTTCATGTCATTTGTGTAGATTTCAGTGACAGGAAATAAATGAAGTGAGATTTAAATAAAACTTTTTAACCTCTGGTTAGTGAAGAATGTTATATGTGTTTCTATCTATATAATTTTAATAATTCTGCAAAGAATTGATCTTTTTTTTTGTCCTATTGAAATATTGTTTGGGTTGAGAAACATTGATCTACTTATTCTTCATCCGCAACATTTTGCTGGTCTTTGGGGACCCCCTACCGATCTGCCTGTACCTTCCTCTCTCTGCTCTTCCTCCCCGATGGCAGAGGGGCCCCAGGGGACTGGAACGTGGACCCAACACGTCCTATGGACAAACCATTCTTTATTTCCAGCTGGGAGCAGAGCCACACTCGAAGGATGATTTCCCTGTCTTCCTTGGAATTAATCGCCTGAAATCTCCTTTCTAGCACTGCGATCTCTGAGCCCCTGTGACCCAGGCACTCCATTTATTTTATTTGCTAGGAATTTCCAGAGCCATGGCCGGGTCACCCTTTGCCTTTCCCGGCAGCTGGTTTCACTCTGAATTTAATGAGGGAGCGGAGCTGAGTGGCCGGGGAAGGGTTTCCCTGTCTGGCACCCCACTGGAAGGATTCTGCTGCCTGGCCATGTTCAATGAGTAAGTGCCGCCCAGGCGACTACACGAAAGGGCCTTTCCAGCGAGTCCTCCTCTGGTCAGCGTCTAGGGCACATTCCTAAGTCTGCCTGCCCCTCCCTCCTTTCTCTTTGGACTTTGGTGTAATCGGCAGGGAAGTAAGAATGTGAGTGTTTTAAATCACATATATGTATGTAACTTGGAGTCCCTGGGATTGTCTGTCCCTGTGGCTGTCTCCACAGTTTCACAGAGTCTGTTGGCAAACCCCGTAGTCTTCCCAGATTTCAGGCTACCCAAGGCCCTACTGCACCTGATTGTCCGCATTTAAATTTGCCAGTTAGCGAGATGTGATATTAGCAGATGGGGATTTGAAAGGCTTCATTGCCATGCTGAGGGTTCAAGTATTTCTCATTTCTGTTTTTAAGAATTTTAAGCTCATATTTTTATATTTTTCCCCTTATAGCCTAATGTATTTATTTAGACTTTACATTTTCACAAAAGGCATTTATTTTTGCACCTTTGTTATTAAACAGATAGGAAGAAAGTCTACAATTATGTGCTTCTTAAGCTGAATTTCCTCCAGAAATGTAATATATTCTCCAAACTCCACAAATACCACAGCTCCCTTTAAGAAGATTGGGAACCCACCCAAGAGCTCAAGTTACATTTTTATGAAGGATTTTTGTTGCATACTTAAGGGGCAGGGGAGATTGTTGTATGGGGCCTTTATTCTTTCCGCCCATCTTTGCAGTCTCCTTAAAATGCCCTGTTAGAATTTTTGATGGCTTGATTTCTAGATATGAAAGACATACTAGAAATTTAAACAGTAAGAAAACCCACTATTCAATGCCTCACATTTGGTGAACTTTTATTAATGAGTTAATGAGTTCAAAAGCACCAAAGAGTATTTGATTGTAGACTTGCCTGAAATTAATGATTTGTTTTTTTAAAAAGGAGAAAGCCATTCTCCAACCTTGTATATAAGATTTTAGACTTTAGTTTTAGAGACATTTGGACTTACTGTATAAGTGTTATGAAACCTTAGATTTTAATTTTCTACTGCTGCTTTTTTTTTAAATAGGAAGAGAATGTCACAGTGAAAATTTTAGAAGCAACTTAGAATAACACTTTATTGCTCTTGAGTCTTACAAACTCATATAGCCATAAGCACCTGTCTTCAGGGAGCGTAGCTTCTAGAAAGCACAGAAGGACTGCAGACTTAGCAGTTGTAGCATCTGTTGCTGACTTGGCTTCCCTGCTTGTCCTGTTGGAAGAGCTTGGCAGGGTGGGGGTTCTTTCTGTTTCAGGCAGGATGTATGCCCGGATGTTACATTTTCTGGTCTCAAGATCAGGACTTCAAGGCTTGTAACATTTGGAAGTTTTGGTCCTTTGCAGCCCTGAAATTCTGTGATGCTCTGAGTCCTTTGGTCACATGAAACCTTAAAGACAGACCATATTGCATTCCATCCATCCTTCCTTCCTTCCTTCCTTCCTTCCTTCCTTCCTTCCTTCCTTCCTTCCTTCCTTCCTCCCTCCCTCCCTCCTTTCCTTCCTTCCTTCCTTCCTTCCTTCCTTCCTTCCTTCCTTCCCTCCCTACATCCTTTCTTCCTCTTCCTCCTCCCTTCCCCTTCCTCCTCTCTCCCTCCCTTCTCCTCCCCTCCCTCCAGCCTGTTTTGCAGACAGCCAAGGGCACTGCTATTCTGTTACCCGTAGTTCTGTACCAATGTAGGATGCTGGGTCGGGTCACCACAAGATTTGTGTGTTCTCTGCCCAAGACAAAAAGCCTTCATTCCTAGCAGTGCCCCCCACCTCATTTAAGCATAATCCCAGTAAACTGTTGTTATAGTAAAATAGTGACTAATTAGACCCTTTTATTAAGCAGGATTTCCACCCGCCTCTGACTCCCCTCATTTTTGGAATTAGAACCAGACAAATGGGAAATAAACCAATTATATCAGTACACGACCGTTGATTTAGTTATTACTATGCACCAAGCACTGTGCTACCTGGGTAAATGCTTGGCCCCATTTTCCTCACAGCATGGAAGTTAATGCTGTTTTAATCCCTGTTTTGCACGTGGGGGAAAACAGAAGTTCATAGAGGTAGAGTCACTGCCTGTAAACACCTAGAGCTCTTTGCTGATAGAGCTGAGTGTGAGGGATTTATAGTCTCTTAATCAGGATCTCAGTGTCATCATCCCATCCTCCCCCCACAATCCTACAGTAACTTTAATTGAACACATAGTTCTTTTCTTCCAGTGTCTTATGTCGTGTTTATATAAATTGTGAATTATGAAGACAAGGTCATTTTGTGTTGAGAACTGTTCTCTTTAACATTAGTTTGAAAATGATCTCTTAAGCATTCTCAGCCCTGTCATCTTTTATTCTATTTTAGTGGTTGCTATTGTAGTGTCTCTACAATAGTCAGCTTCGTTGAGTTCTAAGGGACTTTTGACACCTTTTATTTTCTGATAGTTTTATGTTGTCAGCCACCAAGGCAGTTGAGCAGAAAAAAAGATACGCTGTGGGCACAAGTGGCAGAATGAGAATTAAGCAGTGAGCTCAGAAAATCGGATTCTCTCTGAGCAGCAGTTTTGGCTACAAATAAGCAAAACAAGACAAATGTAGAAATTGTCATCCCTTGGTTGCTGTGTAATCAAGGCCTCTGTGGATGGAACTTTTCATAACCAAATGGGCAGGTTTTGCTGGGAGTTTCTTTCCTGGGTAGAGAAGGGTGTATGCTTGAGGGAAATTTTTTTTTTTTGCGGGAGAGGGGGTAGCTGATAAAAATCACTAGATGTCAATGCTATCTCTGCGGTGTGGCCTCAGCTCACATGCTGCCCCCCCCACCCCACCCCCGTCTCCAGTGCCCCCACCTCTGTAGTTCATCCTGCATGCCTCAATCAGGTCAGTCTTGAATCAGGAAACTTCTGAAGAGCTTACCTTAGGTTCTATGGCCTGACAGAGGCAAGCACCATGCCTTTGCCTGGCATTCAAGGCCATTATCGGGCCAATGTTTCTTCTTTATACTCTTCAGTACAAATCCTTTCCACCATCTGAGCCAGACTTGGGTCTATTCTGTGCTGTGTACTAAGCACTACCTGTGTGGAAACCACCTTGGAAACTCCAGCTTAGGCACTTTGTGAGAACAACAGCATGTTACTAGCCAAAGACGAGGAAGACAAGTTTGAGATGTAAATCCATGAGCATTAACTATTGAGAGAAAGAGTAGCCTAGTTTATTTGCTTCTTATGGAGAAGTTGAGTTATACAGGGGCTTGTGCTATTGTGGAAAGACAGGCCATGTAACTTCAGGAGGGAGAGGAAGTAGGTATAGTAAGTTCTTGGAAAGAGCTGAGGCTGTTCTTTTCATTGAAGACTAGCCTCCCTGTAGCTGAAAAAAGAACATCTGCAGCTATTCAGAGGAACCAGCTGAGGATAAACTGGTTTTGAGCCCCACCCTCAGATGCTATTGCTGCTGCTGACCATGCTGAAAGCAGCTACAATTTATTGAGGACTTTCTAACACTGTGATAGGCTCTTGATGTGCTTGACCTCATTTAATCCTCACCATGACACTGAAATTGATGGCTGTTGTTATTCCCATTTTATAGATGAAGAAACTGAGGCTTAGCAAGGTTAACTGACCAACCGCAGATCCTGCAGCTAGAAAGTGACAGAGCAGCAACTGAAATCCAATTTACACTTGTTCTCGAGTTCCTCTGCACATTTTTAAAGATGTATGTGGGTAAGGGGGTGTGGTGGGTATCTTTGCTTCCTAAAGGCTGCTAGAAAATGCCGCGTGGGATCTTGTTCAGTTTAACCTCCTTCAGTGAACACTCTATAGAGAAGTTACAGGGATTTTTTAAGCACTCAGAAAGGGTGCTTTTGTCAGCATGTCCCCGAGTCTTCCCCAGGTAAGCCTTGCAGCCTGGCATTCTCTTAACGGGCACATTCCTACAGTGGAGGGCAGTCTGCAGGCACTCTTCCCTGCTGTCTTTAGTGATTTGTCAAGGTTTTAAAGCTATTGGTCTTCTCTCCCTAACTAGAATGTAAGGTCTCTGAGGGCAGGTGCCATCTCTTAGCTTGGGAGATAAATTGGATTGTTTCGTTACCACAGCTGAATAAAAATGCCCCCTAAAATTATCCATCTCTCTCTTTTAGGCCTGTGTATTCTCTGAACAACCTTCATATATAGGAGCATCTTGCTTCAAGCAGGGACCATTTGGTGCCTCTTTGGACGAGGCCACGTTGTAGAGTGGAAAAGAGTGCAGGCTGGGGAGCCACGCACTCCTGCTTGCTGCTTCTGCAAGACCTTTTAATGAGTCTTTTACCTTTAGTTGAGGCTCAGCATCTCCATTTGCGAAATGAGGATAGACACCTTATACAGTTCTACAGATTAGAAATGACGTGTGTAAAGTGGCTGGCTCACCGTCGGCATTTAGGAAACGAAGAGAGGATTCAGCTCTGTTTGGAAGCATGAGCCTGCCCAGAATGCATGCACAACAGATGGGTCTTGATAGGAATGTTTGGTTCCTTGAGACCTGACCTTAAAGAGAGAGCAACTCCAAAGTCTCTTAAAACATGATGCCTTTATCCAGAGTGCCCTTCATTGCCTGGCCTTGCATAGAAAGGCCGAGCCAGAGACGGATGCATGTCTTGGATCTTAGATGCTCCTTCAGTTGGTTAAGCCTGACGTTTTGTCCTGGTAAGTATTGGTAATACCAACCTCACAGTAAGACATACAGTAATTATACTCATCAGTCTGTTAATGCAATGAAAGGATAACAGGATTAGACAGGCACCTTCTTGGCTAGAATACTTTTCCTTTTATAACACAAATTACAGTGTTTCATATATATTTTTTAATTTAATCTTGGAAACACCTTATTGATTTAGGTATTATTCATTCCCTTTTGTAGGTGAGTAAACGGAGGCTGAGAAATTAAGGGATTTCCCAATTTGCGTGTCCCTGACAGCAATGAAACTTTGTGTGCCCATATAAACTTGGTACATGTAACGAACTTGAGAAGCAGCTCAGGGCTCTGGCAGAGTTTGGATTCAAACCCAATTTTTGTGACCCTGTTTTGTTTTTTTGTTTGTTTTCACAAAGCCACTAAGCACATATAGCTACTGTTAGCATGGTCTATTTTTCTCCATCCATTTACTTTTAATCATGTGTGTCTTTATAGTGAAAGCAGATTTGTTATAGATAATATACAGTTGGATCTTGTTTTTTTGATCCACTCTGACAATCTGTCTTTTGAGTGGTGCACGTAGACCGTTGATGTTCAAAGTGATTATTGATATAGTTGGATACACATCGAGCAACTGATGTCAGAAGTGTGTGTGTGTGTGTGTGTGTGTGTGTGTGTAATTTTTATTTATTATATAAATGTATAATAGATGCCAACCCATTTCCAGGTAGTCTGGTCTGAGACACAACATAGATTTAAAAAAATACATTTTATTGAATGTTTCTGAGCTTGGCACTATATTGAATATTTTAGGGGTTTTAACTTATTTTGAAGAAAACCTATTTCGGAAATTTACACTGTATTCTCAAATGCTTGGATGTAGCCTTTCTATTTAAATATATTTCTATATTGAAAAATTGCCTAAAATAGTATAAGATAAAATGAAGAGACTAGAGAAACGTCACTAATAACCTATCATTCTCTGCATGATTGGTGGAAGTCGGGGTCTCACGTATATTGCAGTGAGGCACTAATGAGCTATGCAGCCCTCAGCTCCAACGCCTGAGTTCAGGGATTATTGACTCTGGGCCTGTGTGTTCCACCTCAGTTATTAAATACATGCCCCCAAGAAGAGAGGTTTTCTTAGAAAAGATAATGTTTGCAGTGTTTCACATTGGCTTTTTGCTAGGTTAGTACACTTTCAGTAAAACTTCAAAACTTCCTAAGGAAAACAAGCAGTTCCTGAATAAGCCAGCATTGTGAACTGAGGTATTTGAGTTATGTATTCGCAAAAGACCCAAAATCTTTTCACTGAATGGAACTTGTGTTCCCTCATTCTTGAGCATGGCATGGGCCTGCACTGCAGATGTCTGTATGATATATGATGTGGTAAATACGTAGCCTGAGGAATGTTGTGGTATAAAAGAAAAGTTGAACTAGGGATTGTCTGTAAGAGTAGACACCTCTCCTGCCATATCAAACCCTCCCTTCTTTCCCATTCTCAAGCTCTAACAGACCCCTTTTCAGCTTTTCAAGATTTTTTTTTTCAGCCACACACAGTAACATCTTAGCCTCCTTTACCTGTTTCATGGCATGTGGCCCAACCTTGACTCTCCTGAGAGAATTCAAAATGCTTTCGTTCATGCATCTCTACAGGTAGGCACGGGCCAGTGCCCACTTCGGAAGAAAGGCATCATCTGTATCCTGGACTTGCCTTTATTAGTTTGAGGTTATGTGTTTACAATTTAAACAGAGCTAAGATGTTCCGCTTTTATCTAATGGACTTGGGAATCTGCCCTTGTTTGAATTATCTAGATTGTCTAAGTGGAGGGTTCCAAATGTGCTGGATGCTGCAGTTAGCTTTGTTTGGGCTCTGTAGATACAGCCATATTTGGGAAACACAAATGGGCCAGTTTCTGTATTTAAGACTTGTCTTGGTTAACAATGCGTGTTTAAGAAACGTTGTGTGCCCAGCGTTGTACATATAAAGAGTTTGAGAAGGAGCTCGGGGCTCTGGAATGCCATGAAGTCGGGTTAGAAGCAGGGAACTGGCAGTGAGCAGACCTAGGGAGCAATGGGGTACTGTGTGTGTTGTTACCTGGCAGCCCCTTCTGACTATTTTAAGATGAAACCTTTTGATGCATTTGCTTCTTTAGGAAATCTGGCTGAACATTCTAGTCGTTTTATTGCCCCCCTCCACTCCATCCCCACCCCCAGCCTCATAAGACATTGCATGGGAGTAGTTTGGCTTCATTAAACAAAAACAATCACTGGCGATTAATGTGGGAATTCCAAATTTGGGGTATTTGCCATTAGTTCTGTAGACGATTGCATCATGCAGGCCCGCCATGTTCTAATGGACAAGATTGTTAGTTGCATTTTTTTGGTCTGTCTCCTAGAATTTTCTCTTGAAATTTCTAAAGATTACACAATTACGTATCAGGTGCCAGGAATGAGCTAAAAAAACTACATTTCATTACAAAGAAATATAACTACATTATAAATTGTTTGGTAAATAGAAATGGAATAAAGTTGGTTGTAATTCCACATGACCACATTGTTACTAGAATTTGGCCATATTTCCTTTCAAATATATGTATGTGTTTTGTTCTTTACATAATTATAATCACAAACGTCACACATACCTATACCCTGCTTTATTCACCTAAACTTATAAGTCTTTTCTCATGTTGTGTGGTCTACGTAACTATTATTTTTTAACTGTTCAACAGTCTACCCAGGGGTATGTAGCCATGAAATTGGTCCTCTGTCACTGAATACTAGAACGTTTCTAGGTTTTCACTATTGTTAATAAAGGTGTTATAAATAATATCCCTGTATAGCTTTATTGTCATTTGGGGTTCTTTCTTCAGGGTAGATTCCCCTAAAGCACAAAGGGTATGAGGTACATAGTTCTTGATATGTTATGCTGAAAACAGCAACATTTACAGTATCACTGCCTGTATAGGAAAATGTCAACATCTTTGCATTTGTCCATGTTGAGTATTAGTGTTTTTAAATTTGTAGACTAATTTAGGAAGTGGAAAAAATGGTTAGTCATTATTTGAATCATTTGTTTAACTAACTAGGTTAAATGAACATTTTCTCATAGATTTGCTTATTTGCAATTTTTTCTTCTGGGAATTATTTTATCATGCCTTTTAAATTTTTTCTTGGCAGTAAGTATGAGTACACTGTAAAATAAAGACATTAACCCTCTATTATGCTTGCTACAAACCATGCACTTTAATACATAAATAATATATGATTACAAGTTATCACCTAAATTCTATTGTCTGAAGTGCAAATAATATTGCATTTATAAGACTTGAAGCTATTTTTAGGCTGTGTTTTGGTTGTTGCCAATTTTCTTGGCAGAATCAACTTTGTATGTTGATTTAAAGACTCCATTTTAGTATAAAAGGTAAAAAATGATTGCAGATGTATTAGTAGTTAACTTTCTAGTTCGGGATCTGACCCTTCTCTGGCATGGACCTGGAGTGAGACTGCAATGATTTTAGTAGGAGCTTGGGCGTAGGATTTCTGAATTCTGTGATTAAATAGGTCTTACTAAAATGAGTTTCTTCTCATCATGACTTTTAATAGGGATTAAAGACAAAACTAAACCCAAACCAAAACCTTTAGTTTTTGTGGGGCAAGTGGGTCTGGCTACTGGGATTGGCCTTAGGTTAGGGGAGTTGAGGGAAAAGGCATTAGTAGGAAGTAATAATGAGAGTAAAGACTTGGAAATGGGACATCTTGTGAGGCTTCAGTAGAAATGACAACTATGATACCCATGGAGCTTAGGGCTTGTTGAGTATATGGGGGTGATAAGACTGGAAAAGTAATTGGAACTTCATCTTACAGGGCCTTCTGGTATGTTCAAGAATTTGGACTTGAATTTTTAGACCAGTGTTTGCCAAAGTGTGACATTTGAGGTGATTTTAGAAGGTATAGCATTGAACATTTAAAATTTTTCATGTTTGAGGTTTTTCTCTCTCCCGTGCAGAATTTATTCCTTTTCTTTTTGCACTCCCATGACACTTAGTTCAGGTCTAGCAGAAGGGTTACCCATCGTGTTATGTTTAAATGAGATATATCTGTCACCTTACAACTCTGTGATAGCCTCAGTGACCACAGCCATGTCTGATTCACGCTGGTGTCCTCTGGGACAAGCACTGTCCTGGGTGCATAGTAGGTGCTAAAGAAATGCTGTTTGAATGGTATCATCAGATCTGTGTTTTAGATACATTATTCTTTCTAGGAGCTTCACTGCTTTTCCCCCCCTTTTGCCCTGTACTTCCCAGCCAACCCCTCTGAGCTCATAGGAGCCCCGTAGATGTTTTTCCCCTCCCCCGTTGAAATTTGACCCAGAAACTCTTTCACTGCTAAAGTCAGAATGTGGCAGTACATAGTCTATATAAGGTAATTCTGAGACTTATTAGGCCATTGTAATGGTCTAGGAATGAGGTGATGGAATAGAATGGTGAGTGTGCGGATGGAAAAGCAGAGGTTACTGTGATGCATGAATCATGAAGATGGAAGAGCTGACAAGACGAGGCAGCTTATCAGGTGTTGGGGGCGGGGCGGCAAGAGAAAGAGGAGAAAGAAGTGCACTCAGACATGAGCGAGGGACAGATACTTACTCCACCAGTATTAATTGGCTGCTTACTCTGTACTAGGCCCCTTGCTAGATGTTAGGATACAGAGATGAGCAAGACCCTGCCCTGCTGTAAGGTGCTTACTGTTTAGTGGGCTTCGTACATGAGGCCTGATTGGAAAAGCAGAGACCGGGAAGGCAAGGTGGGAGAAGTGAGTAATGGGCTCTGCTGGTCCTAGTAGCTGATTATCTGGACTTTGCTATGTTCAGTGAATAATGGGGCAATATCGACAGGTTCTAAAGAGGGAAATGATACTGTCCAGTCCATCAGCAGAGTCTCATCAGGAATTCAGTATGTGTTGCCAAGAGGCCAAAGGCTGAAGGTATCCTGAGGAAGTTGAACAGGGATAGGAGGGGAAGTAGGTTTAATAGAAGGATTAGAAAGCAAGGCAAAGGGAAACTTTTTCTGAATCTGTTTTTCTACCCAGATAATAAGGGATAAGTTAGATTTCTGGTTTATAAACTTTCCTCTTTTTTTGTAGCCACGGCCCATTTATGCAAGAAAGCTCAGGAAGTATAACTGGATGAAATCAGTAAAAGCACAGCTACCCTGGTTGAAGTTAGAGGTGGGGCGGGGGTGGGGGGGGGATGTTTCCTCCCTGTAGCCTGAGGGGGCTCATGGAACCTCCTTCTAATACAAGTGGAAAACTATGAAAATGGGTTAGGTGACCTGCATGGATCCTTCTGGTTCTAATATTCCAGATGAAATCCTGAAGGCAGTGAGTGTGTAGTTGGAAAGGAATGAGGACCAGTCAGGGCAATCTAGCTATGAAACTCCTAGAAGAGTCACAGAGGCCCTTTTCTAGAAGGAGGATCCTCATGGCCCAGGGTAAACCAGTGTGCAGCGACACTTAATCATCAGGACCAGAAAGTGTTTATGGGAGGAAGAAGGAGTTAACTGTCTTAAATTCAGTGGAAAGGTCAGTGAGACCCTGATCAGTGCAGAGATCACTGGGCTGGGCCATGTGTGCACTGGAAACCTTTCTGAAGGCCATTCCACATAATTGGTTAGAGCGGAAACCGTGTTGGAGGGACTCCAGGAGGAAATGGGAGGACGTGGGGGTTGGCCTTTGTGATGTGTTTTCCTATTGCTCCCTCCTCTCTAGAAGCATCAGTCTTTTCACAGGAATCTTGTGCTGCTTGTGTTGTGAGGCCCCAGCCATGTCATGGGATTCCAGACTGAAGTTGATGTCAGGGTCGAGTTTATCCTGACTTCCTCCCCTTGAAAGGAAGAGTTAGTGACTCAGTGTTTATCCTTACTGGCTTTCTGAAGAGCCTTCTGCGCTGTCTCGAATAATGTAGAGAGCATGTTTGAAGAGAAACGACATTAATTGAGAAGAGGATGAGCTATCAAAAAATTGGAGAAACATGGCTTTGCCGGTAGATCAGCAAAGTTCAAAGCAGTAAGGTTTTGTGAGTTGTTCCTATTCTTTTCAAGTCCCAGATTGGATTTCAAAGCTAGAGTATAACCAGGGTTTGGTTAGAGTGGGGAGCTGGCTTCCTCTAATGCGGCTATGTTAAGGAGGGTCTGGTTATCTTGAAGATAAGACTCCAAACTTAGGTTCTCTGAAGGCTAAACAGAGACAAGGGCAAAGTTCATGATTGAGCACCCACTGTGTGCTTGGTCCTGTGGATGACACTGTCTCTGCTCCAGAAACTTAACAATCTTGGTGTGTGTGTGTGTGTGTGTGTGTGTGTGTGTGTGTGTGTGTGTTGGGGTTAGGGGGCAGCTATGGAGGCAAAACACCATAGTACATAGCAGAAGCTAGTGTGTGCTAAGTTGAGATGGTCAACCAAAGGCTCATTCTCTTCCAAAAACCTTTGCTGGACCTTGAATTCACTTTTACAAACTCAGTTCCTCCCTAGTCGTATATCCCTGACCCATCCATATAAGGACCGTCTTTCCTTCCCCAACAAACAACCCATATTTAGTTATTGGATCCTATTTCAGCTGGAAGCAGGAGTATAACTTTTGCTCTTTAGTAATTATTCACTATGTGTCATCTCAGAATTATAGGGTCGTGGAATTAGGGAGGGACCATGCAGAACCGTTAATTATCCAGATGCATTCTTAACCAATCTGGCTACTTCACATCTTGTTCTGCTGGTGGAATGTGTGTGTTGATGCTGTGGTGCTTTGCCCAAGTGCGGTAGGTCCGACAGCCCAAGGGGTGGAATGGCTGCTTGACCCTGGCGGCCCACCCAATCCGTGACACTGTATGTTCCTGCAACCCACTGTGGGACTAGCTTGTCCAGTTTCGCCACTAGATGGCACTGTTCATCTTTTTGGCTTTTACCCAAAGGTGCCTGCCCCCTTTGGAGGGGGACACATGGGAGAAATTCCAAAGAGGTGCCATCATGTTCTCAACCAAATCAAGCTCTTTATAGCGTAGTTTTTAAATAAATATTAAGTGTCAGAGGTTTTTATGTAAAATAAACACTCATGTTTTACATATGATTACAATAGCTTGTACTATTTCCAAATAAACTACAGGCACTGGATTATGACTTTCAAAGCTCTCAGCGTTTTTCCGGTCAGGGCTCAGTTTGCGCAGCTTCTTGGATGCATCCTTGCTGCCCTGACTGAATGTTTCAGGTTGTGGAGACAAAACCATTTGCTGAGCCACGTGGGATTCAAACCTGGCTGGCCTTCCCGCAGGCAAGAGGAGTGAAGGTTCTTCTCTCCCAGTGGAACCTTCAGGATGCTCTCCTCCCCCTCATCTGTGCTGGTCAAGGTTCTTGGGTTGCAAACACCCAGAAACCACCTCTGGTTAACTCCAACTGAAAAGGGATTATTGGCAAGATCTTGGGTACTTCAGTGTTTATGGGAGGCTGGAGAATGGCGCTCAGAACAGGGGCAGGAATTCAAGGAGGCTGAGTTGGCTGGAATCAGAGCCAAAATCAGGCCCTGAAATAGTCTGGATCGGATGTCGCTGCTATTGCCACCACTGGTGAGGACTGGACACTGGCCTCCATCCTTGGCACAGCTGCCACTGCCATTCTTGCTGCAGTTTTTATTTTAAACGACCCACTGCAGCTGTGTTGCCACACGCAGCAGAACCTGCTACCCCAAAAGTCTTTGTGTGCAGAGCTGGTACCTATGCATTGTCATTGTCACCTCTTGCTGTCATACTAGTTCTTAAAAGGTCGAAATAGGGTCCTACCACCCTGGGCCCATTCTCCATCCATCTTCTTACAATCTAACCACTACATGGCTAACACCTGGCATAGGGAGGGGGGCTCCTGAAGAGTGCGACAGCTGGCATCTACTGTGCTTGGTGGTCGTTTGTGGCAAAGTGATAGTGTTTTGGATATTATTCCTGACCATGTGTACTTTAGATCAGTTTGTAAGTTAGCAGTGGGGCTCACACTTAGAAATTACTAACATCTATGTTGAGAAATATAAAACGTGCAAAGGGCTACCCACATATGACAGGGATTACTCAGCATGTGAATCGAGTCATCCTTTGTGTTTGGTTTATAAGACATTTCCATTTACCTCTTCCCCTGCCTAAGAATGCTATTGTGCTATGTACTTATTTTTCAAATTAACATGAATTAAACTAAACTATACAGAGGGAATTGGTAAATGAATTAAGGAGTGTTATTACTATGGAATATTATATAGCCAGTAAAATGATGGATAAAATGACTGTGAAAATCCAGGAAAATGTTAAGGGAAGATTTAATTTAAAACTTAGAACACAAAGCTATCGAGACATTATGTTTACAACTATGTAAATGCAGTTTATACAGATAGATAAAGGTAGAAAGGACTGTAAAGGAATAAAAGTACTTCCTGTTACGATAACTCCATGCTTGAATCAATGACATTTCTTCACTCGTGCTTTAAAGGTTGAGTAAATAAAACCGTAACATAATAAAATTGATTACTAAGATTATTGTTAAAATAAAAATGTTTGGATGATATCACAACAGCTGTTTAAGTCCTAAGAAGCCAACTGCGGTATCGTAAAACCAGGCTTGGAAACCCGTGGGCAGACAGAACACAGCAAGTTGTATGCCTTGACTGAGAGGACACACGTTTCCACCACTTAGAGAATGACTAAGAGGCTGTTGAAGGTCACTGATAGTCTCAGGTGTATTTGACGATGACAGAGGCAGAGTTACTGCTTCTTGGGGCTGCGCAGGACTTAGAATGATTTCCTTGTTTCCCGGAGCACTCTACCCAGTCAATTCCAAGGACGGTGAGCAAGGCAGCTGCCTAGAAAGGAAACAAGTGCCTGTGTTAAAAAGGAAACTAAAGCCTGTCTCCTTGTGCAGACCCTCAGCCCATACCTTGACCTTCTTATTACAGAATGCATGAACCAGGAAGTTGATTTCCTCGACATCATTGATTCTCACACTTTAAAGTGCATAGGGACGAGCTGGGGATCTGGGTGAAATGCAGATTCTGATTCAGTTAGTGTAGGGTCGAGTCTGAGTTGCTGCATTTTTAATAAGCTTCCAGCTGATGCCACTGCTACTGGTCTGCGGACCACACTTTCAATAGCAAGTTTCCACATTGCCTGAAGACTTGCTTTTCAGATTGTCCTTCAGATGCATTCAGCTAGACCTTGCTAATTAAAATATGTGTAAGACCTATACTTTGAAAAACTACGAAACACCGCTGAGGGAAATTGCAGGAGACCTGCGTAAAGGAAGAGACTGTCAATTCTCATGACTTGGAAACTTCAGTATTGTTAGACTGTTCATTTTCCCCAGATTAAAATATAGATTCAACATAATCACAATCAAAATCCCAGCAGGCTTTATTTTTTGTTTTTGTTTTCGGTTAACAATAGGTGATTCTAAACTTTATATGAAAATGCAAAGGACCTAGAAGGGCCAAAACAATTTTAGAAAAGAACGAAGTTGGAAGACTCACCACTACCTAATTTCATGATTTACTATAAAACTATAGTAATCGAGACGTTGAGTTTTTAGAAAGACAGTTCAATGGAACAGAATAAGGTAGACTCACACATGTATGGCCAGAGGCTAAATTGTGTTATGCTAAGTGAGAGAAGCCAGGTACAAGTTACATGCACTATGATACCATTTATATAAAATTCTAGAGGGCTGGCCGAGTGACTCCGTTGGTTAAGAGCTCGCTCAAGAGTACCAGCTCTGAGCAACAGTGGTTCGATTCCTGGCCCGAGCTGAGCTGTCGCTGAGCTGCCAACAAGTGGCAGGATGGCTCAGCTTAAAAAAAAAAAAATTCTAGAAAAGGGGAAACTGTAGTGACAGAAAGCAGGTCAGAGGTTACTGGAGACTTGGGATGAGACCAGACTAAATGAATACTATTTGAATATCATTGGTGAGTAAGAACACTGCCTAAGAGCCTGGGCTTTCACGGCGGGCTAGAGGGGTTCCATCCCCAACTGTGCCGCACAGGCTAGTCACCCCTCTGTGCCTCAGTATCCTCATCCAAGCAAACGAATGCAATGTTGGTACTTACCTTATATGGTCGTTGTGGGGATCAAATGAATTAATATATTTAAAGCATCCAGAACATTTCCTTGTGCATAATAAGCTATATTTGTTGCTGCTGCTGTTATTGTTGTTTGTATTATTAACTTTCGATAATCAGTTTATATTGTGATTTTACCTTTCTCCTAAAATTTGGTTCTTTCCTTTACTCTCTCCTTGACCTATGTACACTCATGTAACTTGAGGTTTTTAATAGGATGTTAGAACTGGAAGAGATCTTGGATAGTATTGAAACCAAGCATGGGTGACAAAAGGCCAGGGAGGTTGAGTGATGTGCCCAAGGTCATGTTAGTACATAGCTGACCAACAACCAGAAGCCTGGCCAAGCGACTCCCGGTTTGGCTCTGTTTTATCAAGGATTATATAAGACATTTGCATTTTTAATGCATACCATGGGGATTTATCTTGAACCTGCCATTCATCACTTCCATTGTGTGGTGTTTGTTTTTCTGCAGAGCAGCTCAGAGCTCCAGCTGCAGAAGACTTGTCCTGTCACCATCATGAGCTCTGGTAAGTCATTGTAAACCCTTCCCCTTCTAGACAAATCTACAAAACTGGGCAGTTTACCCAGATATCCCACTTACTCCGAAAGACCCAATTGCATTTCATTTTTTAATTTTTTGAGACCTGGTTAAGCGCCAAAGCTTTGTCATAAATCGTCATCATCACTATCTTCACCTTCATTATTAATGATTTATTATCTACTATGTGATAAGAATAATGCTATAGATGCTTTACATGGACCATGTCCTAATCTTTATAATAGCTTCCTTTCCCTCTATTTAACAACTTTATTGAGATATAATTGGCATACAATAAACTGCAGCTATTTTAAGTATACAATTTGATAAATTTGGACATATGTGTGCTCCTCAGCTGCATTTCTTAATCCGAGTGGCAGCAGCAGAAGTAAAGATTGACCGTAATTCCCCGCCCCCGGGTGCAGGCTAATCTAACACTTCCTTAGTCCAGGCTGGCAGAGCTGCTTCTCACCCTTTCCCTCTGCCTTTGGTAATAAAAACCAAGACCTAAACAAAGGACCAGTTTTTAGTATTTTTTAGTTTAGCGCTGGGGTGGAAAGCACAGGCTAGGGAAGACAGAGGATGGAATAGGTCCCTGCTCATTGTGCAGCCAAGAGCTCAAGCTTCCCAGGCTGGAATTTGAGGCAGAGGNATAATGGATGGAAAGAAACAAGCTGGGTTTGAGTAGAAGAAGAAAAAAACCCCGACTCTGATTAAGAGTCTACAACAGGCTGGAATGCGTTAACACTGGGGATGAGATTAAAAGGATGTGAGTCTAGAGATGGGACCTTCAGGACTGGGGAGCTTGTCCTCTTACCTGACTGCTCGTTGGCCGGCATCCTACTGGCTCTTGACGCTGGCTATGGCCTTGTGGCTCCCCCGTCCTCCTCCCATCCCTGCCTACTCCCTCCGTTTGGGCCTCTGGATGACAAATGGCTGCCCCAAACCAGTCTCCACCCCTGACCTGGAGCCTGGGAACTTCTGGGCCTTGAATGGCCTCGTGAAAACAGCTTTCAGCAATATTTGCAGGCATCCATGTGCAGCCTGGACTTCGAGCCTAGGTGTGAGGCAGTGAGTGCTTTTGCCAAGATTGGGCATGTTTCCTACTCGCAATGTCTTCACAGACAGCTAATGTTAGATAATGTCCAGCTCTCTCGCATTTCACTAGGGCCAGTATCTGTCTCCCAGCTGCTCTGTCTGCCTCCTCTCTGCCTTGCTCCTGGCTTTGCCACCTTCTTTCATTGCTATAGGTCCCCAACTTCCTGATCATTTGCCTCGACTGGAAGCTCGAGTCTCGCACTCCTGCCCAGCACCCCTTGACACCCATATTTTAGAGGTATCCCCTATTTCCAGTCCTTGCTACAATTCCCTCATCCTGCAAGAAACGGTCTAGCTCTTGAGTGACACAAGAACTGCCGAGGCTCAGCTCTGCCACTTACGATCTTTGTGATGTGGGCAAACTATTCAACCGTAGAGAGTTTCAGTTTCCTCATTTGTAAAATGGGAATGATCTTACTGGAGTTTCTGGGATTCAATGAGCTTTTTCACATCAAGGTTTAGCACAGAGCCAGGCTGTAGCCCGTTTTCTTTAATGGTTACCATTCTAGTTACTGAAGATCAAGAAGTTCCTTAAAGACTTGCAGTAATTTCAGTTAGAGGCCATAAGGGCCTTGGCCTAGCGTGATGGTAGCAGAAATGAAGAGCAGGGTCCAAGGGTGAGTGTATTTGGAAGAGTGAAATGGCAGGGAGGGCTCCCCGCAGTGTGTTTAACAGCATGCAGATGTAGGACTCTGTGCTGACCAGGAGAATAACTGTGGCACTCATGGAGATGGTGGATTTGTAAAGGGAGTTGAAGGAATGTCAAATTCCATTTTTTAACATGTTCAGGTTTTTCTTTGGCAAGGAAAGGATTTCAAGGAGGAAGTTTCTAACAGGCATTTGGGAATTTGGAGCCCAGGTGTGGATTTGGGAGCCATCTGCCTCCAAATGAACATTGGGAGAATGGCGCTACTCTCTGAGGTGCCTTGATAGACGGAGCCCTTGAAGTTGCCCCGTTTAAACCCACTGTCCAGACTCCTGCCCTCAAGATGTAGTTTGACTCTGGATCNGACAGGTTCCCAGGTCATGCTGATGCTGGTCCAAGAACCACATTTGGGAACTGCTGCTGTAGTGGGTGGGAGTTTTCTCTCTTCAAGGATGGAGATAATGGGAGAAAAGGAATTGGGTGACAACTTCTCGCTTGGGACCAAAATGGAAAGGAAGTAGGGCATGAAAACTCTTTGGTACAATTGGGAGCAGTGTGCTGTGATATGGTGGAATTATATAGTATAGGATGGCGATGGCAGTGCCCAGCATCCTGGGAACTGACTTGCTTCCTGTAACAGATGCCAAGGCAGATGTCCAAGGACGAGGCCAGGCTGGGGTTTGAGCACAAGCCCTGTTCTGGTCACATTGGTCCTTGCGGAAGGCTTCTTTCTCCCTCGGCTCAGGGAAGGCCAGTGTGGCCTCCAGCACTACAAGCGAAAGGCGGCTTCTTGGTCTTAGATTCCGGAACTCACACCTGACTCTTGCTCCACTGTGGTTTGCCATTCTCATCTCCAGGAAAGGTGGGGCCAAGGAGTGAAGGCAAAAGAATTTCCGCCTAAGACAAGTCTAATCTAGCCTCTTCAGGCCTTACTGGGAAGATCTAGCTCCCAAGTTGGAGGACATTTGGGAAAAAGAACCCCAAGGGATGGTTAAAGAGAAAAACCATCCTACAGCCCAACAGGCCAATAAAATTATCAACCAACCTGGCCCATCCTCTGGAGGTGAACGGGAGTGGTGACAGGGAGGAGAGGGAGTCTTGAGCTCCCCCTGGTGGTTACAGTGTGGCACTAACAATGCAAATGCCACGATCCTACCGTCTGTAGGTTTTTGCTACAAGTGATTTGAGGCACTTTAAGAAGCTCTCTCTAGTTCTCAAATAATTCTATATCTTACAAATTTCTAGTACCTAACATGGGTGAAAAACGTTCATGTTTTAAAATGCAACTGCTCTGAGGGCTGGCCGAGTGGCTCAGTTGGTTAAGAGCTCGCTCAAGAGTTTGAGCTCTGAGCTACAGGGTGTCCGGTTTGATTCACGGCCTGAGCTGAGCTGCCGCTGAGCTGCCAACCAGTGGCAGGATGGCTCAGCTAAAAATAATAATAATAATAATAATAATAATAATGCAACTACTCTGAAGAATTAGGGGATAGTCATCATTCATACCTTCCAGTAATCTTAGTAGATTATTTTCATCCTGATAAATTGAGGAATTCAGATCATTTATTCAGACATTCATTTAGCATCATCTCTGTGCCAGGCACTATGTGAGTCACTGGGAATTGTGATGAGACGTGGGGAGAGACGGNTGTTACTTCCTGTGTGTCCTCTTCAAGGCGGGATACAGTTCAGATGGCAGCTCCAGTTCATAGCTGGCTTCCTTCTCTACCATACAGGATGAGTGAGGCCTAGGCAGTATGTTACCCCACTGGTGCTTTCAGGGAAAATCTGGCTGTGCATCCAGGAACCTATAGATGGGCTGGATTTGTCAGTTTGCCCTTTATCTTTTTGAAAAGACCATGAATCAGTTCTCCCAATAGTTTTGTGACATGAGTCACTTATCCTCTTAGTAGGGTTGGACAAGTCAGCTGCTCTCCAAGGCCGCTGCCCGCTCGGCCAGACACTGTGTTGTGCTTTGCCTTCAGTGAAGAGGTGCTGATGGGGCAGACCTGTTCTCTTCTATAACGCTGATGTCTGTTGTGTCTGAATTGCCGGAAAGGGGGCTGCTGGAGCGGAATGAGAGAGAGACAAGAGGACTTGCTTCTCTCCACCCTGGCGCAGGAATAGGCATGAGTTGGATGTCTGAGCCCACATCCTGCCCCATGTCCACCTTAAACTTCACCCCGTAATCCCAGGCTTGACAATTTTAGGTCACAGATCCTGGCTGTGCTGTGAGCAGTTTTAAAAAACGAACTGTAGAATTCAGTTCAGCTCAGCTGCAGAGAAAGAAACATTTAGCATGGGTACCTTCTAGAGCTGTGTGGTCCACATCGGCTTCTTGCCGCCCATGACTGATTCTCCTGGAGGGCAAGCATCCAGCTCCTTTGATGCCTATTTTGAAACCCTTCTCAGTGGAATTCTGAAAGATGACCTGGGTCTGTTATTAGGCCATTGTCGACTGTAGGAGAGGTCGGGACCCAGTGACAGCTCAGCTGGGGGTGTACCGAACACTGTTGGTGGAAGAATTTGATGTTTCTAGTCATTTTCTTTGGTGTGAATTTTCTTCATTACGTTTGGAATGTGAGGCTCTCTCACCNGCTGTAGATTAAAAACAAGCCTTTCCATTTATTTACATACAGTGCCCTTTTAGCCAGGTCCTAAACCCTGCAGGACAGTGTGTGCTTAGGACAAGGAGGGCTCCGGGTGGAATAGCTCAGGGCCACAACTTGGCTTCCTCAAGTACCCCTGTGTGGCTTTGGGCCCATGGTAGACGCTTCTTTACATTCTCCTCTGTAAAATGGACACTCTGAAAGGACCAACTCGTTGGGATTGTGTGAGGATTAAGTGAGGCAGCGCTTCTAAAGTACTGAGTGCTGTGCCCAAGGCTTGGCCAGTGTTGCCCCGTGGGTTATCAGCTCCGATTTCCTGCACCGAGAGGGACTTGGCTTGGCCCTGATTCCTTGAGTGCTTTTGCTGTGCAGGAGGAGGCTACAAACCTTTTCCCTCCAAGTGGACTCAGGTATCGCCAGCAGCTCCTGCTTCGTAACTCATTTTTTTGTTTGTGTTTGACTTTTTGTTGTCATTTAAAACAGACCGGGGCTTTTTTCTTTTTTAAACTTTTGCTCTGCAGCTTAAAGGTTTTCGTTCTTCTAATATCGCAATTGGCCCAAACTGGCATTGCCACTCCTGGCATGAATAAGGGCAGAGGAAGTAGGAAGGGAGGGCCCGGCATGAGCGTGAGGGTGTGGATATGCCTGTGGGACTTCTCCCCAGGTTCTCCCTCGCGGGTGTGGTGCTAGAAGGAGGCCTTTCATAGCAAGAGTCCAAAAACATCTGGAGCCTTTGACCTGATAATCCCGCTCTTGGGAATGTCTATCTTAATTCGAAGGAAACAAAAACATCACCCATGTGAAGGTGGGGATGAGTAGGTTCATTCTGTGTGTTTACTTGCTGGAGTAGTATGCCACTGTTCAAAATGATGACTAGGAAGAAAGCAGCTATGTAGAAAACATTTGTTTTAACCTTTGGTGGAAAGAGCAGCATGAAAACGATGCATTCTTTATATTTCAAGTCGAGACTGGGCTGCCAGTCACCAAGGGAGGTGCTTTACCTGCATTATCTCATTTCATTCTCCTGGGAAACCTACAAAGGTGAGCATGGTTACCACTCGCACTCTGTAGATGGGAAACTGAGGCTCTGAGGGGTTAATAACTGGTCTAGGATCACCCAGCTAGCGTGTAGTGGAGCTGAGGCAAACCCAGGCTGTTGGACACCAAGACACTGTTTGCTGCAGAGGTTTGAGTCTGAGGGGATGGAATTATTTTTCAAAATCTCTTCAAATTTAGCTATATTAATTGAAAGGAAAAAACAAGAAAAAGGAGGACACAGGGCTGGGCCTGGTGGAAGCGCCGAGACTGCCCCGATGCTAGCGTGGGGAGGCCCCAAGCAAGGCCTGCCGTCCTAGAAAGGAGACGGCCAGAGGAATTGCGGCAGGTGTGTGAGGTGTCTCACACTTGGATTTCTGGCCTTATTGCCAACGCCTTCCTCATTCCATCCCAGAAATGTAGGTGCAGGGCAGACTTTGGCTTCTGGGAGAAGGAGCCTTCATCCATAGGTGGGCTGAGGGCACTGAACAGGACAGAGCCTGTGGGGCCGGTGTCAGGAGGGCCAGGCTGCTGGTGGGGAAGGGCAGTGGCCCTGCTCACGTCTGCATCCGGGAACATCCAGGCTGGCCTGTCAGGGCAGCTTGTGTCAGGGAGGATGATGGTTAAGGGACTCGTAGGGTGGCTTTGTCTCATTCACGTGAGCTGCTGGGGTTTGGGACAGGATTCGGCCCCAGCATTTGGGAAAATAGAATATATGGCAACCAGATATATCCTATAGAATATATAGAATATAGAACATATCTGGTTTATATATAAACCACTTTATATAGAATATATCTGGTCTATGTATATAGAATATTTGTACTATATAAACTGTTTTTTATTGTAAAAATAAAATGTTTGTCCCAGTTGGGGATGAAGAGGATGAGCTATGGATACAGCAAACCCAAGTTCAAATCCCAACTCAGTGATCTGAGAGCCTCGCGTTTGTCTGTAAAGGAGCAGTTCTGAACACCTAGCTCCAGGGCTTTGTGTCTTAAGACAAAATGAGATGCGAATTATGGAATGTTTAGCATGGATCCTCAGATCCAGGCAAATAGATATTTTAAAAAAGAAAGCTGTTATGATTATATTTGTGGCTTGGTTGGCTCTTGGCTGTCAGGGGGTCACTCCAAGCACAGTGATCACATGTCCCTAGGTGGCAGTATCTGCCCACCCACCCGCGTGTCTTCTCTCTCCTGCCTGCATCACTCACTCCTGGGATGGGGAACTGGATGGGGCTTGGGCTGCAGGTGGGCAGAACTCAGAAAGGTCTCCGCTGATACAGAGGAGGTGACATTTGAGGTCAGCCTTGAGGATGCGTAGGATTTCCCCCAGGTAAGAAAAAGGGAGAGGATTCTCAGTCAGAGTCTCAAAGGACCCAGGCCCCAAGCTCTGAAAGGACCTGACATGTTATGTAGAGGGCTGTGAGGTGGCGGGCGAGGCAGGCAGGGGGAAGAGGGCTGGGACCAGTGGCTGAAGAGCCTCTAGTCTAGGCTGAGTCGCCCAGGCTTTGTCCCCTAGGTAGCTGCTAGCCACTGGGGCTTGTTTCTTTTTGCTTTTAATGATCAAGGAGTTCAGTTTGTTAATTTACATATAACCAGGTATGCCAAAATACAGGTCATTCCACTTACTAAAAAACTATATTCCAAACAGTCACGTGTACATTTTGGGAATTTGGAATACGTTTTTTATCATGGAAATGATACTATAAATAAATGAATGAATTCTCAGACCAAACTCTAATAATTTGATTTTCAAAACAGGTGAAATACAGCATATTGAAAGTAGAGGGAGTTTAGAAAATCATACTGCATTGTACTGGTTGGTTTGCACCTGTGCTGCACACTGGGGCTTTTTAACC